>NC_046657.1:154613836-154633369 GCF_010883055.1 Belonocnema kinseyi
CTTTTCCAAGCTGGTCCAGGATGTCGTCAATCATTGGTAAAGGATAAGCGTCCTGATCTGTATCTTTATTAATTTGTCTGTAATCTATGACCATTCTCAATTCTCCCCCTTTTTTGGGAACAATCCATAATGAAGAGTTAAATGGGGATTGTGAGTGTCTTATTATCTTTTTATCCAATAGTTTTTGAGTCTCCTCTAGAGAAAATTCTCTATGTTTTTCAGGTAGTTTATGTGATCTAAGGTTTATTACTTTACCTGAATTTAGGATAATCTCATGCTCGGTTAAAATTGTGCATGGAAGTAGGTCTCCGGGTAGTACAAACGCCTGTTTGTATTTTAGTAAGATTTTCTTTATTGTCTCTTGGTTTTCTTTTTCCATGTGATTGATATTAGACGTTTTTAATAGTGTTTGCAATTGGTCTTGAGTATTGTGGGGTTTTTCCCTTTCCGATTCGAGTGGAGTAGTCTTGATTGTCTTTATCTTTTCGTATTTAATTTCATCGGTTATTTTAGTTGGTTGTCTTGAGTAATTAAAAAATGGTACTTGTATCTCCTTATTTTTAATCGTATATAATCCGTCAGGGATATTATCTTGGTTTTCTATGATTTTACTTACAGCTTGGGGTATCGAATTTTCTTTTATTATGTTTATGGCTGCTCCGGAGTCAACTAGTAACCTATACTCTCCTCCACAACCTCTTCCCTTGATAGATTGTAGTCTTCCGGAAACTGCATTAATTCTACTTGTTCCAGGCAGTCCTCGTGTTGCAGAATTTCTTCTTCCGTCATCTCCTGGTTCTCTAAGAATTCTTCTTCCTGGATGCTTCTTACTTGTGGCGGTCTTGTCGGGAATTGACCTTGATGAAAATTTGGTTTGCTAAAGCATTGGGAAGCAAAATGGCCTAGTTTGCCGCATTTGTGGCTGTTGTTGTGTTGGCTTCTATTCTGGGAGGTAGCAAAGGTCTTAGAATAAACCTGGGAGTTGGTCGGGGTGCTATGGGTGTATTTCTAATTGGCTGTGATTCCTTTAGCCAGGTTTCATACTCTGCTGCCTCTTTTTGGGCTTCCATTAATGTTATTGGCTTCATTGCCCGTACCTGAATTCCAATTTCTCGTTTTAGGTTTAGCATATACCGATTGATTGCCTCTTTTTCTTCGATTTCTAATCTGAGTTGTCTTTCAGGCCCTTCCGAGGATGCTTGCACCGCATAGTTTAATTCGTTCAGTATTTGTTTGAAGCATAAAGAAAAGTTCTGGATAGTTTCATTTGGACCCTGTTTACACGATTCCATTTTACTTTTAATGGATAGAATTGAGCCCGTTTGCTTTAAATTTTGTCTTAGGGCTTCATACAAATAGTTGAAAGTATTTATAGGGGTGTAGCGTATGGCTTTGTCAGCATTACCGGTGATTTTTTCAGCTAAAATATTATCTAGTAATAGTTGTGGTTGGGAACACTGACTTTTTGTCCTCATTATTATTTTGATAAAATCTTCCACGCCCATATCGTCTTGTCCATTCATAGGTTTAATGGCTCTAATGATATCTTTAGCTGGTATTCCCTCGTGCCGGTGTGGTGCTTGAGGTTCTAGTTGTTGCCGACTTCTCAAAATAGATTCGTTTCTGATTTTTATTCTCGTTTTGGCTTGCTCGTCATCCGAATCTTTATCTTCAGTCATTCTTCCTCCATCTGCGCCTGCGGTGTCTGTTTGAATATTTCCTTTTATTCCAATTCTTGCTAATATTTCATGTCCTTCTTTTATTCTCTTGTCGTTCTCTCTTGCTAATATGGAGATATTTTCTGCTGCTGCTGATTGATTTATAACTAGAGTGCTTATGCTTTTTCTAATTTCTTCAAGTGCATCGAGTAAGAATGCTGGAATTTCTTCCCTTGAGGGAGACTCAGCGCGAGTGGGGGCGGTGGAGACCATTGCCGTAATGTACTGTGGTTCGTACAAGTCACTGTCCGAATCGTCTGTCGCGTACGTTAATGGTATCCGATAAGCCAGAATGGAAGTTTTTCTAATGCCCTACTCTATCAGTGTGAGTGTACTTAGTATCTATTTTGTCGGGTGTAATTATCGCGTGACAGTTTTGTGTGGTTTGGACCTTGTCCTTTAATACAATAAAATGCGTCGTATCGTTCTACTACAATACTGACGATTTTAAAGTAATTTATTTATATTTTTGACGAAGGGCAGTGCTCTGGAGCACCAGGAGTATACCCTACGTGAAATTGTAAAAATTTACCTCACCAAACAAGAAATGTGTTATTTCAGGTTTGTTACCTAGCTCAGGCCACAAAGAGGATTTACGCTCTTTACAATTTCAGTCTTATTACTAACAAAAACTTACAGTGAACGTTGTCTTTTGACAGTTGCTGAAGATCCGTAGAATTTCCGCTTACTGTCTGGATTCCTAGTTCGGCTGGTGACGTGTCTCCAAGCTGTTACTGCTGGTACCTGTTGAGTCGAGTATGGCTAACTCGATCTGTTTCTTGTAGCTAGGCAGGTGCCTCTTCCGCCTGATTGCAGGCCTCGTTCAGTTTTATTTTTCCTGAGTTTTCCTACTGCTATTCTACGTAGAATAGGCCCTAATGAATTTCAGACACTAGTTTCATTAGCAGTAGTACAGCTCAATGTTTTCGGACTGTCCGTAGTACAGTCCGGAGTTCGTTTTTTTATGAATTTTGTAGATTTTTCTTTTTCTCTTCGTTTTTCAGGCCTCCGTCACTTATAAGAAGGGAAAGACTTTAATGTTTCTCCGTAGATAATGCTTTCCTTCGAAGTATTCTTTAAACGGATCCTGGCAGGATCGCCAAAATGTTATGGTGAAAAAGGCTTAAAGGTGTTTTTAAAAATATGTGATATCTCTAGTGAGATATCACGTGCCTTTATTTAGTATAGTTACAGAGTCAAGTCAAGATTAGAACTAGGTTAATGGCCCTAATGCCCTTTAATATATAGGCTGCTTATCTAAAGGAGAAAGCTGTGGCTATTTACATATTACAATGTTGTCAATTTCTTTTTTAACAAATTTATTCTTTTTTCTTGATATTTAATTTGTTTGGTTTAAAATTGAAGTATTCCGTTGATTTTTTCTTTTTTTGTTAGTTAAAAACCTATTTCTCTAACTGCAAATACTATATTCTATTTTTTGTTGCAGATTGAACTTTTTCAGTTTAGGAATGATCTATTTATTAAACTTTTTTCAACTTGGTAGAAAATTAATATTTTATATTAAGAATTTAATTATTAGTCTAAAAAGTTCGTTAAAAACTAAAATGTTTGACTGAAAATTGATATGACCTATTAAGAGGTATTCTTTTGCTGTATAAAACTAATCCCTTTCATCTTAATTTAATTTCTTTCTTTTAAGATTAGTTTTTTTTATTTAAAATTAATTTGTTTGATTATCAATTTATCTACTTCATTTGATGTCAAAAATTTTTCTTTTTTGATAAAAATTAAATCTATTTGGTTTCAGATTGATCAGTTTGGTTAAAAATTAAACTATTTTCTTCAAAATTTGTAATTATTTGATGGAAAACTTATTTATTTGAATCGAATGATATAGATAAAAATAATAGATGTAGTTAAAAATTTGTCTTTTTCGGCAGAAAATACATCTTCTTGGATTAAAATTCTAGTATCACGTAAACATTTTTTATTAATCATTCATCATTTCAGTTAAACGTTCATTTGATTAAAAATTTACTTATTTTTCTTAAAACTCGTTTTTTTTTATATTGAAGATTGAATTATCTGGTTAGCAAATGAATATTTTATGTTTTGATTTAACTTTTTATTTAAAATAAAATTATTTTTTATCGAATTACAAACTGTTATACTTTGTGTTGAGAATTAGTTTTTTTTTCATCAAAGCTTCATAACTCGAAAATTTGAGCTCGAAGGGAAACAGACATTTATTAAAAATATATTGTTCATAATGCTGTAAATAAAGAATGGCTCTTGTAATGAGAAAATAATAAAAATAAATAGAATAATGAAAGTTTTTCAAATGGACTTTCTTTATCAGTTCCAAGGAAAGTAAATAATACAGATTGGAACATTTTTATCTTCATTGAAACAATACGGCCAAATCGTGAAATTCCGAATTCGACCTAGTCATTCTCCGATATAAAAACATTGAATTTTCAACGCTTGAACAATTTTCAGGAAAATACGAATTTTTGCAATTCTAATAATAGAATGGATCAATATGGGATTAATATTAGTTTGCTCTTTTTTATGTAACATTATGCTTTTTATTTTAAATTTACTTTACTTTTATTTTATTTAAAAATTTTTTGTTTAGGATAACAATGATTAAATTTTTGGTCAGTACTTCACCTTGTTTGTTTAAAAACGCAACAATTTAGTTGAAGATGAATGTTTGGTTAAAATCTTCATTTGAAATATCTTGAATGTTTAAAAACTTTATAAATTTTTGCAAGATTCGTAGAATAATTTTAGTTATATAATCCTAAAAACAAATGAATAAACCTAAAGAATAAATAGTAATACCAACTTTTTATTTTTTATTAAAAATGATTTTTCCGCTCAGAGCGAGAAACTACACGATAACAGTATTCTTTTAAATATGTCAATGTCAAAGAACTGATGACCCGGATGTTATGACCCAGATGTTACTATTAATTCGAACACTATAATAATTTTTTCTTTTAAGCGATAAAAAAAATACATCTGTTCTATTTTAGATGCCTCAAAAAGAGAATCAAGTAGTATGTTCATCGCAAACATAAATATTTAGAAAAATTATCAACCTGAAAAATAAAAAAACATAGAGGGATTCAGATAGATTTATTTTTTGTTCAGATTTAATAAAAAATTCACAATAATGTTCTTCTTTTTTGAAAAATTAATCTTAAAAAATGTATTTTAAAAGATTTTATATAATTTTCCCAAATTTCGGAAAACAAGGTAGAATATTTAAGAGAAAGTTTTTACAATTTTTCAAGATTATAAAGTTTTAAAGAAATCAAATAAGCTTAAGAGATATTTAGAATTTTAGAAAGGATGCAACATTAATTTGATTTGAAACTAAGTTTAGATTTTGGAAGAAGTGCCACAACAAATTTCGAAGCTTTTCAAGAATTTGAAAAGAATTCAAGAAAACAAATAAATTTTTTGAATATTTCTCGGCGAATTTGTAATGAATTTTCTTCAACGTATTTTTTAATAATTGAAAAGACTTTAGAATGTGCTATAAAATTTCCAGATTTACGAAAAAAATTTGAAACATCAAGGGCAATTTTTTTAATTGAAGGGCAGTTTTTGAAAGTTTCAGGAAATATTCGAATAATTTTAAGAAATATTAAGAAGCTTTTAAAAAGTCTCAAAAACGTAAAATAAAATTTAGATTTTCAAAGATTTTTAAATTAATTTTAAAAATATTTTGTAAGGTTTTGATGCACTACAAAACATTATTAAGATTCCTGAGAATATTCAAGGTGATTCTTCATTTTTTTACCAAATTATTTATAAATCAGTTATGTAATGTTTATATTTATTAATTATTCATAAAAAAATGTATGAATATTAACATTTATATGAATTAATTATAAGGTTAAAAAATAAGCGTTTAAAACAATTGTAGGAATAGTTCGAGTCAGAAAGATATTTTGGAAGTTTTTATAATGTTTAAGATATAAAAAATTTAAAAAAAAATTGAATCATCGAAAATGAAAAAACTTCTTAGAAATTTTCAAGATACTTATTTGACATATCTGAAATCTTAAAAAATCTTTGATTTTCTTAAGAAAGTTAGGAAAATTATATTTACGTAGGCTAAAGGGAAAATTAAGAGAAACCCAAAAATATTCGTTTGAAATTTTTATTTTGTATCAAACAGTTATTTTTTTCTCGAAGTTATAATTTTCTTACATTTTTTTCATTCTTGACTAAAACATATTTTGAAGAATTAAGAAATTTTGTTGAAAATATGTTTTTTTTTGGTTTGAAGATTCATTCTTTTTTTTTTGTCAACATTTGGTCTCCTTTTATTGAAATTTAAAGTATGTCTTTTAAATTTTAAATCTCGTTTGACTGAACATTAAAATATTTCGCTGAAAATATGCCGTTTTTGGTAAAATTTAATATTTTTTATTAAAAATTAAGAATATTCTGTAGTTAAATTTTGAATTATTTTATTTTTTATTGTGAATTCATCTTTTCTTGTCTAAATTCTAATTTCTTGATTAAAAGTTAAACTAATTTATTAAAAGCCTACTTGTTTAGTTGGAGATTTATCAATTTAGTTCAAAACTGATTTTTTTATTCAATATGCAACAATTATCTTCGAAAGCTGTCTTATTTTTGGAAGAAAATGAATCTCATAAGTTGAAATTTTTTTTAAATAAAGATAAAGATAAAGATTAAAAGAAAGATAAAGATAAAGATTTTTTAAAATAAATTCAACTGTCTTTTATTTGAATTATAATATTTTCGGATTAAAATGTCGACTATTGTATTTTGTCATTGAGTATTCATATTTTTCTTTTAAAAATATAACGGCTTGGTCAAAAGTTGAATTACTTGGTTAAAATGCCATCTTTTTGTTGAAGACTCATAACTTTATTAAAAATTTTTTTTGTAAAAAATTTGTCCTTTCGGGTTAAGAAACTAAAATCTGTTTATACGAAATACTTCTTTTTGAGATAATATTTATTATTTTTTGGTCAAAAGCACAACAGAATCAAAAATAATTTTTTTTTCAGGATACAATTATTCTTTCTAAAATAATTTTATTCGAACCAATTTAATTGACTTTTGATAAAAATAACAATGTTTTTAATTTAAATGTCAACTATTACTAACTTTTTCCTAAAATATTGATTTGAAATCTTTTAAAACTTTTTGCTCCTATCAGGATTCTCAGGATAATTATATTTATATGAATTTAAAAGCAAATAAATAAATATGAAAAATAAATATTTATTCGATTTTTTTTCAATTTAAAATTATTTTGCCACTCAAAGTGAGAAGCTGAACAGCGCTTGTATTGGTAAAAGTTTGTCAATGTTAAAGAACTGATGACCCAAATGTAATGTTTCCATAGAGACGTGAAAAAATACGTGGGTTCTATATTTTTTTTTTGAAAAGAGAAACCAGTCGCATGTTCACCGCAAATACAAATATTTTGGAAAATTATGGACGTAAAAAATGAAAAAAAAGATATGGATTTAGAATGACGAATCGGAAAATGAATGGAATATATATTCCAATCAAAAGCCAGAATCCTAATTCGTTAAGCGGTACACAAAAATCTCGGAACTTTCTTCAATAATAATTCTCCATTTTCAGAAGATGAAGATCTTTTTTCCTTCTTTGCTCTGGGCCCTTGCAGTTTTCTTTGATTCCATTGGTAAATATAATAATTTATAAAATTGTGTAAAAATGGTCAAAACTTGTTCCAAAAGCGCTCAGAGCAGACAATTTTAGAGAAGAACACTTTTTTTGTTCGTAAATCCGAACATTTAACATTTTTTTTCAATTTTCTATAAAAATTTAAATAATTTATTTTGACTAGTATTATTTAACAAGAATCATTTTCAAAAACATTTGTAGCAAATTAAATTCTTTTAAAAAATTAGGTTTGAGTAATTTTGCATCTACATTCTTTATAAAACTGGTTTTTCTTAATTTCTTAAATATATTTGTGTTCAAATTAAATTTAACAATAACTCTGAGATTTTGGCAAAATAAATACAAATTTGTTTGACTCAAAATAAAAATTTCAAGCTCTTTTCATAGTTTTTGCGATAAACGAAACTAAAATATCAGATCTTATAAAAAAATAGTTTAAGGAAAAATTATAGGTCTTCTTGCGCCGTTTAGTTTAAAATTTCCATTTTGTATTTATTTAAAAGTGTTTTCGATCAACAAAATCTAAAGGGTAAGTCCTATCAACAAATGATTGTGAGAAATTGTATAGGACCTTTCGAAAATATATTTCTAATCTATAAATGTTTCCCATTTTTTGCGTCGTTTCGCTCAATATTTTAATTTTTGGATTTTTTTATAGTTTTTGTCTTAGTTTTTTATAGTTTTTTTTATAGTTTTTTCTTATTAGTTTTTTTCTAAGTAGTTTCTTTCCATGTATTGCGTCTTCTGGCTAAAAATGTCTATTTTTTAATTTTTTAATAGTTTTTCGATAAATGAAACTTAATAGCGATAAGTCCTATAAAAAAAAATTTTAAGAAATTTTATAGGACTTTTAAAAAATATAATTGCATTTTAAGACACTTTCCCATATTATTCGTGGTTTGGCTCAAAATTTTAAGTTTTGACTTTTTTCATATTATTTTCGATAAATACAATCAACAGATTAATATTATCATGTCCCACATCGTTTAGCTAAAAATTTGAATTATCAATTTTCTTCATCGTATTTTTGATAAATAAAACCAAAACGACAAGTCCTATCGAAAAATTATTGCGAAAAATCATATAGGACTTTTTAAGAACTATTACATCAATTTAAGACATTTTCTCATGTTTTGTGTCGTTTGGCTAAAAATTTAATTTTTTGACTATTTTATAATTTTTTTCGACAAATAATAATATAATATGAAATCTGATCAAAAATTGGTTAAATGAAAAATTAGAGGTCTTTTAGTGATATAGAATAGATCTCTGCAACTTTTTTTCGCGTCCCACGATGTTTGACTTAAAAATTTAATTATTTATTTCTTTGGCAGCATTTTCTATAAATAAAACCGAAGCGGCAAGTCCTATCAACAAATGATTGTGAGAAATTTTATAGGACTTTTCAAAAAATATATTTTCAATATAAATCTATTTCCCATTTTTTGCGTCGTTTGGCTCGAAATACAATTTCCCGTGTATCACGTCGTTTAGCTCAAAATTTGAATTTTTTCACAGTGTTTTCGATAAATAAAACAGAAATAATAAATCCTATCAAAATATTCTGAAGAGAAATTTGA
The DNA here is from genome assembly GCF_010883055.1 of Belonocnema kinseyi. Lineage (NCBI taxonomy): Eukaryota > Metazoa > Arthropoda > Insecta > Hymenoptera > Cynipidae > Belonocnema > Belonocnema kinseyi. The sequence continues at coordinate 154,622,805 of NC_046657.1, forward strand.
TAAGACTTTTAAAAAACTATGATTCCTGCTTCAGATTTTTTTCTATATTTTTCGTCATGTGGCCCCAAATTTAAATTTATAGTTTTTTCATCGTGTTTTCGACCAATGGAATCAAAATAGCAAGTCTTATAAAAAAGTTGTTCCAGGACATTTTTTTAGGAATTTTGAAATGCTACAGTTCTTGTTTTAAACTTGTTGACTTATCAGTCGTCGTTTCGTTTGAAATTAGAATTTTTGACTTATTCATTTTCGATGCTTAAATTAAAATAATTAGCCCTGCAAAAAAATACCAAAGATAAAAATTTTGAATGTTTGGAAAACTTTAAATTATTTTCTTAAAATATTTTTTCGCGTACCTGTGATTTTTGGAAATACAACTAGTTATGGAAATTACAAGTGGAAATTACAAGTGAAATAATTTAAACATAGACGATCCGGAAGTTAGCTGTGAATATACATTTAAAAATTGTACCTTGATTCAAAAATGCAGTAATAGTTTTAGAAAAAAAGTAAACACAGTCCCAGAATCGTCTGAACCATATTTCTATATTTTTTCACTTTTTTTAAAGTCATTTTTTAAACAATTATGTTGTTATTACACATTGTGCCTTTATTATAAATAAAAATATTAATCACAGAGAAATTTAGGGAGATGGACAGATTCCTCACCAGCATATCTCTGGGTCTTTTTCTTTATATTTTCAAAAAAGTTATTATTTAAACCATTATATTATTTACAATTTTCAAGAATTTATTTAACAATTATGAAAAATAATTAAAAGTTACTAAATGAAATATAACATACTTTGAAGACATATAAATTAAAAAAATGTTAATCAATCTAAAATAGTTTAAACATTGTTTTTACCCCTTCCACGCTCACACCTTTATGATATCCCGTGGATCAAATACATTTAATTATTGCGCCTTTATTATAAATAATACTAAAAGTCCTATCGAAAATCTATAGATACCTTTGGATTATCTCGGCAATATTTCCAGTTGTTTTCATTAAGCAAAAAATCCTTATTTAAACAATTATGTTGTTTATATTGTTAATAATATAATTGTTTAAATAATAACGTTTTTTAATTTAAAAAATTTGTTCAACACCGCGCCGTAACTACCTAAATTGAAAAAAAATTTTCAATTTTTTCAAGGACATTCTGCTAAAAAAACACTTCCCATGTAGACACAATCATGACAGGCTCAGAAAAGGATTTTATCAACCCCAACATTGTTTAAAATCAATTTTATTTGGTCGCATTATTTTCGTCTTAATTTGTTTAAATATGTACGCCGACTTGAGTGATTATTTTCAATTACAAAATTTTCTGGCTATTTTACTTGCAAACTATTGGAATGTTTTTTTTTTTAAAGAACTAGTGGTAAATTATAAGAATCTTTTCGACAACTGTAATTTTGTGATTGTGAATTCTCTTTTGTTAAAGCTCGTTCCTCTTTAACGCACACATTCTCATCACGTATCTCGTGCTTCGCACTCGATTCTGTTTATAATGTCAACTTTTCTATATTATACACAACACTTTTATATCAATTATAATACATTTTTTATGTAACTTTGCCTGGGATTGTTTATTAAAATATAGCAAAATAAAGCACAAATTGTATTTATCATGATTATTTTAATATTTGTTTCGTATTTTGCTACAAATTGCATTCTAAGCTGCGCTGAAACATGTATAATTTCAATCAATTTAAATCATTACAATTAATAATATGCATACAAATTAATTCATACTGATTATTATTTCCTTGTTTTTATAGTTTCTTTTTAAATCTTGTTTTTACGATTCCAGAAAAACTGTTGTGAATCTGCATATGTTATAATACAGGAACCTAGATAGAGTCCTATACAGAATCCTTTGTCATCTTTCGTTTTTTCTGTCCTTTTTCCAAAAATTAAATTTTTTTATTTTTAGTCATTATTGTGTATGATTAAAAGAAAATCTACTTGTCTTGTCGAAAAATGGATAATAATAAATTTATAGATATTTTTAAGCGAACAACTTTTGTCTGTTAATTTGAGTTCGTACTCATGTTGTTTTTTCAAAAAAATCTAATCTTTTTATTTTTAATGTTATTTTTCACGACTGAAGCAAAACTTACGTCTCCGTCAAAAATATAGTTCTTTTTTGGATAAACTAGTTTTGACCCATTTTTTTCGTAGCTTGTGTCGTTAGTCCAGAAAATTATATTTTTCGATTTTTAATGTTGTTTTTACGACTACAAACAAAAACAACGCGTCTTATTGAAAAGTAATACGTAAAAAATGTGTAGATCTTTCCAGCGCGTGCACTTTTAGCCCATTCATTTTTTTCGTATCTTGCATAGTTTTTATAAAAATAGGAATTTTTGGATTTTTCATTATTTTTAGTACGATCGAATTTTGAATTTTCAACTTTTCGACCAAATTAAAAATGTTGCTATGATAATCTTGTAGGGTTTTCAAAAATCAACGTTTTTTATAGCCTTTTTTTATATCATGCGTTTTTTTGCTTAAAATGTTCGTTTTAGTTTGTTCTTTTGGATATTGCAAATGCTCCAACTCTGATAGTTTTCTTTTTAGAGACAAAACTCATCGGGATAAGTTGTTTTATCTTCCGAGTACTACGAATAACTGTTGATAGAATGTTGAAAAATTTAGAAAAAATGTGGTTTCAAAAATTTTGAAAATGCTCTCACTTTTTGAATTTGGGTCAAAAATAGCTGGTTTATGAACTTGTTCTTTCTTTTTAGGCCTTAAAAAAGTGTTCCAAAACGGAATCCAATCTGATCAATTTTTCGAAAGTTATCGTGCCTACAGAATACAGACTACAGACAGACAAACATCTTCGTAAAAATCTTTTTTTCCGACTCAGGGGGCCTTATAACGTAAAGATTTAAGAAAAAACCGACTAAGTGAAATTTTACATAAAACGAATACCTTCTCATTAGGATGAGAATGTAAAAAATACTTTTTTTTACCAATAACAAGACTATTTGTCAATTTGTTCATACCATTTTTTCATAACAAATAAATAGAATAATTAACCAATTATTTGTATTCTATTAATACGTAAACATTCATTTAAGACAATATACAATTTTTCTGATCAGTATTAAAGCGTAAAAAATTGTTCTATGAAAAATTTCAGTTTTTCCATACATTTAGTAGAAAAAATATTAATAAACAAACAGAGAAGACAAAAGTTTCGAGCGTCAAGCTCTTAAGTATTCAATAATTTTTAATTTAAAAAAAATTACAAAATCGGACCAAAATGAAAGGCTCTGGACATTTTTGAACGAAAAATGTGCATTTCCTCCCACTTTGTGCCGGCAATCCCCGCGAAAACATTTTCATTCACTTACGGGTTTATAAAAAATTCAATACATTTCTTAACATTTGCATTACTTTTAGGCAACTTCATTTTTGATGAAATCAAAGAAATTTTTTTTAACCAGTATACTTGAAATTTTAATTTTTTTCATTTTTGTTATTAAATAAACAAAAGATTTGAAAACGGCCATGACAGTTGAAAGCGAAATTTTATTAGCTTTCAATAAAAGAAGGAAAGAAAATCGGATAATAATGGTCTTCTGAAAATCAATTTGTCCACGGACAATTTTTTCGCCCCACTGTGCCATGGTGCGGTATGTGAAACCGCACGGCCATACTTAATGGTTTCGTAATCAAATTCATCTATTTATATTTTTTTCTTGCAGACTTAAGTTTCCAGTACGATACGAATAAACTTGACCTGAACAAGCATAGAAAGATTCCAGGTCATAAGGGTTACTGGTACAAAACAAAAACAGGGCCAATACACTTTAAGGAAGCAGCTGAAAATGTTCATACACTAGACACCAAGACTCTACATACAGCCGTTGCTATAATAGAAAAGGGAGGGACTATTCGTGCAATACGCGTTGGCGACGAAAAGCCTGTTGGAATATTGGAGAATGGCGAGATGAAAAAATTGAATCAACAAAAGATGAAGACAGATTATGGCGTTCAATATGGCAAGCACATTTAAGAAGAAGCGAAAAAGACATTTTTTTCTAAATGCAATGTGTGCTATTATAACCCAAATTATTTTTGAAGCCCTTAGACTAAGGTTTTTACTTTTTAAGCTTCCCGTGTAGAAAATTCAGCCGGTTAGCCCTAATACAAGAAGGTTTCTGGTCAAATCCCGGCCGGGCTACTCCTGGCTGGGTTTCATGAACAGGAACTGGGCGGGAGCTGATCGGGCTACATTTTTCTCGAATCACGAGGTCCGGGGCAGGCAGGTTACTGGCCGGGCCAACCCTGGATATATCCCATGATCAGGAGCCGGCTGCAAACTGGTCAGGTTAATGTTTTTGTAGAAATTACACATTTTCTAAGAGCCGTGATATTATCAAAGACGTTATTATGGATGCTAGATGAATTATTATTTGAAAATTATAATTTAAAGATTTATTAGATCAGTAAAACAAAAATGAGCTTTTCTAAATCCTTTTTTAAAAAAGCATAAAATTTGTTCGAATAGTTTAACATTTAAAATTAAACTGTTATTGATTCTGCTATGTGCAACAACAGAAATGAAACAATTTTTATAAACTTCTCTATATTCAGACAATGCTTAGTCTGTACAATTTCAAATTTAGCGCCATAAATAGCGCTTGCTGTGTCTGCCGTCTGCATAGACACGCGTCGTCTCTTCGAAGTTTGCAAATAAAATCGAGACTCATGGTTAAAATCAACTTTATTTCAGTGATTAGTTTGAAACCCCCACTTAGTGCGCAAATAATTATCATTTTAAATTAAACTATAGTCTTGTGTATACAGTTTTTGCTTTCGTCCTTCCTAACCTTAAATCATCACGTGGCTTTCAAATTGCTATGGGATTCTATCATCAGGAAATACAATTCTACTCCAATTTTCTTGCCAGAATTGGCTCACTTGATTTGAACTTTTAATGTTCACCGTAATCTTTACCATGAGCCTTAAAAGACAAGAAAAGTTACCAATTTTTCGCCTGAAGCAATATTTCCTAACTGATTTTTAGCCGAATTACCAGACCGGATCCCGACCGGTATTGAATCTGGGATTCGACCAGTTTACCGTGACGTTTTTAGCCGGATCCCGGCCGGATTCCCCGGCCAGCGCCCGGCTTAAAGCGGGGCTATTCGACTATAACCCGGGCGGATCCCTGTTTGGATTCCTACACGGGTTAAATTATAAAATACAGCAAAACCCTTCCATAGCCCCGATTTTAGGGCTGATGGTGGGTGGGAATTCACTCATTACAGCTAGCTCCATTTTTGTTCGCTCATGCTTGAGTGCTCGCCTGAGTGACAACAGCAGAGCCCGCGCACGCCGCGCAGCTCTTACACCTACCTGCGGCACGGCGTCAATTCTCGGATGGGCTATAGAAGGGAGGTCTATTAAAGGGTTTCACTTTATTTGGTTTGAAATGTTTTAATTTGTGGATTTTTCCTGTTGTAAATATTTCGATGTTGTTGTTTCCAATTTAAATATTAAGAATGCTAGTTGCGTAATTTTTAGTTTTGAGGATTCGTATATATAAGAATAAATTTTATAAGAATTAATTTGAAACAGTTAATATTAAGACAATAATTTCTCAGATTGAAAACTTAAAAATAACATGGTTTTAAATCTAGGCATTAAGAATCAAATCATATTTTTTATTTCAAGATTTTTTAAAATTTCGATTTAAAATTGAAGAATACATACATTTTGAGTGAAATCCTAAAAAACACACGATTTGAGATTAACAGGTTTTAAATTTAGATATTTAAATTCAAAATAGATTACTATTAATACCTGAAATTGCTTAAGAAGTAATTTAATAATTCCTTTCCTTTTTATAGTTGCAAATTTCGACTCCTGAATTTTTTTGTTAAAAGCTTAGTTTTCCTTAGTTCTAATTTTGCAATTGCAATTGTAATGTTTTGATTCTAAAAATTATAGTGAATAACTGAAAAATTTTCAATTTTCAAAAGATGTAAAGTTGCTTCAAATCATTGAAATGTTAGTTTCCAATTTTAAATTTAAAAAAATAGATGATAAAATTTTTATTAGATTTATTTTTCAATCATTAATTTTTTAAATATAATCTGAAAAAAATAATTTATCATTGTTTTAAACTTTTAACACTTTGAATAAAAAATAATCCAATTTTAATTATTTTCGAAATAAAGTGTTTTAATTGAGGCTGAAATTTTTGAATTTGGAAAGAATCTGATTTAAAATGTTTGAATGTTAAACCCTTATAAAGTAAAAGTATTAAATTTTAAAAGCTTTGATTTACAAATGATAAAAGTTTAATTCTGTTTCGCTCTATTTGAAATATTTTCTTTTTCTCAACATTTTATTTTATCTAAACTCGATTCATTTGAAACTTTTTCAATTCAAATATATATTGAAATATAAATAAATACATAAATATTTATGTTTAAAACAATTTTAAGCACTGTTAATTTAAAATCAAAAATGTATTATAATTACTTTTTAAATGTTATTGATCTTGATATTTGGTTTATGATATCAGTCCTATTTTTACTGCACGTAAGTTAATAATGTGGCTAAATTTATTTGTATCTTATAATTTGTTTTCCATTAAAATTTTCTTGTGTATAAACTAAAAATTTTTACTTCGAGTTAGGCAAATAACATTTCTAAAACTGTGTGAATTAAATAAATAAATCGCTTTTATACAACAATTGTCTAATTGATTACCTTCTGATTTAACCCTTAAAGTACATTGTTGGTGTCAAACACCCCAAGCAATTTTCAAACTCTTATAAAATATACTTAATTCGAACAAATGGAGTAAGTGTCGTCATCTAGTTTTAGTTGGAGAAACTAACTGTAAGTAAATTCGTTTATCGTATTGCGTCAATTGTCAGTCTACTAGCAGAAGCTGCTGAAAATAGGGGTATAAAAATCGTGGGGTCAATAACACCCAGTGTGCACATAGTGAGTGGAAAAGTAATTTTGGAGCAACTTTTGTTGTTGAAATTTTATTGATTTTTGTTTACTTTCTGACGCAAGTATATCATATAAAGTGAAATAATTTTTTTTCCATTGTTTTATACTTTTTGTCTTTGTAGCTGGCTTATAACTTACGGCAGCGAATCATGCGAGAGCAGACTCTGAATGTATTCAATAAAATATAATTGTTCAAATACAGTTATATATGCCTCTTTTTTCATTTTCTTGCATTTTTATAGTATTGCATCGTGAGAGTTCCTTAATTTTTATGACAAAATATTCAATAGGTAGTAAAAAATATATGATTAAGTACTCTGGGGTGTTGAAGACCCGCGATGCACTTTACCGTATTACAAAGTAAGATTGCAAATTTTAAATCGATAACTCTATTTTCAATGAATTTATACAATTTTCGATTCGTTTCTATATCAAAATAATTCCCCTAAAATATTTTAGAAAGAAATTTATTTTTTTTCTGAAAGTTATTAACAATCAAAGTTCTGGATCTTTTTTTTCAAAAATGGATTACTTGCGAACGGTTAATCTAAATTTAAAAATTGAGTTATGAAATTTTTTGTTACGAAGCATACAATCTCTTCTGAAAATTTTGGTGAAAAAAACAGTTTGTATTTTGCAGTATTTCATAAGTTATTTATTTTTGTATGACCACGCACCGACTTGCAGCGCTGGTCGAGCACGTTTGGACGCGATAGCTTAATCTTCAATAAAATATAGTGAGATTTTCAACGAAGATAAATGTTCTACCAAAAAAATATTTTTTTAACCAATCGGTTCAAACAATCAACCTAGTACTTGTATTTTAAACTAAAAAACATGAATTTTACATTTGAAAAATTTAGTAGTTGATATTTAAATTAAATATATTTATAATTTTAAATATCAATTACTAATTTTTTCATTGAAAATTCATATTTTTAGGTTTAAAATGCAACTATTGGTTTGAATGTTTTAACTGATTTGTTAAAAAAAACTTTTTTGATAGAAAATTAATCTCCTTGGTTGGAAATTTCACTATACTTTGTTGAAGATTAAACTATTGTATTAAAAATTCAGTTTTTGTATTGGAGCTTCATTAGTTCAGTTAAAAATTTATCTTTTTGTTGGGAAAATTAATTTTTTGGGTAAATTTTTTTTTATTAAAAACTAATCTTTTCAATGATTTTTTATTGAAAATTCATCTTTTTAGGTTTAAAATGCAACTATTGGTTTGAATGTTTTAACTTATTTGTTAATAAATACTTTTTTGGTAGAAAATTAATCCTCTTGGTTGGAAATTTCACTATACTTTGTTGAAGCGTAAACTATTGTATTAAAAATTCAGTTCTTCTGTTGAAGCTTCATTAGTTCAGCTAAAAATTTATCTTTTTGTTGGGAAAATTAATTTTTTTAGTAAATTTTTTTGTATTAAAAAGTAATATTTTTAATGATAATTAGGCTAATCTTTTTTTCTTTAAATTGACATGTTTTAATTAAAAATTCATCCACTTGATTAAATACTTAACCACTCTCTAAAAAAACAATATTTTTGGTAAAAGATTCATTTGTTTCGTTGAAAATTCATCTATGCCTAATTGAAAACTAAACCACCTTATTCTTTTTTAGTGAAAAATTATTCTTCTTGGTTGCAAATTCATCTTTTTGATCAAAAAATAACTATACCAGGTAGAAACTTGAACCGCTGGATTAAAAATTCATTTTTTCAAAAATGTTTATCATTTTAGTTTAAAATTCGTTTTATATTGTACTCAATATGATACACGCAATAATTTTATCTAAAATAATTTATTTTCTAATAATTTTCCTATTTCTTGACAGAAAGTTAGTCAAGATTATTTTAAAAAATTACGTTTTTTTATTGTAGCTTTATACCCGGTAGTAAGTTGGACCACTTTATTAAAAATTCATTTTTTTCATGAAAATTTATTATTTTAGTTGAAAATTCGAGTCATATTGTACTCAATATAAAATATGATACCCGTGCGCGTCCGAAAATTTTTCTGAAGAGATTGTAGAATCTATTGGAACGTGGAAGAATTCTTTCACAGGCGGAGAAGTTCAATTAATATCTAATTGTTTAAAACAAACGATTATTTGAACAATAAAAAAATGTTTTTTACCACCGAAAAAATTTGTAGCGTAAAGTTTACTACGTAACAAAAAAGTTCATAATTGAATTATTGAATTTCGATTAACCGTTCGCGAGTAATCCATTTTTGAATAAAAATTATCAAGAACTTTTATTGTTAATAACTTTTTAAAAAATACATTTTTGCAAAAAAATCTCAGGGGAAGTTTTCTCATATAGAAACGAATCGAAAACTGTATAAATTAATTCAAAACAGAAATATCGATTTTTAAGTGGAACACTTGAGATATTTTGACCCATTTACCAATCCCAATATTGCAAATGTCATCAAGAACTAATACAATTCCCATACAAAAATGAGAATTTTCTAGCAAATTGGTCTGCTATCTTGAATCCGCCATTTTAAACTTTGCAAATCTGATAGCAGAAATAACGTTTATAAATTTGCATGAAAAACAATTCACAAGAGTTGCAATTTTTTCCAGCCTGTCATTGAAAGAAAGGATCCTCCATATTTCGCTATTAATGAGTTTTGTGCTTTCTTAGCTTAATTAAGGCGAAACGGTAGGTTTGGCTGAGGACGGCAATGACTGCAGTGATATCTAAAAGAAAATCGGAAATACAGTCTAGTGCCCCCTGGCAATTATGAAGAGAACCTCATACCCGAAAATTGGTAGAATTCGGTTGGTAAAATTTTTGACCTGTTAGAAAGAGAAACTTAGCAACGAGAGAGACAGACAATATTCAACCATTTTTATGAAACCATGTTTCTCGGTTTACCTGCTCAGCTGAAGGGAAATATAGCAAATTGACAAATATCTCGTCTACACAATATGCGCGTGAAATATCACATAATGTTTTCGCATCCCATAAGAAAAATAATTAAATGAATCAAATTGTGTCTATAAATTTTCTATGCGCCCACATAATCTGATTTAATGAACAAAACACGTTTTTTGGTAATTTTGCAATTTATCACGGTGAAAAATCGTAAAGCTAAAATATGATATATTTGAAAGTTTCATATTCCTCCAGCTCGACAATTTAATTAAATTTTGTTCAATTTAATAATGTGTTGCTGTTCATACAATCGAAGTGAGAGCTATTTCGTATGTAATGTTCTTTTTACATTCTCACCCTAATGAGAAGGAATTGGTTTTATGTAAAATTTCATTTTGTCGGTTTTCATCAAATCTCGACGTTTTGAGATCCACTGAGTCAGAAAAAACGATTTTTACGAAGGTGTTTGTCTGTCTGTAGTGTGTATTCTGTAGGCACGATAACTTTCGAAAAATTTACCAGATTGGATTCTGTTTTGGCACACTTTTTTAAGGTCTAAAAAGAAAGAACAAGTTTGCAACCCAGCTATTTTGGATCAAAATTCAAAATGTGAGCACGTTTTCAACGCATGATATAAAAAAGGTCAAGAAAAGAAAAACGTTGAATTTTTTCCTAAAA
>NC_046657.1:154633469-154635326 GCF_010883055.1 Belonocnema kinseyi
ATATATATTTTGAGAAATTTAATAGAAACTTCATGATTATATGGTTCATATATTCTATAAATATACTTTTGTTACCACAAAGAATATTGCGATTTTCCCAACATGTTTGTCACAATTGCAAGTTATTTCAATTCGATGACAACACAGTTAATGATCATTTAAGAAAACATTGAAATTTACACAATTTTTGCAATTTCAACTTTTAAAAAACGACAAAGTGGCTTCATGTATAAAATTAGTACAAAATGTACAAACTAAAAATAAATATATATATAATTAAAAGTTTGTCATAAGGGCGACCGCAGAATTTCAGCCACAACCACGTTTCACGACCGTGATTTTTGATTATCGCTGTATTAAACTTTCATGTTCATACGACTTTCCTACCGTTAAAAATCCAGATATTTAGTGCCAATAAGCTATTTTTCTACGAAAGTTTATCTTGGTCATTTCAATGGATTTAATATGGTTTGAAAAGTGAATAAATCAATTTAAAATCTAAGAAAGCATTTTAAATCCTTTTAAAAAAATCGAGAGTTTAAGCGGTTTTCATGTAATTTAAAAATATTTTAAATTATTCAAGCAGACTTTCGGCAATTTCAAGGGATTAAACCGGAGTTATTTAATTACAAATTTCTTCAAATTTATAAACGAATTTTAAAAGATTTCAAAATATTTAAAAGAGTTCAAGATATTTTTAATGAATTTATGAGATTTTGACTCATTTTGAAGAATTTTTGAGAAATTTTAGTACAATTTAAATTAGTTTTAAGATTTTAAAGTAATTTTAAACTATAAATAATGTTCTTGAATTCCTCTGTTAAATATCTTGAAATATTCGGAAATTTTTAGATATCCTTGGAATTCTAGTAAATTTCTTAATATATATTGATTTTTTTTTAAATCTTTTATAATATCATAAAATATTTTTGAATATAGTTGAAATCTTGTTTAATCACATAAAATATTCAATAATAATTTGAACAATAATTCCAACTGACTGGCAATTAGATATCTAATATGGAATATTTTAGAACGGAAATAAATTTTTCAAAATGCAAAAATTCCAATTTAAACATTGTTTTTACCCCCTCCACTCTGACTCGAAAAATCCATTGAAAATGATTTTTAAAATTAAGAACTATAGCTGGAACCAACTAGTCGTCCCAGAAAAAAACTGAAGTTATTGTTAAAGTCCTCTCATCCATATTTCTAGGTGATTTAGGAATCATTGAAAAAAAATTATCATTTAAACAATGACATTGTTTATAATACTTATAATTTGTTTAAACAATCAGTGAACAACAATTCCAACCGACTGACAACTAGATATCTAATATGGAATATTTTAGAATGGGAATAAATTTTTCAAAATGCAAAAATTCCAATTTAAACATTGTTTTTACCCCCTCCACTCTGACTCGAAAAATCCATTGAAAATGATTTTTAAAATTAAGAACTATAGCTATGACCAACTAGTCGTCCCAGAAAAAAACTGAAGGTATCATTGAAGGCCTCTCATCCATATTTCTAGATGATTTAGGAATCATTGAAAAAAAAATTATCATTTAAACAATGACATTGTTTATAATACTTATAATTTGTTTAAACAAACAGTGAACAACAATTCCAACTGACTGACAACTAGATATCTAATATGAAATATTTTAGAATGGAAATAAATTTTTCAAAATACAAAAATTCCAATTTAAACATTGTTTTTACCACCTCCACTCTGACTCGAAAAGTACATTGAAAATGATTTTTAAAATGGGGAACTATAATTTCTGCATTTTGAAAAATTTATATCTATTCTAAAATATTCCATATTAGATATCTAGTTGTCAGTCAGTTTGA
>NC_046657.1:154635426-154672995 GCF_010883055.1 Belonocnema kinseyi
TGATATTAAAACTGTAGTTTCGAATATAATGTAGTTTCGAGAGAAGCCTGCCAAATAGAAAAGTATGTCAATCAACATTAAATAAACAAAAGTGAAAATTTTTCATTATTTTTCGAGTGTTTTGGTAGAAGAAAGCACTTTTTTACCCAAATCTACGGAAAGATAAATTGATTAATAATCACTTTTATTTTATTGATATTAAAACTGTAGTTTCGAATATAATTTAGTTTCGAGAGAAACCCGCCAAATAGAAAAGTATGTTAATCAACATTAAATAAACAAAAGTGCAAATTTTGCATTATTTTTCGAGTGTTTTGGTAGAAGAAAGCACTTTTTTACCCAAATATACGGAAAGATAAATTGATTAATAATCACTTCTTTTTATTGATATTAAAACTGTAGTTTCGAATATAATGTAGTTTCGAGAAAAGCCTGCCAAATAGAAAAGTATGTCAATCAACATTAAATAAACAAAAGTGCAAATTTTGCATTATTTTTCGAGTGTTTTGGTAGAAGAAAACACTTTTTTACCGAAATCTACGGAAAGAGAAATTGATTAATAATCACTTTTATTTTATTGATATTAAAACTGCAGTTTCGAATATAATTTAGTTTCGAGAGAAGCCCGCCAAATAGAAAAGTATGTCAATCAACATTATATAAAGAAAAGTGCAAATTTTGCATTATTTTTCGAGTGTTTTGGCAGAAGAAAGCACTTTTTTACCCAAATCTATGGAAAGATAAATTGATTAATAATCACTTTTTTTTATTGATATTAAAACTGTAGTTTCGAATATAATGTAGTTTCGAGAGAAGCCCGCCAAATAGAAAAGTATGTCAATCACATTAAATAAACAAAAGTGCAAATTTTTCATTATTTTTCTAGTGTTTGGGTAGAAAAAAAACATTTTTTTAATGAAATCTACCAAGAGATAAATTGCTCAATAATCACTTCTATTTTATTTAAATACTAAAATTGTAATTTCGGATATAATTTGATTTCGAAAGAAGCCCGCCTTATCAATATATGTAGCAGTAAACATTAAATAATCGAAATTTCAATTTTGGTATTATTTTGCAAGAGGTTTGGCAGAAAGAAAACCTTTCTGAAAGACTCTCACATTATTTGATCTCGAATAAATGGGGTCATAAGCAAGGGCTTCGTCTCTATCTGAGGTATACGCAGGTATAAGTTCTCCAATGTTACCGACATTGCAGTTTTCGCAAGGATAGTCTCAAGTCAAGAATAGATCAGTAGTGACCACTGGCGATAAAGCCGGGAACTAAAAAACCGGTTTCCGCAGAATTTTTCCTGGTTTATTTTACTTTGTTTTCAGCAAAACCTTGTTTAAATGAATGAATAATTTAATTTTTTTTTATTGATATTATGTTTATTAGTACTGTCCGCATGGCGGGCTTCTCCCATTTTTAACATCGAAAATTTTCGGAATTCGATAATCTCAGATTTTGTTAATAAAAATTTTTAAAAATGAAAAAAATTAATTTTGAAGAGAAGCCCGCAATAGATTTCGATATACTTTTAACAGTGCAAAAAACAAAATTTGAATTAATGCATTATTTTGCGAGTGGTTTTGCTGAAACTATTTGGAGGAAGTTACCGTTTCACCTTAACATTTTTTCGCACGGAATGGGTCGTTTTTCAAAAAGTGACATGGAAAAATTTTGTCTTGAGAAGAATTTATAGGGTCTTCATCAAAATAATGCTGTAAAATTTTTTATTATTTAAGAATTAATGGCTTAAAGAACTGATGACCCAAATAATATGTTTTTACAGAAACGTGAAAAATAAGTCTGCTCTCTTTGTAATGACTTGAAAAGAAAAATGAGTCGCTTCTTAATCGCAGACACAAAAATATTTTCGAAAATAATAGACGTGAAAAATGAAAAAATAAGATTCATTCTGAATGACTGATCGGAAAATAAATGTTATATATATTCCAATCAAAAGCCAGAATATTAATTAGTTGGGCGGTGCAAAAAACTCAAAGAACCTTCTTCATTAATTATTCTTCATTTGCCAAAAATGAAGATCTTTGTTTCTTCTCTGCTCTTGACCTTTGCGGTTTTTTTCGATTTCATTGGTAAATATAATAATTTATAAAATATTGTAAGAAAGTTCAAAACTTCTTCCAAAACATCTCAGAGCAGACAATTTTAGAGAAAATTTGTTTTGCTCGTAAATCCGAACATTTTAGCTTAGTGAATTTTTATCTCAAGAAAAAATACAGAAAGAAACTCACTATCAGCCGGAATTATTGCACATGCATTCATAAAATATAATGAATTTCAATAATATTTAACTTAATTATTATAAACAATTTCTATAAACAGATTCTTTATAAACGAGTTTTTCTCATGGCTGAATTGATTTTTCTGAACAAAGGTGATTCACAATTATCTTTAAAGCCATTTATATAATTTAAGATTTATCAAACATAAACAAAATAGATTGCTTATAACAATTTAGTATAACAAGTCTCCTAATCGGCCATTTCCTCGTAGAAAAAAATGATTTTTCTTCAATAATTATTAGAGTGACATTTATTGCGTTGACTAACCAACGAAATTAAATAGAGAATAATTTATATCATTGTAGTAACAATTTTTTTAACAAAACTATGATTTATTTTTTTTACATGCAAAAAAGACGGCTTGCCACTGAAATTATCCGACAATAAACTAACAGTGATTCCAAAATTGGATATGGGACATTAAATAATAATTTGCGTAATTGTTAATAACAATTTCTGTAGCAAACTGTCCATAACAATAACGCTGTACTTGCGTTTTTAGAAGTCACCTATTTCTCATTTGTTTTATGCAGCTTCCTGAAAAACAAATAAGGAACAAGTGAAAATAAGGTGCAATGATGCTTTACTTTCGATTCGAGTTGTGAATCGTAATTTATTTATTTCAAGTTTTTTATAATAATCTCATTATTATTATAAGTATCAATTTTTTCATTAATTCAATAACACAAATAAGATTATCACAAAAATGATTGAAGAAAAAATAACTTTTCTACGACCAACCGCAGATTGTTACGCATTGTTTTAAAATTGTTATTAACAATTACGCAAATTATTATTTAATGTCCCATATGCAATTTTGGAATCACTGTTAGTTTATTGTCGGATAATTTCAGTGGAAAACCGTTCTTTTTGCATGTAAACAAAATAAATCATAGTTTTGTTCAAAAAAATGTTTATAACAATCACATAAATTATTCTTGATTTAATTTCGTTGATTAGTCACCGCAATAAATGTCACTCTGATGATTATTAAAAAAAATATTTTTTCTACGAGGAAACGGCTGATTAGGAGACTTGTTTATCTAAATTGTTATAAACAATCTATATTTTTTATGTTTGATAAAGCTTAAAGTATATAAATGGCTTTAAAGACAATTGTGAATCACTTTTGTTCAGAAGAATCAATTCAGCTATGGAAAAATTCGTTAGTTAAGAATTTGTTTATAGAAATGTTTATAAAAACAATAGTTGTTAACTCATGCTAATTTTTTTGTTACAAATTCTGACTCTTATGGAAAATATTAGCAACTAGCGTGAAATAAACTATTTTTTCTACGATAAAAAAACACTAATAAGAATTTGTTAAAATGGTCAATTGTCACTATATTTGTTTCTATTTTGTAGCTCCGAGAAAAAATTTAAAGAAAGCAAACCAAAATTCTCTTAAAAATAAATTTCTGAGCATTTCTAAAAAAAAACTTTTAAATCGGTTAAGAAATACGACCTGTGGACGATTATGAACAGTAAATTCCTATCCAGACCATTGTGAGGCGGTTCAAGCAAATTCAGTTCTTTAAAAAAAATGAAAATCAAGTGTTTTCGCCCCAAAATGATTTACAAAATTGATTTTTGTTAATCTCATAAACATATTTGTAATTAAATTAAATTTTATAATAACTCAAAGATTAAAGAAAAAATAAAATTTCAACCTATATTAAGATTTTGTCCACTTGTTTATAGCGTTTTATAACAAAGATGAATAAATTATTATTTGAGTTCGAAGAGCTACCATTGTGGACCGATTTAAGATGATTTATAATATACCCTTTTCCGAAGTGTAACATTTTTTTTCTTAAACAAAAATTGACTGTTGGATTCTGTTAATGGTTTTTCTAATAAATGGAACTAAAATTTTGTATCTTATATAAAAACGGTTAAGAAAAAAATGATTGCTATTTTGAAAAGCTACAATTGATCTTTGGAACTTTGATCCTGTCCCATGTCGTTTAGATAAAAATTTTAATTTTCTACATTTGTTAATAGTATTTTCGATAAATTAACGCAAAAAAGGCGTATCAAGAAATGTTTTCAATCAATTTGATCGGACTTTAAAAAATATATAATTTCAATTTAAGATTTTTCCCCACGTTTTGCGTTGTTTGGCTAAAAATTAGAATTTTTAAATTTTTAAATAGTTTTTTCGAATAATACAACTAGAAAATCAAATCTTATGAAAAATAGATTAGAAGGAAAAAATGATAATTTTCATAGTATCTTCTATAAATGCAAACAAGAGAAATAGTCCTATCAAAAAATTATTCTAAGAAATTGTATAGGACTTTTCAAAAAATATATTTTCAATATAAATTTATTTCCCATTTTTTGCGTCATTTGGCTCAAAATTTAAATTTTCAATTTTTTTCAAAGTATTTTTGATAAATAAAACCATAATATTAAGTATTGTCAAATAACAGTTAAGGGAGAAATTATTAGTCTTTTAAAAAGTTACAACTGAACTTTGAAACTTTTTTTTCTTTCTGACATCGTTTAGCTGAAAATTTAAATTTTTAATTTTTTTATCGTATTTTCGATAAATAAAACCAAAAAAACACCTATCGAAAAAATTTTTTAATAAATTTTGTAGCACTTAAAAAAAACCATAATTTGAATTCAAGACTTTTTTCCATGTTTTGCGTCGTTCGACTCAAAATTTAAATTTTGTATCGTTTTCCTTCGATAAATAATACTAAGATAATTAATCTTATGAAAAATGGGTCAGAGAAAAAATTATAGGTCTTATAGTAGAAAAATTATAATTTTTGTTGTACAAATTTGAATAATTCCTGCTCTAAATATTTGGCCCAAAAAAAGTTCAATTTGCGTGGGTGGTGGGCCAGCGAAATGGTCATAATAATAATTATTATTTGATAAAATATGACAATTTAGATTTTTATAGACAACTTATGGCAGCTTTACTTGGAAAAAGTCGGGTTTTCAATCGAAATCGATTGAGAAGGAATCAAATAAATATTAATATTGTTACATTTTACCAAATTTTATCGAAGATATATTATTTTCAGAAATATCTGTGCATTAATAGAAAGCTCTTAAAGAAAAAAAATTTGTTTATGACATATAAATAGAGTGAAAATTAATTTGAGGGGAAAAATTATTAATAAACGAATAGAGGAGAAAAAGTTCATAGCGTCAAGCTCTTTAGAATTTAATGAACTTTATTTTTTTTTTTTAATTCGAAATCAGACCGAAATTACAGTCTCTGAAAATTTTTGGACGAAAAAGTGCATTTTTTTCCATTATGCGGCGGCAATCTCCTCGAAGCCATTTTCATTCACTTATTTCTTTATTACAAATTCAACACATTTTCTAACATTTGCATTGCAATTAAAAAAATATATTTTTGATTAAATCAAAGCATTTTTTTAACCGCTATACTTAAAAACTAATTTTTTTTTCTTTTTTATTATTAAATAAATAAAAACTTAAAATCGGTTATGACAGTTCAATGCGAAATCTTATTAGCTTTCATTAAAAAAAAGTTAAAACCCGATAATGATGGTCTTCTGAAAATTAATTTTCTCCACGAACATTTTTTTTGGCACCACTGTGCCATGATGCGGAATGTGAAACCGAAACCCGTGTGGAAATAATCCCATTTGGCCCTACTACAAGTCGGGTACTAATCGGCGGCTAGTCGGGTTATTAGTTTTGACAAAGTACCTAGTCGGCGACTAATCTGGGACTAGTTGGGCTTTTTGTTGTCAAAATTTCAGCCGGGGCTTGGTCGGTGGTTGGTCAAGGGCTAGTCGGGCCTTTTTTCTCACTAATTTGCGTGCGGGTAATCTTCAGGCTCTGGTCGGGAGCTAGTGGGGCTCTTGTCGGGTTATTCTTATATTTCAGTTTTAGGCGAGGTTTTATCAAATGAGGTTATATCTGAAAAAGCGTAATGATTTTTTTATTCTAAAACACTAAGAATATATTTTGCAATAATTTTACACCGTTTTGGAAGAAAGGATTTATTACCATTAATTACCATAATTACCTGGAGCAGTGACTACCGTGACCAACATGGCGGTTCCTTCAGAGTGAATCTGTTCCATTGCTACGTCCCAGCTGAAGTTTTTTTAAAAATTAATATTCTACAAATTTTGAGGAATTTTAGTTACATAAATTTATGCATTTTTAAGCGTATGATGTGTTTACTATTAAATCTTTGATAAATTTTAGCACTTTTAAATATTTCAAAAACGTTTATAGAGATTTCTGTAAATAACAAGTATTTTGACAAACTTTTAAGGGGAAGTTCCACAAATTTTGGGGAGTTTGGTTAATGTTGCACGCAGATGTATTAATATGACCCCTACTAGTACCCGATCAGGCCCCGACTAGGATAAGTTGGGTCACCTGACTAGCCCCGACTAATCTACCGTGACGCTACTGGTCGGGGGCTAGTCAGATGACCCGACTAGCCCCCGACTTTAAGCGGAGTCGAATGGTCGGGAACCAGACTAGTTCCCCATTTGAATTTCTACACGGAAAGTCCATACTCAATGGTTTAGTTATAAAATTCATCTATTCATATATTTTTTTACAGACTTAAGTTCTCCGTACGATCATAATAAACTTCATTTGAATAAGCATAGGAGGATTCCAGGTGGAAAGGGCTACTGGTACAAAACAGAAAAATCTTCTGTAAATTTTAAGAAAGACGCTACAGGTGTTCATACACTAGACACAAATGAAGTTACAGCCGTTGCTATAATAGAAGCGGATGGCACTATTCGTGCAATACGTGTTGGTGACAAAAGGCCTTTTGGAATTATGGTGAACGGCGAGAAGAAAAAATTGGATGAGAATGAGATGAAGAAGGAATATAAACTCCAATATGGCCAACACATTTAAGATGAAGCAAAAAAAACTTTTTTTTTTCTAAATATAATGTGTGCAATTATAATCCAATTTATTTTTGAGGACTTTGGACTTAGAATGTTGTTTCAAACTTAAATGCCAGGAATGCTAATTCCGTAATTTTTAGTTTAAAGAATTCTTATATTTAAGAATAAATTACATAAGATTCAATTAAAAACAGTAAAATATTCAGACAATTATTTCTTAAATCCAAAACTTAAAAATAAAAAGGTTTTAGAACTAGAGATTAAAAATTGAATTATATTTTTTATTTGTAGATTTTTCAAATTTTCCACTTGTAATGGGAGAATGGAAACAAATTCTGAATGAAATCCTAAAAAACACATGATTTAGGATCAACTGGTTTAAAATTTCGATATTTAAAATCAAAATAGATTACAATTAATATCTGAAATTGCTTAATCCGTTATTTAATATTTTCTTTACTTGTCAAAGGCTACAAATTTAGACTTCTGAATTGTTTTGTTAAGAATTCAGTTTCCAATTTTTAATTTTCATTAGTACTAATTTTGCAATTGTAATTGTAATATTTTAGTTCCGAAGAATTATAGTAAACAATTTAAAAATCTTTATATTTTAAGAGAGTTAAAGTTGCTTAAATCATTGCCATATCAGTTCTCAATTTTAAATTTTAACCAAATGGACAAAAAATTATTTTAATTCAAAAGTTTTAATTATCAAATTAATTAATTTTGGACGCCTTTAATTATAAGTGATAAAATATTAATTCCGTGTAGCTTTTATTGATTAATTTTTTAAAATTATAACCTCATAATAATAATAATTTTTTAAGTTTTTAAATTTTCCTAGTATCGAAATTTGAATCGAAAATCGTTCAGTTTCGATATTCTTCAATTCACAATAAAATTATTCAACTTTCAACACTTTAAATAAGAAATTAAACAATTTCAATTATTTTCGAATTAAATTGTTCCAATTTAGGCTAAAATTGTTCAATTGTGAAAGCATCTGATTTGAACTTTTTTAATGTCAAACTCTTTTAGAGTAAAAAAATACAATTTAAAATGCTTTTATTTAGAAGTGATAGAAGCTAAATTCCGTTATTGAATTTGAACTTAAAATTTGGTTTAGAATATAAGTCTTCTTTCTACAGCACCAGTAATTTAATAATGTGGCTTCATTTTTTTGTATCTGATTTTGTGTTTTCCTTTACAATTTGCTGGTGTGTAATTTAAAAATTGTTTACTTCGAATTAGGAAAATACGATATTTAAAAATATGTCAATGAAATAAATAAATAAATCGCTTTTATCCAAAAACTGTCTAATTTACTATATTCTTATTTACACCTAGCTTCTTTTCTTTTTTGGAATTTTCAAAAGGAAATGAAAAGTAAATAGATTTTTATAATTTTTGAAGCGAATTAGTGAAAAAAGAACAATTTTTTGACAAATCAAAATGATAAATTCTTTAAATTCATCGTCTCTATATAAGATAGGAGATAAATCAAGGCATGACTTTGATTAATTTGGGATTGCTGCAATTTTTTAATTAAAAAAAATTATAAACAAATGCACAGTTTTCGAAAGTTTTGATGAATACGCTTATTTTTCAAATATATAAATATGTTAAAAGTATAAAAAATATGCACAAACTTTTGACTGTCATGTATGATTACAAAGTATTATTTCAAAGTATAACGGATAAATTTCAACTGTCCTCCACTAGGGCGCGCTATTTCAGGAGTTAGTAACCCCTCCAAAATGCATTGAGTGATGTACCCATGCTATTCTCGCTAATGTCAAAAACGACTCTGACATCACGCGCCAGTCATCAACTCTGCAGCGATCGAAAACGTACATTTTTGCATCTAGAGTTTCCTATCTAACAGAACATTCCATGTCTTGCCGTAGCCTCGTGAGTTTCCTCTCTATCAGAACATATTACTTTGTACTATAAACAAAATTTTTATTTAATTATGGAATTCTTAAATCAATTATACAATGAATTTTACCAGTAACTCTTTAAAAGTGGAGCGCACGCGAATTTTCGAATAAAATTAGCGAAAGAACAGAAATATCAAGAGTACAAAAGCAAAGTCAGAACATTTTGCAAATAAAACGATGGGTTATATTATTTTGAGAATGACTCGGCATGACTAGTTCAGATGTAAGGGAAGCGGAGAAGGGAGTCGATAAGATTAAAGTCACAGTGCAAACCTGCTAAAATCGTTCGATTAAATTAAATGGCCATAGTGTGTAACCACGTGGAGAATTCGGAATGATGCATGACTTGTATCAACAGCATGAAGTACATATTTTAATCGTCCTTTATGAGCCGACGTATGTACTCCGAAAATACTCTACTAATGTCTTCTTGTGTAAGTTCAAGCTTTGCAGGAGTCGATCTCCACGAGAGTTTAAAGTCAAGAACTGAAACACCGTGAATGACATACTAAAATCACTAAAGAACACAGACATCAAAATCTCGAGAACTCCATTTTGTGCTTGCTAGCCCTTGCTATTACTGCGGAAAACCAGCACCGTGCTGCTTTTGCCGACCACTAGTAAATTCGGAATCTATAGCGTATATTGCCGACGTAAAACAGAGGAGGAAATAGGGAAATGGTGTACCCAGAATAAGGTAGAGACACAATCAAAACAAGCGAGTAAAAAGAAAAAGATGGTAACTTTATTAACCACTTATATCGTACAGCTCGTACCCTTGAAGGGATTGATACATCGATAAAACGTTGGTAGTTAGGGTACCAAGGAGATGCTGCCGCTTCGTGGCGGGGTGAGCTGAAGAGAGCATGGGGCGAACTTTGGCGTACTTTTAGGCACTGGTCATGGACACCGGATTAAGTACGATTGTTGCGCGAAAGCACGAGTCCCGAATTCATATAAGGGCGCCTTGTGGTGCGAGGCTTCGGGGCCCCTCGAGGGTTCCGCCTTATCTCGCCCGCTGTCCGACAAATACTTTATCTGGGGCCGCGATGAGTCGGTTTTTATTGTAACAGATCTGTTACACCCCCCTTCCCGCGCGGGTTCGGGTATATACTTTTAAATCTGACGTAGTTATCTCTCTACCCTACCGAAAGAAATCTCTGAGTTTTCTTTAGCGAAATAGCCTGGTCAATTTGAGTCTTTGAACAAAGTCGATTTGAAACAAAATAGTCTCGAAGATAGTTTGAGGGATTTGGGTCCTTTTCAAGATCCTTTTAATGGTCCTTTTAAGAGTGGTGCGACGGTAATATAATGTTCCTTTTGTATTCGTCACGTACCGGGCGGGGAGAGTTATTTACAGTAGTTGGTCGTGGCTAATTCGCTCACCCTTTTTAAATTTCTCTTCAAATTATTAACACTTTTTTATTAATTAATGAACTTTCTTATTATACTTATTTATAATTATGACTTATATACTGATATACAATTTTCTAGTTGAATTAAAAAATGTTGTATTAATTCCAATTGTAAGCATTAAAACAAAATTTAGATATCTGAAGTCATCGGAACTCGTAAATTCCGAATTATTATGTTTTAGGCTGTTAACTATGAAATTTAAAAAAGCTACTTCTAAATTTTAATCCGAAAGCTTAAGAAAGGACCCTTGAGTGTCGGCTACTCTATTGAGATAGCCTCTCTGCTTGTTATTTATGATCGTATTCTTATTTCAATTTCGGAAGGGATATTTTAAAACCTTCAGACCATTTAAACGAGCTTCCTGAACCTTTAAAAATATCTACCTGAGTGCCTGCGGAGAATTTCTCTGAGTTTCTATGACCTAAAGAATTCTTAGTATATACTCAAAGATTCTTTTCGGTAGGGTAGTTCCGGTACGGTTTGGGAGTCAATGTATAAGTCTAATTCTAAAGTGCAGTCTTTTGTTTTCTTTTTGTTGTTACATTTGGTGAAGTTAATTTCTAGTAGGTTTTGAATTCTGTGGTGGATGTATTCCTAACCTCCTTATGTGTATGTTTTTCCATCGTCGTTTGGAGTCGTGTTGTTTTGTCTGTATCTATATGGTCTTTTGTCACAGAAAGAGTCATGTATTAAGTGAATTGCCTTTGGTAATAATTTTTCGCAAAATTAGCATTTTAAATTATTTGTATTTTACTTTAGGCCATTTTTGAAGAGCACAGTGTTCTCGGTTATCTTTCTGTTCCAGCTCTCTTCCGTGGTTTCCTGGTTCCTGTAACATATGAACAAACAAAAAAAGAAAGAGGTGTTTGTTCTTTGAATTCATAAGATATTAAAGGTTCTTATTTTTATGTGAATTAATCCAGTTTATTTCTGTACTTGGTTGAAAGTAACCGGTGCATATTTTTTTGGTTTTTCTAGTCTTTCTTGAGTTTAATGTTTAGTTTCGTTAACTTTTAAGTATAGTCCGCTTTTCTTTGTTGTCTTAAGTCCTCCCATTTTTTGTTGATTTCAATTTTTTGCCCTCAGATTGTCCGTAGTGTACTTTTAATCTTATTAGTCTTTGCTCGGTCATTCTAATCTTTTCGTGTTCCACTGGTCCTGTCATTTTCTCCAATTCCACTTGGGCCATTATGCTGCAAAACATTTGTCTCACGTATCGGTGAGGGTGATATCCCAGTGGGCATAAAGTTTGGCGACGTCTTGACGATATCGTTACGGCATGTTTACGACAACTTTACGACATCCTTTGTCCATGTCGTTAAGGTGTCTTTACGATATCGCAAACAAGTCGTATGATCTGACGATGTCTTTACGATATCGCAAAGACACCGCAACGACATGGACATAGGTTGTCGTAAAGATGTCCTAAAGATGTCCTAACGATGTCGTAAAGACGTCGCCAAATTTTGTGCCCACTGGGATTTTAACGGCTCTTCTGGCACTCCTGGCCTACGCGAGAATTAACCACTGTATGGCATTGCATTATTTAAAATGCTCTACGATGCTTGGCTCTCTCATGTTGTTAATGCACAGCCTTCATTTGCGTGTGTTTTTCATGGTTCAGAAACAAAACGTATTTTTCTGTCTATGTTGGTCTTAATATTTAGTGATTCAGGTTTTGGAGTGTCGATTGAGTTTGTTTTAGGTGTCTGGGTCAGTGTGAATTTTTGATGCTCCGCCATTTGCTATTTCCAGTGAAAGTATCTTAACCTTAGTCTACCTGTACGTTATTAGTCCATTTAACAATATCTGTACCAGTTGTCTCTAATATAAAGTATGCCTAATACCGATTTTCTCGGTTAATTCTTTTAATAATTTGTTTACACATTCAGTGCCATTGTCGGTGTGAGAATCCGCGGTGTTCCCCAACGCAAAATTACCCGTTTGTGGAATTCCGACTCTACTGCTGTCCCGTTAGCTCTTCTTATCGGAATTATTTCAACCTACATTGTAAACAGATCTACAAAAACTAAGAAATATTTTTTTTTTGTCAATTTTTTAAAATTAGTAATGGGCCCACGATATCTGCAGCAATTATGGTGCATGATTATTCAAACGATTCTCTTTCCCATCAGCCCTAATCTTTTCGGAACCGAAATTGCCTGTCATCGTGATTTTTGATTGCCATCGTGATTTTCGTTTCAAAACCTGCACTCGACATCTTTTTAATACGACGAGTTTCCATAGGTTAGAGTCTGGTCAGAGAGTAGGTTTTAATGAGCCAGTTCTGTAAAAATAGACCTGCAAATCTCTGAGTCACCATTTTTCGTGTTTTCCGATCTTTTTTTAACTTGTCTGATTTTTTTTATTACCAGTCTTCAGTTTTGTCGTTTATGTCCGCCTTCAGTTTTGCTACGCTACATGCTAACGCAAATTATATATTTTGTATTTGAACTCCCTTCTCAGTAAATGACTTCTTAGTCATATTTAAGAAGTTTCAGTGCCCAAATCAGCCAGTGGGATTTTTTTAGGTTATGAAGCCACTTTAACGCTAAGTGGTCCGTGATTACTTTAATTCTATAACCCTCTGGATGTGGCCTAAATCCTCTGATGGCCCAAACTACCGCAAGACATTCTTTTTCGGATTTCGAGTATTTGGAATCTGCCTCGTTTAGGCTTCTGCTCGCGCACGCTATTACGTAATTTATGCCGTCAGTCGTTCGAGTAAGTACGGCTCCTAACTCCACATTACTCGCATCGGCTTTGAGTTAAAAGGGTTGGGTAAAATCTGGACAGGTTAATATTGTTGTTGATGTTAGCAAGTCTTTAATTTTTTGGAATGCCTCATCTTGTTCTAATTTCCAATCCCATGTCTAATGCCTTTTCAATAATCTGTCCATCGGTTCTATTGTTTCAGCAAAGTATGGGACAAATTTTCTATATCAACTTGCCATCCTTATTACGCGCTATAATTGTTTAATATTTTTGTGTTTAGGGAATTCTAATATTGGTTGCATTTTTCATCGCCTATTTGTAATCTTTTATCGTTAACTTTAAAGCCTAAATATTTCATTTCTGAGCAGCTGAATTCATATTTGTCCGGACTGATCGCTAGATTTGCACCATTTATTTTATCTAGTACAATGTTCAAGTATTTCGAATGGCCATCAAAATTTTGAGTTACTGTTAAAATATCCTCTAAATAACAAAAAACGTTTGGTTTCAAGTCAGGAGTGATAATTTTTTCGATACGTCTCTGGAAAGTGACTGAAGCATTGGTCAGAACAAATGGCATCCTTTTAAATTGATACATACCCTTTCCAGTTACTGTGAATGTTGTTATAGGTTTTGAACCTTCTTCTAATGTAATTTGTAAATAAGATAATTTTAAATAAATTTTTATAATGAATTTTACTGATCTGAAAGTGTGCAATATGTGTGTCATGATATTATCTAATTTTATCGCTTTATTTAAAAAATAACCCATATAACTATTATCGATTTCAGATATCTCATTATCTTTCAGAGATTCTTTTTTTAACTTATTCTTATGAGTAACCTTTTTATTATTTCGAAGGTCATAGTCGCTATTTTTATGCATGTTCTCGTATTTTTTATGGTAAAAAGTTTTCCCTGAATTATTTTCCTGATTATTAGTCCTAAAATTACGTTTGTTTATTCTACCTAAGTTTTGTGTGCTTGTTTCTTCGATAGTGCCTTGGGTGGGGATGCTCTCTAGGGGTTAAAATCTGTTGTTAGTAAGGATACTTATTAAGCTAGGAATATCTTTGTGGGGTTAGTTACTAGATTTTGGGCATTTTTTGGTTTTCGGGATTGGTTGCAATTGATAGGTATTAGGGGGATTTCGCTATTTTTAACTTTTGGGTACGCTTCCATGTGGTAGCGAATAAGGGAACACCCTGGTAGCCACCAGGTCCCTGAGTCATAATCGAGGGTCATCCGTAGGACTTTTAGCATATCCGTATCTAAAATAACTACATATTTTAATTTTGAGACCAACCTGATCATAATGTGTTTTACTTTATTTCCTATCATAATTGGTACTACTGTCTGTCCAATTATATCGACGGTTTCTCCGTTTGCGACTGTTAATTTGCGCGAAACTGGTTTTAAAATTGAAATTTTTTATTTTTCCATTAATTCTTTACACGCAAATGAATGTGTGGCACCGGTATCGACTAGAATTCCGGCGTTTCAGTGCTAGGTTGTATTATTTTTGTACCTAGTACCCGCCCCTCCAGTTTCCCTGGTTGTATGTGTAATATGGGCACTCTTTTTTAATATTTCCCGTTAATTCACAATGAGAATAATTGCTATTATTTATTTTCTTTATAGCCATTCTTATACTTCCCGAACTGTTTTCCGCTTTTTCTGGTGATAATTTGATCATTGGGTTATCTTGACCTTGAATTAAACAAAATGTCATTTGGTTAAAGGGTGGTAAAATTTGGTCGAAGGGATTGAATGGGTATCTTGGTCTATAGTTCTGGAGCCTAGGTTGGAAATTTGATTGAAATCTGGCTCGAAAATTTTATTGTAAATGACGTGGAAATCTAGGTCTGAAACTAGGTCCAGAATTTTGTTGATATTGGTTTGGGAAAGGAAGAACTGGCCAATGGTGAAAATGAAAATCGATTCTTGTATGGTTTTTTACCCTGGTTATTATGGTTTTGGTTATTTTTATTTTTTCTTAAATCTTTATTATTCTCCGAATTATCTTTATCCCTGTTACGATTGTTACGTTTCTGTTAATTCTTTGCCTTCGATTTCAGGTTCGGTAATTTGTGAAACTTGCCCTCTAATTTTGGATTTGGCTAGCTAGCTCAGTTTCCCATTCTTTACCTAAGTCTTCAAACTGCCCTTTATAGAACGAATTTTATCACTCACTAATCTCCACAGAGATGCCTCCTTTTGATGTACATTTTGTAATTCATTCCAAGATTTTTGTAAGCTCTACGCTATTTCCATTCGCGGTTTTTTCTGGAGTATAATTTTGTAAATAGTTTTCTAATTTCTGTAACATAAGAGTGAATATCCTGATTCCTTTTTTGGTTGCAGAATTAAATTTTTTGCCTGATTTCCTCGGAAAATCTTTCATCGATATATGCATTTTTGAAATCTTCGAAAAAATCTGACAGTGTTCTCCAAGAGTTCTTGTTTATCGAACACCAATCTTTAGCATCATCGAATAATAGTGCGTCTAAGTTCTCTAAAATATCGCGGTCATTTATTTTATATCCCCTTTTCAATCTTTTCAATTTCTCTAAGAAATAGGCGGGACTATCGTCTTTATTTTTGCGAAATTTAATTGGCCAATTGCTCATAATTTGAAACGGCGTTTGTATCATGCCGAAAGGAAAATACGTAGCTGGAATTGTATGTTTATTTTGATAGATTTCGTGTTCGTAATCCTACTCAGTGATTTAGATTTTTCAGCCGCTAATCTGAAATAGTACGGGATTCTTATTATAGCTTTAATGAACGTCTATTTTCGTTTGCGATATTTTCCTTTCCTCAGTAAGCGACATTTATCTTTTTTATTTTAACCTACTTCGGAGAGGTGTAACCTTATTTCGCTATGTTTGTATCCAGAGTAAAATATCGACTGTTGAAGTGATCCACGATCAATAATAGTGCAGAATTAAATTAATAGCATTGATGAAGACGAGTAATTGACTTGTCATTTAAAACAGAGAATTTTATTTATTATTGGAGAGCGACTGTCCCGACAAATTCTGGTCTCGTCAAGCCTTAGCTTAATTCTAGATTAAGTTCTCGCATGTTCAAGAATTCTTAATAAAACTTCTTCTTATTTGATAATTAAAAAACATACAATGTTCAATTTGAAGTGCGAACCAAACCTTCTTTCTAATTGGAAATTTCTTTACATGGCTAAGATTTTTAGGTTTCACCGCTTTACAGCCCACGACACTTTTGGAGGACGCTGAGCTAGGTAGAGAGCGAGGGACGATCAGTGAAATCCATTGGACTTGTTTTGCCCCATTTGTTTAGGGGGTTTTCGGGATTTTCAATTTTACATTGCGCTAATTACACACAATATTCTGAATATACGCACCCGAAGCTGGATAGAGAAAATTTTCAGAATGATTCACAGTTTAGTACTGATAACCGGTCAGTTTCAAACTAGAATACGGTGCCCAACAATCTGAAATCATTTAAGTCCCTTGGATTAGGAACGAAGGATATGAAGAGTTATTCGGACTTTCTCACGATGCCGCCAAATATCAACTGATCATTTACAATGCGCCCTGTGCGGTACATTCTATTTCCTAAGTTAGATTCATCAATCTCAACTTCATGTCCAGGTGCCCCAATAATAGCTGATGAATTCGAAAACGCTAATTCCAAGATAACTTCTTTTAAAAACGTTGACAAATCATTCACCGATTTTTGGGAAATTTCCATTTTTCTGTTCGAGAACAGCAGTTCTTGGGTGATTCGCCAGCAAAAAATAAAAAAATTAATTAGGTACTTTTATCAAAACTAAAATTTTCGTTTTCAAAAAAAGTATTTTTCATCGAAAAAGCTTTAAAATTGCACTTGATGTTTCTAGTTCCCTTCTTATCCTTAACGATTTTAAGATTTCTTTGACATCGACAATAGTTATTCACTTTTTCGTCAGCTTTTGGTCTTTCTTCCTTTCTTTGAGCCCTTTTTATTTTTTTTCCTGCATCTAAACTAAATTTTTCCTCATATTGGGACACGCCATTAAACGATTTTTCGTCGGGAGACATGCATGGGCAATTAAAAACTTTTCAACGTCCGTCGGAATTAATTCAGTAAATTTACTGGTTGTCATCTTGCAATCTCCAGGATATAAATTTTCCATTTTCTTTATATAAGCAGAGAGCAGAAGAGCATAGTCTGAAGTGGCGCATGGAGCGTAGCCTCGGCTTCCTCGTTGCGGAGAACCGTCGCATGGGGAGAAGTGGTGGGCGAGCCGCGCGAACATTTGAATGTCTGTGGCTGCGATGAGCAGACAGCAATGAGTAGAATGAAAAGAAATTAGAGCGACAAATTATACCTTGTCATAAATGCAAGTAGAGGGTGGCCGCTGGTCCTGGAAATCGGGAAATGGCAGTACATTTATTTTTTGACCGGGAATGTGACCAATGTTTAGAAAATAAATCTTTCGAAATTTGATTTGAACCGTGTTTTAAATAATTAGCTAAATAGTTATATTTTTAAATCATGATATTATTCAGTTTGGGATGTGTAATTCGAAAATATTCTATTTTAATTTTTAAGCGTAAATTTTTATTTAAAGAATTTTAAAATGCAGTTTTAAAGACTAACAAAATAAAAGTTACAAATGCTTAAAATAGATCGTTTAGGATTTAAAGTAAAAAACATTTTTAGTCTATAACATTTGAATATAAATTTCAAAATATTTTTTTTATTGAAGTGTTCTTTAAATATTGAAAATTAGATAATAATTGATTTTACGAGAAGATGCGGAATCAGTTTCTGATTTTAGAATTTCCAGATTTAAAATTTTGCAAATAAAATGTTTAAATTTGAAAGTCTTATTAGTTAGACAAATGTAAATACCCGATTGAAACTTTACAAATTATTTTTTATTTAAAAATAATATATTCGTAATTAAAGACTTTGATTAAATTTCAAATTTTTTTTCAGTTTAGAATCTTTCATTTTTAAATCATTCAATTAAAAAAAATTTTAATTAAGAAAAACAACACTTATTTAATATTGAGAAATATGTAACTGCTCATTTAAAATCCGTAATTACAAAGAAAAAATACAACACTAAACAAAAAACCAAACTCTCAACGTTACAATTTTAATTGTTCTATTTAAAAGACTAATTTGTTACTCAAAGTTTTAAATTGTTATGTATAAATAACCATTTAAAACCCACTATTTAAAAAAAAAATCGTGAAAGTTCAAGAAATATTTAGAAGATTTGAAAAAATTCTAACTTAATTAAATATCTGAAATGATTTCAAATAATTTCGAAGATTTTTAAGAATTGCGAAGGGCTTTGAAAGAGGAAAACAAATTTTCTTAAAATTCGTAGGAAAATTGATAATGATTTTTTATTTTGAAAATTTAATTTAAGAGAATATTTAAAGGGACATAGAAAGACTTACGAAACTATAAAAAATCAATATGGAAAATTTTAAGCATTTTTTTTAATTTGGCATAATTTTTTAAAAAGATGTAGGAAATATGCGAATCATTTCAAAAGAAATTTAGACGTTTTTAAAAAGTTTTAAAAATAATTTAAAATTTGAAAAATGTAAAGCAACATTCAGGTTTTTAAATATTTTGAAATAAGATTGTAAAGTGTTTTAAGGATTTTTAAAGTATTTAAAATAAAAATAATTTAACTTTTAATTTAAGAAGTGTTCTGTTTATAAAAAAATCTAAAGATTCAAGTTTTATTGTTTCTAGCTAAAATCTCCTAAAATAGTATAATTTTGAACATTTTTAAATTCATTGATTGATTTTTTAATTTAGAGCATTGAAAATGATAACGTGGATTTATATTTTTGGCTCCGAAAAAGTTGATAAAATTCCCAGTTAATAAATAAATAAATTAAAACTGAAACAATATTTGAAATTTAATTAAAGCCTTTAATTACGAATATGTTACTTTCAAGTTCTTTTAAAATTAATAATAGTTTATAAATTTTTAATCGGGTGTTTACATTTGTCTAAGTAATTAAACTTTCAAATTTAAGCAGCTTAATTCTGAAAATTCTAAAATTATCAACTGATTCCGAATCTTCTCGTAAAATCAATTATTATTTACTTTTTAATACCTTAAGTACAGTTAAATTAAAAAATTATGAATTAATTTATATTCATATTTCATCGACTAAAAATTTTTTTTTATCCTAAACTATCGATTTAAAACATTTTAATTTTTTAAGTCTTCAAAACTGGATTTTAAAATTCTTTACATGAAAATGTACGCTTACAAATTAAAATAGAAAATCTTTAAATTGAAAGATTTTCGAATTACGCATTCTAAACTGAATAATATCATAACTGAAAAATATAAAAATTTAGTTAATTGTTTAAAACACGGTTCAACTGAAAGTTGGACAGATTTATTTTCTAAAAATTGGTCAAATTCGCGGTCAGAAAAAAAAATATCCTGTCATTTCCTGATTTCCAGGTCCAGGGGCCAGCCTGTATTTGAATTGATGACAACTTATAATTTGTCGCTCTATTTTTTTTCATTCTACTCATTGCTGTCTGCTCATCACAGTCACAGAGATTCAAATGTTCGCGCGGCTCTCCCACTAACCCCCCCCCCCCCCAGGCGACGGTTCTCAGCAACGAGGGAGCCGAGGCCACGCTTCGTGCGCATCTTGAAACGATGCTCGTCCGCTCTCTGTATATAAGTTACCTAATAGAAAGCATATGAAAAATATTTAAGTTTAAGTTAAAAATAAAGTATTGCATTGATTCAAAAACCTCTAATAAACTGCGTAATTAAATATCTGAGACGAAAGGATTATTTGATATTTTGATGAGAAAGTTTATTTTGATATTTCACTACATTTTTTTAAAGTAATTTTTTTTACGGTTTAGTAGTCTGTCTGAAATGTCAATATTTGTCGTTATCATATATTTAATGTCGTGTTTAAAAAGTATTTTGTATGGTACACCTGTGCATTCTCAGGCTTTTTTAGTTTTTAAGGATTTTAGTAGTTGATTTTTTGGTTTCTCTGCTATATTTATCGATGCAGCGTCAAAGCTACGTGATATAAATTTTTCCCATTTTCAGTTTGGTAGTTTTGTCTTATTATACATGAAATAGTTAATATGAATATTTAATATGAACCCATTAATGCTTGGAAAACAAAAAATTTTACAGAAAATTTGAGCTCCTGGATTCTGATGAAGCCGCTATAAATTTTCCTAGGGACAAATTTTTCCATATGTACACTGAAAAAAATGTTGCATTAAGAAGCAAGTATTTTCTTTTTACAAGGGACTGATTTTCTTGAATCAAGAAAATAATAGAATCAGGACAACTACTTGAATCAAGAACATATTTACTCTAAGCAAAAAACTATTAAGTGAATTTGTTCCATTATACTTATTTGCGTCAGGTTTAACACAATATTGAATCAAGAATATAATATTATTACGATAAGTATAGAAAACTCTAACGAAATTTTTCTTGATCCAAGTAAATTCATATACTTATTTTCAATACTATTTTAATTGAAACAATGTTCATGTTCTTGAGACGAGAAAATAAATGTTTTCAGCGAAGAAATAATTTCTCTTAGAACAATGCTTGAATATTTTTCTTCAAATAATTATTAATTTAAAACGAATGTGATAGAATCACATGGATCACACATACTATGGAAATTAATATATCAGTCTAAATTAATTTACTTCTTACTGCATAAGTTAAAAATTTTGTAATGTGAACCTTATTTAATTTAAATTAGGGTTGTAAGATATAGTTGTATTTTGTTTTCACAAAATTTTCGTGTTCCATAATAGCAGTTTTAAAATCACAGAAATGTCAAATTTCATGAAAAAATAGTTAATAATAGTGCAAAAAATAGTTTTGAAAATATAAAATGACCATGTGTTATTCTAATTTAAACTAAATGAGTTTCAGGCAACAGATTTTTTAACTTTATATACAAAATGTTAATCTAGCCGAATTCAAAGAATTAATTTTTCCTTGATGAAAAACAAATTTCTTTATTAGGCAGAAATTTTTTAAATAATTTTCAATTTTATATTCTTACTTGCTATCTGAAATAGTTAATATCTTGTTTTATATTTTTATGTTAATAATTGGCAATGCAATGCTTCCCGCAAACTGTAGCGCGCATATAATTTTGCGATTTTAAATAATTAAGTAGAAATGTAGGTTTTTTAAAAATGAAATTAACAAAATTAGGGTTTTCAGTCAATGAAGTCAATGATCATAGAAAATTTCCTTTCAACGTGTCATAAATTACAGAAAATTTAATGCGAATATTCTTAGGATGTATATTTATAAAAACTTAATAAAATTAAGTTTTTCAGTCGAAGAATTCATTAATCATGGAAAATGTCCTGGATTACAAATGGTTAACATTTTCGCAATCACCCATATACGTATATAATTTTTTTATTGTGTAAATAATAAAAAATAAATATATGATTGCATAAAATAAAGTTATAAGTTTTAAAAAATGCTTTAAAATACAATTATTACATTTTCTTGATAATTTAACAGAATTGTATGCGTTTTTAAAGCAAAATATTTAAGAAAACAGAATTCAATAACATTATTAAAAAGCTGATTAAGAATGCATTTCATTTTATAAAGAAACAATTAAAAAATTAACACTTACAAATTTTTTTAATGAAATGTTTGAAAATGCAAAAAGGAAGCAAACAAATCTTTTTCAGCCGACCACCGTGAGATCGTTTTTTAACTGCAAATTCTTGCACTAAAGGTTTCTTTACAGAATTCTTGTTTCTTCCGATTTCGAAGTATTTTATATTTAAAAGAAAAATAAAGTATCGAGCATTTTTTAAAATAGGTAATATTTTAACAAGCCATTAATTTTATCCACATATTTTAAATTATTTTTTATGAATTGTTATTTTAAATTAAAAACTGAGTTAAAAAGTATTATAAAAGAATTAAATAATTTGAAAACTGTGCGTTTTACAAAGGCTTTTAAAAATCAGAAAATATTTATTCGTCACTGAGGTTATTAAAGCGTTTTTGAACTTAAAGTTCTCTATTTTTTATATGCTTTAGATAGTTTTTAAGCTTATTGGATTTTTAAAGAAAAAATCATTGAGCGTTTTGTAAAATAAGTAAAGTTAAATTATTTTTTGCATATTTTAAATTGCTGTTTTAGGAAAGCAACTCCATCTTCAAATCTTTGTAAAAAAAGGAATGATACAAGAATTCGATACATTAAAAACTGTGCGGTTTATGAAAGTTTTTGCATAGCAAAACATAATTTATTGTCATTGATGTTATTAAAGCGTTTTTGTACTTGCAACTTTTCTTTATTATTTATTACCTTTGGGTCGTTCTTAAGCGTTTTAAATATTTAAAAACAAAAAGTATTAAATGCCTCGTTAAATAAGTGAAACTTACCTTGCGTTTTCCAATATTTTAAATTATTGTTTAAGGAATGTTATTTTGCATTAAAAATTAAGTAACAGAGTATTATATACAATAAAAGAGTTGGATAAATTGAAAACTGCGCATTTTACTGGAGAATTTTTATTTATTGCTCATTACATTTGGATATTTTAAATCATTTTAAAATATATTAAGAACAAAGTATCAAGCCTTTTTTGAAATATGTAAAATTCAATTCCAAAATTTTTCTAAAAAAAAATTGTAAATTAAAGTTGAGTTAAACAACTTTTAGTTTGAAGTTGGTTGAGGCACACCATATGACTTTGTACGACCCTGCCTTAAAATTCTTACCCAAACTTTTGTCACCGAGATCCAAGTGCTTCGATAGCTAAGTCGGTAGAGCGCGCGGTTAGGAGACGGTAGTTTCGGTCCCCATTCGTACCTGCGATTGACTTGAATCAAGTAATATTTTCTTCATTCAAGAAAATTTTTTTTCAATGTATTAAGGGGCTCTTGACACAATCCAACCATTGAAAAAAGTTTGAAAAATTATTTTTATTGTTTTTTTGGCAGTGCTCAGTGAAAAAATACATTTTTTTT
This sequence comes from Belonocnema kinseyi, assembly GCF_010883055.1. NCBI lineage: Eukaryota > Metazoa > Arthropoda > Insecta > Hymenoptera > Cynipidae > Belonocnema > Belonocnema kinseyi. Next base: position 154,658,705 of record NC_046657.1, read on the forward strand.
GAGTGACATTTTCTTGGAAAACTTATGTGCGTTGTTCTAGAATAAATTATGAATTTATAGATCAATTTTTTCTTTAAATTTAATTATTTTGATTGAGAAAGAAGTAAAGTGATTGAGAAGCGTTTCAATTTATGAATATTTAAAAATAATTAAATTATAATGCAACTATTTTAGAGTGATAAAACACTTTTTAACTCTAAAATTATTTATTATCAAACTTATAACCTAAAATTATTATTAAAACTAAAATTTAAACATTCAGCTCCATGAGAATACTTTATCATTCAACTCATCTCCTGATGAGAGTAAAGCGAAGCCAGCTTAGGTAAAAGGTATCAGCGATGTTGGAAACGTTGATGCTAATTGTTTATAGAAAAATTGAATAAATAATATTTATTGTGATGATTGTATGAATTTTCAACTGAAATTATGAATCTTTAACTGAACTTTTAAAGAAGAAAATTGAAAATTTAAACAAAAAGATTAATTTTCTAACAAAAAATATCATTCTTTAACCAAATAAATGAATATTTAACTAAATAAAATTAATTTTTAAACAATTAGTTGAATTTTCAACTAAAAATATAATTTTTAAACCAATCATGGAATTCTTAAGTTTTCAATTGAAAAATTATTTTCCACAAAAAAAAATTTTAACTGAAGCGATGAGTTTTTTACTGAAATTGTGAATCTTAAATCAAAGATATGAGTTTGGAACTAAGATGATTAATAATTCAACTGAAATAATTACAATTACAGTTAAAACAATAAACTTTTAACAATTAAAAAAATTATTTAAAAAAAAATAGAAAATTTCGACAGAATAGTTAAAGCATTGACTGGAACAGTTAAATTTTCATTTAAAAAATTATTTAAGGTAAATCAAAGATAAATTTTTAACAGAGAATGATTTTTCAGTCAAAATAGGGAGTCAAACTCCAAAGTGTTTGGTTACAAATCTTAAAAAATCTACATTTTCTTTGCATTTCTTTAATATCTTTTGTATCTTTTAAAAATTCAATGCCAAATTTGGTTAAATTAATTTTTAAAGATAACGAATCACAGAAAATTTTCCCTAGAATCCTGAGAAAATAAGAAAAAAAATTATCTTAAAAACTTTCAAAATTCTCAATAAAAATTCAAAATGTTATTTATAAAATTTTTAAAAAATCTCTATATTATTAAATTTTTTTGTGTTTTTTCAAACTTCAAATTATTTTTTAATCTCTTTGTCACTTCTAAAATTTCAAAATATATTTTGAACTAATTCAAAGTATTCCTAAAATTATTCTATATGTTGAAAACATTTAAAAAATTGTCTTATAATCTTTAAGATTCTTTAATTCTTTTTTTAACATTTATTGATACTTACCGATGAAACCAACACTCCTTCTGTTGTAAATATGAAATGTTCGTGGAGGTCTACAATACCAGAAGGCTTTTTTCCAATTTCGCTTTTCTCGACAACTCTCAGACCAGGGAGTTTAATTATTTGATTCGAAGCACCTGAAGTGTGAATTTCCCTCGAAAAATTCATCGCTGCCCAGTTCTATATTTTTTTGACAGAAGCGATGAATAATTCTAAAAAATAGGAAATGCGTTCAAAAATTTTTTGATAAAGTATCTAAATTCTAATTAACGAAATATTGAATCAATTTTGGAATCTTAAATTATTCTTATGAGTGATAATATAAAAGGAAATTGTAAAAAAGAATCAAAAATTTTGACATTTGCAAATTTTGACCAAAGTATTTTTTAGCTTAGCTCTCCTTTCTTTTCGGCGTAAGTTGACTTTAGATATGTTTTATGAAGAATAAAAGACAAACTTGACATCCGTGTGGCGAGCGATCAACCGTTTATTCTAAATATTTAATGCACAAAGAGTTTGCGGTTAGGAAATATTGGGTTAAAGAACTGATGAGCCAAATGATATGTTGCCACAGAAACGTGAGAAAAACACGTCTGCTCTCTTTTCTTAGGCTTGAAAAAAAATTAGTTGCTTGTTCATCGAAAAAGCAAATATTTTCAAAAATAACAAACTTGAAAAATGAAGAAATGAGATGTATTCAGAATGACAAATCGGAAAATCAATCGCATATATATTCCAATCAAAAGCCAGAATCTTTATTCGTTGGGTGGTGCCCAAAACTCAAAAAACCTTCCTCAATAATTATTCTCAATTTGCCGAAGATGAAGATCTTTGTTTCTTCTTTGCTCTTGACCTTCGTGGTTTTCTTTGAGTTCATTGGTAAATATAATAATCCATAAAATATTTTTAAAAAGATCAAAGCTTCTTCCAAAACAGCGCAGAGACGAAAATTTTAGAAAACAACATTTTTTCTGCTGATAGGTCCGAACACTCTACATTTTTTTTAATTGTCTATAAAAATTAAAATTAGCCTATTTTGATAAGTATTATTTAAAAATGATCATTTTCAAAAACATCTGTATACAAATCGGGCGGTTAAAGCAAATTCAATTCTTTCAAAACAAAAATTAGGTTCAAGTATTTTTTCATCAAAATTCATTTTAAAATTGATTTTTGATCATTTTTTAATCATATTTGTGATCGAATTAAATTTAAGAATAACTTGAAGATTTTAGTAAAAATAAATAAATTTTCAACTTATATTACGATTTTGGTTATTTTGCATTCCAACATTATACTGATCTTTGAATTGTTTGATGGAAAAAACGTTTGCTCTATTTCTTAAGCCTTTCAAAGAAAAATGAGTCGCAAGTCTTGACTTTTATAAAATTTAATTTTTTAAATAATGACATTATTGTTAAACATTGTGCAGTTATTATAAATAAAAGTATTAGTCGCAGAGAAATAGAAGGAGATGGACGGATTCCTCACCAACATCTCTCTGGGTGTTTTTACCAGATTTTCAAAAAAGTAATTATTTAAACAATTATATTGTTTTTAATTTTTAGGAATATATTAAACAATTATGGAAAATAATTAAAAGTTACTAATTGAAATGTAGCATAGCTTGAAGTACCATAAATTAAAAAAATGTTAAGCAATCTAAAACAGTATAAACTTGGTTTTTACACCCTCTGCACGCTCACCTTTATGATATCCGATGCATATACATTTCATCATTGTGCTTTTATTATAAATGAAACTATAAGACCTATCGAAAAATTAAAGATACCTTTGGATTTATCTCTGGAATATCTCCAGGAATTAAAAAAAGTAATTATTTGGACAATTATATTGTTTATAATTTTTTTAAATTTATTTATTGATTATTGACAACAATTTAAAGATACTAAATGAGACATAACATACATTAAAGTAACATAAATAAAAAAATGTAAGCAATGCAAAAAAGATAGTTTAAACATTGTTTTTACCCCCTAAACGCGCCCACCTTTATGATATCCCATGGAGCATATACATTTCATTATTATGCCGTTATTATATATAATAATAAAAGTCGTATCGAAAAACTAAAGATATCTCTGGACCTATCTCGGCAATATCTCCAGATGTCTTATTTTTGTATTTTTGAAAAATTTAATTATTTAAACATTTATATTGTTTATAATTTTTATAAATTCATTTGACAATTATAGAATATAATTATAAGTTACTAACTCAAATATAACATACCTTGAAGTACCATAATTTAAAAAAGATGTAAGCAATCTAAAGTACTTTAAACATTGTTTTTAACCCCTCCACACTCACACCTTTATGATATCCCATGGAGCATATACATTTCATTATGGTGCTTTCATTATAAATAATACTAGAAGTTCTGTTGAAAAATTCTTCATGCCTTTGGATCCATATCGGGAATATCTCTAGGTATTTTTTGGATTCTTCGAAGAAATTTAGTATTTAAACAATTCTATTGCTTATAGTTATTTATAAATATATGCAACCAATATAAAAAATAATTGAAAGTTACGAACTGAAGCATAACATACTTTGAAGTTCCATAAATGAAAAAAAAGTTGAGCCATCCAGAAAAGTTTGTTTAAACATTGAAAATTTTAATTTTTTATCATAATTGTTAAATAAACTCCTAAATATTATAAACAACATAACTTTTTCAATAATTACTCTTTTGAAAATTAAAAAATAAATACCTTGAGATATGTTAGTAAGGAACCTGCCTATCTCCCTCAAATTTCTTTGCCACCAAGAATTTAATTTATAATAAAGGCACAATCTCTAATAACAGTTTAATTGTTTAAAAAATGAATTCTTTTAAAAAGCGAAGAGAAAACATAGGGATGTGGCTAAGTACGATTCCGGGGCTGTTTTTCCTTTTTTGCTAAAACTATTACTCCATTTTTGTATTTAAATTGTTTAACAAAATTAAAATTATTATATTAGGACAAACGCAATTTAACAGGGATGACTTTTATGAAAATCTGTATCGAAATTCAGGACCATTTCTCTAGCCCCGCAACCCTAGCAAATTCAAATGTCTTTTGACCAAGTATTGAATTCAGAATTTGTTCAAATTTGTTTTCGGGCCCAAAAAAGTATTTCGCAAACCCCGACCTTATTCAAAACAAACTTTATCAGGTCGCATTATTTTCTTATTAATTTGGTTAAATTTGTGCGCCAATCTGAGTGATTATTTTTTCGAAACAAAAATTTGCTGAATTTTTTCTTGCAAAACTTTGCAATGTTCTTGTTAAAACAATTAGGGGTAGATTCTGAGTTTTATTGAATATTATTGTTGGATTTAAAACATAAACTGCAGTTTTGTAAAGGTGATCTGAGTGATTATTTTTTCATAGAAAATTTTCTGCCTTTTTTATTTTCAGACCTTTGGAATTAGTTCGTTTAAACAACTATGAGGGGATTCTAAGGGTTGCTGAATATCATTGATGGAATTAGAACTTAACTTCGACTTTGTTTAAAGTGGCCTAAGTGATTACGTATTTTGACTTAATACTCTGTCTTCCCAGTGGGCACAAAATTTGGCGACGTCTTCACGACATCGTTACGACATCTTTACGACAACTTTACAACATCCTATGTCCGCGTCGTTTCGGTGTCTTTACGATATCGTAAAGACATCTTCAGATCATACGACTTATTCACGATATCGTAAAGACACCATAACGACATTAACATAGGATGTCGTAAAGTTGTCGTAAAGATGTCGTAAAGATGTTATAAAGACGTCGCCAAACTTTGTGCTCACTGGGTTTAGAATGTTTTAGTTAAAATAGCTTGAAGCAAATTTCAAGGGTTGTTAAATATAATTATTATAATTAAAACTTAATCTGTAGTTTTGGAAAGATGACCTGAGTGATTATTTTCTTTCAAAAATTGCCGAGCTTTTCATTTAGAGAATTTTTGTAGTATTTTCCTTAAAGCAACCACGGGTTTATTATAACTGAAGTATTGTGACGGTGATCTGAGCGATTATTATATTTTCATTTTATGCATGGTCTCGCTTTTTTAGTTGAAGAATATTTGGCATGTTTTTGTTCGAACAACTAGGAGTGGATTCTAAGAGCATTTGAATACTATTTTTATTAAAAATATTGTCAGGCTTTTTTACTATGCGAATTTTTTGAGTATTTTCATTAAAACAACTAAGGGTGGATTTTCAGGGTTTCTGAATATCAATGTTGGATTTAAAACTTCATCTGCAGATTTGTAAAGTTGAATTGTGTGATTATTCTCTCTAACAGAATTTTGTGGCTTGTTTGCTTGAAGACATTTGAAATTATTTTGTTAAAGCAACCAGTGGTGGATTCTAACGGCTGTTGACTATTTTTGTTGAATTTAAAACTTACCCTGAAATATTGTGACTGGTGACCTGAATGATTATTTTCATTAAAAAATTAACTCGATTTTTTACTGTGAGAATTTTATTATTGTTTACGTTAAACAACTAGGGGTGAGTTCTAAGGTTTGCGGAATATTATTGATGAATTCAAAACTTAACATAGACTTTGGTGAACGTGCTCTGAGTCATTATTTTAATTTAAAAAATGATCTGGCTTTTTTACTTGGACACATTAGAATGTTTTGTTTGAAACAACTAGGAGGACATTCTTAGGGTTCTCTAATATTGTTATTAGATTCAGAACTTGAACTGGAGTTTTTTTTAGATGACCTAAGCAATGATATGAGTTCAAAAAGTGACGGGCCTTTTTACTCAGAGAATTTTTGGAATTCTTTCGTTCAAATAACTAGGGGTAAATTTTAAAGGTTGTTAAATACTATTAATGGATTAAAAACTAATCTAAACTTTTGAGAAGGTGGTCTAAGTGATTATTTTTACTTAGGAAATTGTTTAGGTCTTTTAATTAGAGATATTTTTAATGTTTTCGTTAAAATAACTAGGGATGGATTCTAAGGATTGTTGAATATTTTTGATAGATTTCTAATTCAATATAAAGTTTTTTAAAGCTGAGCTGTATAATTTTTTTCATTAAGAAAATGGTCTGGCTTTTTTGAATAGAGTATTTTTGGAATGATGTCATTAGAAAAACTAGAGGTGAATTCTAAGGATGGCTGAATATTATGCTGTCGCCTAATGTTTTTTACATCACATTTATGAAGTTGGCTTCAATTGCTAACAGCAAAAGATATCTGTTTGAGTAGTCACTGTCGGATAGTTCAGTGCTCCTGTAAGTTCTTGATGGGATCTTGCTTTTTCTTTTTGAGTGGTTTTTTTCTCACTTTTTGTTAATTTAACGTTTTGATACACTGGTCTTTTGAGGAAATTTTAATTGCAGTGAAACTCTTTTATAGCGTCGATTTCGGGGCTGACTTTGGGTAGGATCTAACTTATTACAACCCGCTCAGCTTTTTTTTTGTTCACGCCTGATTGCTCGCCTGACTGACACCCGCAGACCGCGCGCTCTCCACGAGGCTACTGCTACATCTACCTGCGGCAAGGCGTCAATTTTTGGAAGGGCTATAGAAGGGAGGGCTGTTGAAAGGTTTCAATGTATTCATGTTGAAACGTTCCAGTATATCCTCGATGCAAGCTTTCTGAGATTTATTTATACAGTTCTTTTCTTTTGAAATATCAATGCCTAAGCGGCAATGCGCTTTTGTTTCATCTTATTTCCTCCTTGAAGAGCCTTGAGCATCTGTTTTGCATTTTCTCTAACCTCGATCTTGTTTTCTTGAGAAAATTACTTTTAAGGGCTCCTTACGAGTTTGGATATGTTCATAGGGATTTCTTCTTTAACTTTACAATTCAGGTATGCTAAGCTGATGTCTAATTAATAAATGTTTAATTCTTCTCAAACAGCCAGTACCAGATGCAACCTAACTGAACTTGGACGAGCTACTGGAGGAAAAGTATCGTTAAAATTTACACCTGGTCGTTGATTTAATCCTTCTGCAATATCTCCAGCCTTCCACCTTTCGATAATGCCATCAAGAGTATTGTTTTGCATCCTACAGCATATCGGATACTATTGGATCTTGTCACGATTTTTCAGGTGTATTTTAGAAGAGACCTTATTTCTTCGGTGATCGCGAGTTTCCAAGAATCCGAATCTGGTCTACTTAGAACCAGTCTCCAAGAAATCTCTGTGGCCATATTTGCTTAATCTTCAATGATGTTCATGACAATTCAGTTTTCTTGCTCCCTTTCATTCTCGTCTCCTAGATTAATGAAAGTTTATTTTTCGGCCTGCTGGTCTTAAAAAATTGACTTGCCTACACTTCCATTTTTCAAGATTTTTTTTACAACTACCTCTTAAGAATTAACATCCGTCCATATCCTTTATCTTATCTGCTCGCTTTTCTCGCTTCGCCTCGCCTCGCACGCATGTCGCTATTTTCTCGCTATGGCTCGCCTTGCCAGCCTCTGCCTCCACGGCTAATACCTAACACTTATCTACTATTTACAATATTTACAATTTTCTTACACCTACTTCCTCTCCTATTGAAAATCTTCCCTTCTCCACCCTTCTTTCTCCTTCCATGTTTTCGTCTCCATCTTACCCAACACCCTCTTTAACCATGATACTGCCCTTTTCTCCCCCCTGTCATGCAACAGTACCTCCATGCTTAGCCCACTCCTTTCTAACTCTTCATACTTCTTCAACCAGTACTCAAATTTTGTATCCCCTTTCCCACACGATTCACAAATTCTCTTCTCTCTAGAAAGCCAGACCCTATTAAAATCCTCTATGCAGCAGTGTGTCATTCTCGCGATCAGTTTCTGACTTTCTTGCTCTTCTTTCTCACACGAATATTGCTCTCTTTCCCTTGTAATAATCCACACATATTTCCCCTTAAACCTTGACTCTCATATTCTCTCATCTCCTTCTGCCTTCTCTTTTTCCATGTCATTCTTTTGAACCAATTTATATACCATCCATCCTTCATCGTGCATCCTTCTCACTTAATCCGCATGCTATCGATTCGTTCTAAAATACCTTTTTCTTTCCACGTTCATCTTCGCACCCCTACTTCTGTTCTCCTGCTCTCACCAACATTCCATAACCAGCTTACTTCTCTCCTCTTCCAAAAATTTCTCCTCATATTTACACACTTGACTCCCCGTTATAGTCCCTAAACTCTTTCTTCCTCACTCCCTCCTGACAATATAGTTCAGCATATTCTTTGCCAACCCCACTGTTTACCTTACATACCTTTCCTGTATCCTGTTTACCTCTTCACTTAACTTTCATTCTCACACCTCCACTCAGTAAAATAAGACACTCATCACTAGCGAATCAAACAATTTCATTCTCCTTACAAAATAATCTGCGAACAACCTCTTCCCCAGCCCCCAAATCTGCTTCATCACGACATTTGCCCTTCTCACCCTCTATTTTATATGACTAACAACTTCCCCTATTCCTCCGAAACAAAAAGCCAAACAAACTCTTTCACCTCTTGTACCGCTTTTCCCTTCCACTTTCACTTCCCTCCCTTATCTCTACCACCTTCTTTCCTGGACACCATAACCTTTGACTTGTCCGCGTTTAACTCTAACCTGTTTCTGTCCAAGTATTTTCTCAACCTTTTCATCATCTCTTTTAACACCTCTTCGCACTTCCATATCGTCTCCTATATTTGGTATTCCTTCTTGAAGTCGTACCGTAGAGCGTTGTTTCTTAGGAAGTCCGTCGTTTCCCATCATAAGGATTTTTGGTGTATCTTTTCAGATTTCCTTCAGCTTCAGGAAGTCCCTCGTCTAGCGGATTCTGTCCTTCATAGGAGGTATTCATTCTTCTTCTACGTGTAAATCTTTAAGAAAGATATGTCTTTCTTCTTCAGGCAAATTTTCATTTTCTTTTATATAAGAAATATGATGTTCTCCTTTTTAGTTTTTCGTGAGATTTGGTCCAATTTCAATTTATTGAGTTATAGATTTCTCTTTCAAAAAATTAGCTGCGGTTTTTTAATTCCTTTGAGCTGATAGATAGTATCAAATCTGTTTTTGCTTCAGCTCAAAATTGAAAGTTTTTCCTTTTTTTAAACTCTTCCGATAAAAGCATTGAAAACGGCCTCCATTTATATCTGAAATTATTTTTCGTATCTCGAGTCGTTTAGTTTGAAATTAGAATTTTCGTTTTTTTTTTGTGTCTAGATTTTTGATTAATAAGACCAAAATTAGAAGTCTCATGAAAAAGCTTAGAAAAATATATGTTTAAGTTTTCCATTTTATTATACTATTTTAAATAAATAATAACGAAATATTTTTCATATTTTTCTTCTTTTGAGTCAAAGTTTGTATTTTGGATTTTCCTCATTATTAAGTATAAATAAAACCGAAATGACTTGTTCTATTTAAAAATGGCTTGAAAAAATTATATAGAAATTTTCAAAAGCTATAAAGCCTGTTTGAGATTATTGACCATATTTTGCGTAATTTGGCTCTAAATTTTAATTTTGAATTTTTCTCGTAGTATTTTCGCTAAACTGAATCAAAATCATAAATTCTAATAACAAATAAATTGTGTTGTCACAAATATTCATCGTTTTAGTTTAAAACTAATCTACTTTGTTGAATATACTTTCTCTATTCTTTTAAATTAAGTTTTTACTAAGAATGGAACTTTGTGATTTTTAATTATGGATTTTTTTTAGTTGAAAATTCCACTTTAATGGTAGAAAACTAATTTTCTTAGTTGAAGTTTCCTCGTCTGCTTAAAACTGCAACGGTTCAGTTGAAAATAAACCTGTCTCTTGAAAATTTATCTCTTTGATCGAAAATGTAACTAATTTTCTTTAAATGTTTTTTTTTAAGTGAAATATTGGCTTATCTCGGAAAATTTAAATACTTATTTTGAAATCCATATGGTTTGTTAAATATTTGTGTTTTTGTAGAAAATTAATCTTCTTCAGTGAAAATTCGTCCTTCTGTTTGAGAATTCATTTGTATAGGTTGATAATTCTTTTTTGTTGAAATTCCTTTTTTATCAACTAAAATAATTTGCGTTCATAATTGACCATTTCGTTAATAACTCAACTAGTTTTGGTTAAAGAATAATAATTATTGTTATTAGGTTTAAAATGCAACTGTTCAAATTTGAAAAGCCGATCTGTCGGCTGAAAAATTCTTCTTCGTAGGTAGAAATAAAGAAATGTAACAATTTTGTCAAAAATTGCACTATTTTGTTACAAATTTAATTATATTGTTATAAATTAAACTATTCTGTTAGAAAGTCAGATTTTTTCAATAGAAAATTCAACTCTTCTGTTGAAAACACTTTTTTGGATGTACAATTGATCTTTTATTGTAGAAAAATCATTTTTTCTCATTGAAATGAATTAATTTAAAACTTCGATTCTGATTTTCAAATATTATTAGTCATGGAAACTAAAAAATTAGTCAGGGATAAATCAGGGACAAGTCAGGGAGTTTTGAAAATGAAGTATGGTTGCTAACCCCTTGTACGGTTTTTGTACGAGTTAATACTTTTGACTATCACATCTAAGTGCTGAAAAAATCTACCAAGTTTTGTGAAAAACATTTTTTGACTGCAAAAAGGATACGCTAGACGCACTGTAGATATTTGTCGCAAATTAAAAAAAAAAAGGTTGACAAATAATATATTATATTTGCAAAGGCGATGGAAATGTTATAGAATTAATTAATGAAATTAAGAGCCAGTTGTTTATCAATGATTTTTTGCTTCGAATCGACAACATTGTGTGTGTGTTATCAACTGTTATGCAAGAAATTACTGCTAAATAATTTTGATTATATTCCACAAAAAGAAAATTTTAGTTTACAAATTCATTAGCCGAGAAAAATTTGTTTACTATGTTGTTAATAAAAATGAAAATAGTGGATCGTTATTGAAGTATATAAAAAAAGTTCAAATATGTGTTATTAATAGTCGATTACACAAAAAAAACAACTTTAAATGCTCAAAAATAGCTATTTAATTCATTTGTTGATTAGGGTAGTTTACAAAATTATTTATATTTATTTGCTGACCAAATATGATACTTAGGTTTTGTTTCCAAGTAATATATGATCGATGCCATAGAAAAGGTTTTAATTATTCGATCAAAAATACCTGATACAGATATTTGTTTATAAAAGTTGATTTATAAATAACAAATTATTAATTAAATTGTATTAGTTCAACTAAAAAACTCTTTTTGTCCATGAATTGTTCAAATTTATTGCGAATCAATGCGAATCCCCACAAAACCCTTCGCATTTCCTTATTTGTTTATAAAAAATTGAATAAATTTGTTAAACCGGTATACTTAAAAAGTCAATTTTTCATTTTTCATTATAAATGATTAAAAAATTAAAGATCGGCTTTGACGGTTCAATGCGAATCTTGGGCATTTTCTTTTGTTCCACTGTGCCATGGTGTGGTATGTGATACCGCACGTCCGTATTTAATGGTTTAGTAATAAAATTTATTTATTTATATTTTTTTCTTACAGAATTAAGTTCCCAGTATGACCATAGTAAACTTTATTCAAATACAAAAAGGACGATTCCAGGTCACAAGGGTTACTGGTACAAAACAAAAGAATCGTCAGTACATTTTTATTTAGACACTCCACGGGTTCATACACTAGACACCAAGTCGCTAAATACAGCCATTGCTATAATAGAAAAGGATGGCACTATTCGCGCAATACGTCACAATAACGAAAGACCTATTGGAATAAAGGCGAACGGCGAGCAAAAAAAATTGGATGAAGAAAAGATGAAAAAGGAATATAAAGTCCAATATGGCCAGCACATTTAAGGAGAAGCGAAAAAAAAATTTTCCAAATATAATGTGTGCGATTGTAACCCAATTTATTTTTTAAGCCCTTAGAATAAGGTTTTTGCTTCAAAAGCTTAAATTATAAAATATTTCGTCTGAAACGTCTTAATTTGTTGATTTTTCCAGTATCAAATGTTACGATATTGTAGTTTCAAATATTTAAAAAAATATTTGCATAATTTTTAGTTTGAAAGATTCGTAGATATAAGAATAAATTATATAAAAATGAATTTAAATCAGTAAAATATTAGGAAAATAATTTGATAAATTGAAGACTTATAAATAAAGAGGTTCCAGAACTAGGCATTAAAAATTAAATTATATTTTTTATTTAAATATTTTCCAAAATTCCGAATTAAAATATAATATAAATAGATACAATTTAATAATACATAAATATATAAATAATTCTTTCTCTAGTTTAGTTACAGCATCCCACTCAGAAGCATCACCTCTAAAAAAATTTGCGCCATAATTTTCTTTTGGAAAATCTTGAAAATTGCCCAAGATATAGAGGTCACAAAATTTTACGAAATGATTACCAAAAAGATCAAAAGTTTTTAATTCAAATTAATGAAGGGAGTTTCCTATGGGATACCAAATGCGATCATATGCGTCAAAAAGAAAATATGGTTAGCTTCATTTTTATTAGTCATCACTTCGGAAAATTTTGTGACCTCCATATCTTGGGCAACTTTCAAGGTTTTCAAAGAAATTTTATGGCGCATATGTGCGAATTTGAAGATCTATAAGGTCATATGATATAACTCCTACAGTTTGGTCGCGCCAAATTTTTTATTGGTGGCGCATTTGAGCGCATTTGGGGCGCAATTCAGTTGAGTATAGAAAACATGAAAATTAAGAGTGGGAGGAGGGGGCTCGTGTCACTGACCTACTTTCTCTTTTTTCAATGGTTGAAATATTTAGACTTCTCAATTGTTTACAATTTAGTTCAGTTTACAATTTTGAATTTTCATTAGTTTTAATTTTGCAACTGCAATTTTAATAATATTCTATACTAAATTTTCTAATCAACGATGTTGAAAAAATAAGCATAATAAAGTAATAATTATAAATTAAAAGTATTAAATTTTTTTATACTTAATGTATTCAAATATAAACTTATACACTTAAAAAAAATTTTGAAACCTTTTTTTATTTGGAATTATTACATTTTTATGAATATTTTTTAATATTATTAAACAGGAAATTTAGTTTAGAATATAGTTTCTATTTTTATTACACTGTCATATTAATAATTTAGCGTTATTTGTTTGTATCCAATTAGGTGTTTTCAAAAATCATTTTTTATTTGTGCTATATTAAAATTATTGGTTCGAATACAGAAAGACGATTTTCGAAAATTGTAATCGAACTTATTTTGAATCTATTTTTAAAATCAATTGTTATTATTATTATTATTGTTCTGATGTAGATTGTTGTTAACAATATAATTCGACTTTGGCTGCAAAAAAAATTTCGTGATAAGAAAAATACACCAGTAGAGTAAGTTAATAAATCGCTTTTATATACCAAGTTCCTAGTTTACTATTTTTAAATGTAAACCTACCCCTTAGCTTATTTGTTGGATGTTTAAGTGGTTGGTAAGAAAAAATTTGTTAAACCAATGCACATTTTCCGGAGGTTAAGATGTAAAGGCTTCATGTTTGTGTACAGATTCAATCAAAAATGCCTTGCCAATAAAATCTTGCTGCCATTTTTGTTGAATTACAAGCAACTGCCAATTACTGAAAACATTTTTTCAAACAAATGTACACTTTTATGACTTTTGCATGAATAAGCTTCTTTTCTTCGTAGAATAACCTAGATATTTACAACAATTGATTAGTGCTTGTCATATTGGTCCAATTAACACGACCTGTTGATTATGTAGAGAATATTTATAAACAAGTTAACAGTTTGAAAAATTTTTAAATAATAAATATAAATTTGTCTGCTTATGGCACGCGCAGATGACCGACCTCGCAGTAAATGTACAGTCTGTCAAGTTAAAGCGTGGGTGGCTTTACTCGCAGTCGGTAAGGTGTATCGACATGATTTTGGTGTCAAAATATTAAGAAGAGCTCCCT
>NC_046657.1:154673095-154683332 GCF_010883055.1 Belonocnema kinseyi
GAAAGAGGGAGCTCTTCTTAATATTTTGACACCAAAATCATGTCGATACACCTTACCGACTGCGAGTAAAGCCACCCACGCTTTAACTTGACGGACTGTATTTAAATGTTTTGCATGTGACAAAGTATTATTTTGAAAATAATCAGTAATTTTGCAGTAAAAAAATATCATGAAATAAGCCAGTGGCAGAGCAATTTCGAGTACGCTTCTTGAAAAAGATGATTTGTGGTTCCAGCGATATCTCAACGTAGATTTGTCGGAAATCAAAAAAGTTGCAAAATTTAGTTAAAGTATCTTTTTTTCCTCTCCGCAACGATTATTTTTAGGCTTTTTTTATTTTTGTGATAATTTGAAGCAAAGTATCCGATTTTGTACGTAAAATGTCATTTTTTAAGTGAAGAACAACGTTAATATAAAAAATTTAAAGAAAAATATTCTACATATAAAAAAATATTTTTATATGTAGAAAAAGTTTACCAAGTTTGAGAAGGATCGATTTAGTAGTTTTTGAAAAATCGCTGGAACGGGCTTTAAAAAAGTTGTTTCGAGAAAAGCTCGTTTAAAGTTTCAAACATTAAAAAGTGAAGAAAAAAATTAATTTTTTTAACGATTTCAGCTCCTTCTTTTTTCCATTACACTGTGCACACCTTACGAACGTAGAAAGTGTAGTAAAAACTGATAAAAATTCTATTATTTTATAGTATTTTTCATTGTCTTCTGGCACGTTTCTATATTTTCAAGCGCAGCTACGGTCTACGAGGAGGGTCGGCTTTAAATCTATAACTTCAAGAGCTCCGCTCCAATTGACTTAAAATGTTGACATAATATTTATAAAATATTTTACAACAAAAAATTTTTTTGCAAGTGCTTATTCCCCATTACCCCCTTAAGGTGTTCGCAAACGAAAACACGTGTGCCGTATGTTGGAAACGGCTCACGCATGAACAGTCCATGCACACCCAGAGCGCCAACCAATTTCGTGCGATCTATCAGGATGTTTCGGTTCGAGCTGGCTACACTGAAAATTTTTTGGGCGAGCTGCTCGCCCACGCGGTGGAGCTGGAACACCAAATGCGTCGCGTGCTGCTCGCCTGCAACTTGGTACAAATCCTTTCTCATATTGGAAACGCTGTGCTCCCAGATTGGAACAGCCGTAGTCCCAACAGTATTGGTACAGTAACGATCCCTTTAGGCGGGAGCACGGAATCCTCACGCCGAGTTTCGTGCGGAGTTATACGTGTAGTTTATACTCGTGGGGCCATTTGATTCTCTTTTGTGGGACCGCTGCGTTCCCAACACACGGGAAAGGATCTGCTCGCACGTTTGATACTATAGCTTACTTAAATGTGGTCTGGCCGCAGCACAAACCGTCGTGGTGTCGCTGCGTTGCCACTAAGAAGACAGCTGCTTGCTCGAAAAATTTTCAGTGTACGTACCGCTCACCTATCGTACGGCTACTCGAGAAGCAGAAGTTTGCTACGTTGCCAATATGAGTGTGATTACGCAGAGATTATAGTGATTATCCGAGGGGCTATTAACTTCGAAGACCGCTAGAGTCAATGTAACGTTATTTCTACAATGTCGTGCGATTTCAGTCGTACTTTCGTAATTTTGTTTGACTCTAGTTTTTTAATTCGTTAGTTGTTGACTTCAATAAATTCAAGTGCTGACTGTCGACTCCGCTCTGACGACGCCCTACCTTAATAACTTGGTTTGACTCGGCGCGTACTATACATTGCAGCGTGACGCCCCTTTCGATTATTTTTATTAGGATCTGAAATCATGAGGGCACCACTAGCGTCAAAAGCAATATGGCCGGCGACAGTAGATAGAGGTCTCATAAGGCTCATGTAAAAACATTGAAAATTAGTCTTAAATCTTAAAAATGATAGTAACAATAGCTCAAATGTGTGATTTCACAAAATCTACACCGGCATGTAGAAACTTCGTCCAAGGAGAAAGAATTTTACATGCTGGACACTTTCCATTTTGTGGAAAAGAGGTGGAGAATTAAACTTCAGTTTCTATTATTACATTTTGTTTAAAAACTTAGAATTTAAAAACTCTTATTGTCTAAATAATAATTTCTTAAATTTTTCCCCTCATAAACATTTAAAGTTTAATATTAACTATTGACATTTCAATGCAAAATTTAATTGATATCAACTTGAAATGACAAATCAGCAGTAATTTTTTTCAAATTTGAGATTATGTTGATATATTTGTACCTAAAATAATATTTTTATTAGAACCTGCTTTGATTATTTTCATTCGGAATGCTGAAAAATCATTGAAGAATAAAAACGATAAATACTTGACGATGATGATAACTTTTTCTTCAAACTTTTTTATTGACAGTGGAACAAGCTTGAATATCCGTTTGAACTTTGTGTATTTTTTATTTTATTCTGTTTTATTTCTCGAGCCATACTATCAGTAAACGCTTAAAATGTACTATAAGATTTTTCATATATTTTTTAAAACAGGAGTTTATTTACATTTCAGAAAAACACTGCAAAACCTTTGAAAACATTATTTTCGTATATTTACCTATACTTCTCGTCAAAATTTACCTACGCTCAGGGCTTTCCAAATCTGTCACCAGGTGTCGTATTCGAGTATTTCAGATCCCAATACCACTCGATCTCGACGACTTCGTTCTGACTCAGTGATCCCAGATCTGAAACGAGATGTGGTCCAATCCTATGACAGAGCTATGTCCGTGTGAATATAGTGGGAGACGATGATAATGACTGAGTTGCGCGCGCGACCCATTTCTCCTCTTCTGAATTTGAAAACTCGAAGGTGCACGATTGCTGGACGGAGCACTTCAACGGTTCTGTTTACATATATCTCTATCTGCTTTGAAATAAAATGAAGCGATTGGGCTTTTAATATTTTCAGATGTCGATGCTGGCGATTCTCATGATTTGAATACTTCGCGCGCCTCTTTATATGCGTATATTTTGAGGTTATGTAATTTCCAACAAAATACATGAACTTTCAAAGAAATTATTTGATTTTAAAGTCCAAAAGAGTATTATCTACAAAAAAGCTAAATTTTTAACCCAATTTAAAGGCAAATAGTTGAATTTTCAACTATTAGTATGAATCCTTAATAAGAAAGAATTAATTTTTTTACTAAGTAGTTCAACTTTAAGTGAATAATCGAATTTTCCACCCAAAAATTATGATTTTAATTTTTAACAGTATATTTGCATTTACAACAAAATGAGTTTGCAACCCAAAAATATTTACAGTTGATAGTTCAACCGAAAATTGTAATTTTTAATTAAAAAGTATAATTTTTCCATAAACAATTTAATTTCTGCAAAGAAAGACGAATATTTAACAAAATACATGATTTTTTAACCAAAAATTGTATAGATTAATTGTCAGTTTCCAACATGTATTTTTAACGAAAGAGATGAACCTTCAAATAAAAAAATATATAAATTTTAACAAAGTAGTTGAACTTTTGATAGAAAAGGGGACTTTTTTTACAAAGAAGTTACATTTTCAATTAAATAAATAATTTTTTAATCAAATAATTGAGTTTTTATCCAAACGAGATGAATTCTAAAATCGCCAATTTCTTTAATTTCTTTCAAATGCGGATCAAGATATAAAGAAGACTATTATAATATAACATTATTATAATATTATCATTATTAATATATGTAGATATTTATATATATAATAGTATTAATATTTATATAATTTATATTTTATACCTGAAATAACATAACCTCAAAATATACGCATATAAAGAAGCGCGCGAAGTATTCAAATCATGAGAATCGCCAGCATCGAAATCTGGAAATATTAAAATCCCAATCTCTTCATTTTATTTAATAGCAGATAGAGATATAAATAAAACCGCTAAAGTGCTCCGACCGGCATTCGTGCACCTTCGATTTTTCAGATTCAGAAGAGGAGAAATGGGTTGCGCGCGCAACTCAGTCATTATCATCGTCTCCTACTATATTCACACGGACATAGCCCTGTCATAGTATTGGACCACATCTCGTTTCAGATCTGGAATCACTGTTCTGACTTCGTATTGCCGCCGTACCTGACTTCTCACTGACTCGGCACTGACTTCGCAGGACGCTACGCTCATCTCCGCTGACTCACTATGTTGTATGACGACTTTTGTCTCATTCTTACGACTTCAAGTATAGTTTTACGACCTTTTTCATTGCTATTTCTCGTGCTGATCATTGTGACAAAAGCCGGTATTGAAAGATATTTTAGAAAGTAATATTTTTTTAAATTTCGAATATCTGTGACAAGCTTTGTAGTTATTTATGCGTATTCTGTGGATAAAATATTAAAAATAATAAAATATGTATATATAAATTTATATGCATAATTAAATGATATAATAAGCGAAATTGGCAACGTCGTAAACTTCTACTTCTAGAGCGGCGGTCCGATAGGTAAACGATACGTAACTTGCTTACACAGAAGCAGTGCCACAAAACGCATGCGATTGGTTGGCTCTCTGTGTTCATGCACGGACTGCTCGTGCGTGACCCGTTTTACAGGTGTGCGCACAAGAAGATACGTGTGTGGTATGCTGGAAACGCCTCAAGCATGAGCCGTCCATTCACACCAAGACACAGCGTCAACCAATCGAGTTTAAAATCCTTCTGGAATAAATCTTCATGTAAATGATCCTCCAATGTTTCATAGGTTCCCTGTTTATCATAATACTCATTTGCTTCCGTATCCACGATTTTGGCCTCCAATTCGTGATTAATCCTACACAATTCTTCCAGCTTTCTTTAGTAAAAGACGATTGGTGCTCTTATTATGAACCCCTCCGTATCTACTATTTGAACGTTCACAAGCAGCAGAAGTCGGGTGTAATGATAAAAATTTTAATGCGATTATACGCAATGATTTGCCAACACAGCAAGCTTCCCACCAAAAATATCGAGTCATCGATGTGATTGATAAGTTAAGGAAGCTTTCTTTCACACTCCCTCTCGCAGTCCAAACATATTAAGTTCTGTGAGCAAATCTTGAATTGAAATTTTTTTAATATCAGCGTAGTATCTTCTTAGGTCGTTTATGCAATCTTGAGCTTCCAGAATCTCGCTGTCAATCAAATCTTTTCCGCGTTTTGAAGGATCGTTGTTAAATCGCTACTTAAAAGTTTTTTGGTTTGAGAATCTATGCACATCTCTCGAAGCTCAATTCTATTGAGCCAAACGACGCAAAACAGGGGAAAACATCTCAAATTGAAATTATAATTTTTTAAAAGTCCTATAAAATTGATCACAACCATTGTTTAATATGAATTGTCATCTCGGTTTTATTTAGAGAAGAAAATACTACCGAAAAAATGGAAATTTCAATGTTGAAAAATGTTTAAAAAATGTTTTAAAAATTTTAAGTTACAGTGATGAATTGTAGCTTTTCAAAAGACTACTAATTTTTTCCTTAAATGTTTTTCGATAATATTTACTATTTTGGTTTTATTTATTGAAAACACTCTGAAATAAATCGAGTATTTAAATTTAGAGCCAAACGACTATAAAATGGGAAAAAGACTTAAATTGAAATTATAATTTTTGAGAAGTCCTATAGAATTTCTCACAAACAATTTTCGATAGGAATGGTCACTTCGGTTTTATTTTTAGAAAATGCCACCAAAAAATATATATAATGGAATTTTTGAGCCAAACAACGTGGGGCATGAAAAAAGTTTATGAGATAGCTTTATGTATTATTATTATCCGTATTTATAAGGTAGCTTTCTAAAAGACCTATAATTGTTCCTTTAACCAATTTTTGATCATTTTTCATATTTTAGTATTATTTATCGAGAAAACTATCAAAAAAGTAAAAAAATTAAATGTTCAGTCAAACAGCGCAAAACATGGAAGAAAATCTACAATTGAAAATATACTTTGGAAAATCCTATAAAACTTATCACAAACATTTTTTATAGCACTTGTTTTGGTTTTATTAATCGAAAATATGATGAAAAAAATTGAAAATTCAAATTTTGAGCTAAATGACGTGGGACAGGAAAAAAAATTTCGAAGATCCGGTGTAGCTTTTTTCTTAAACATTTTTCGATAATATTTAATATTTTTGTTGTATTTATCGAAAATAAAATGAAAAAGTTCAAAATTTTGAGCCAAACCCCGAAAAATATGAGAAAGAGGCTTAAATTGCAATTATAGTTTTTAAAACGTTTTATAAAATTTATCCTAACCATTTTTTGATAGCACCTATCGCTTTAGCTTTATTCATCGAAGAAAAAATTAGAAATACTAAAATTCAAATTTTTATTCAAACGACGCAAAACGTGGGAAAAAGTCTTGAAAATAAATTATAGTTTTTGAAAATTCCTACAAAATTTAGCAGAAACATTTCTTGATAGGACTTGTTTTGATTTTATTTATCGAAAATACTATGAAAACAAAACAGAAAATTATAATTTTCAACTTAAGGACGTGCTACAGGAAAAAATTCTCAAACATTCATTGTATCTGTGTAAAAGACCAATCATTTTCTCCTTCACAGTTTTTCGATAATATTTGAAACTTTTGGTTTAATTTATTTAAAAAAATATATTTTTTCGACCATAAATTGAAATGTTGAGCGAAAACACGAAAAATTAGGGAAAGAGTTTTGAATTGAAACTATACTTTTTGAAAACTCCTATCATAATTTTAAAGACCAAATTTTGATAGGACTTTTCGTTTTTATTGATCTAAAACACGTTAAAAATATATGAAATTTAATTATTAGGCTAAACGATGCTAAAATACCTATAATTTTTCCTTAACTATTTTTCGATGAGGTTTTTTTATTTTATTTCTGTTTATCAAATAAAAACTATTTTAAAAAACTTAAAATTTAAATTTTTAGTCAAACAAATGTTTACAGCTCAGGAATGGTTAAATTTAATTTGATCACAAATATGATTAAGAAAGTAACAGAAAAATTGTTGTACACAATTTTGGCGCAAAAATACCTGAACTTAATTTTTGTTTGAAAGAATTTAAATTTCTGTAATCACTCGGTTTCGATACAGATGTTTCTAAAAATGATCCTTGTTAAATAAAACTTGTTGAAAATAGGCCAATGCAAAATTTTAAAAACAATTTAAACAATTGTAAAATGTTCGGATTTACGAGCAGAAAAAATGTTCTCTAAAATTGTCTGCTCTGAGCGGTTTTGAAACAAGTTTCGACCATCCCTTTTTCTAATTTTTCATGTCAATTATTTTATGTAATATTCGTGTTGAAGATGGACATCCGACTCATTTCTCTTTTCAAGACAAAAAAACAGACCAGGTGTGTTTATTTCACGTCTTTATAACAACATGACATTTGGGTCATCAGTTCTTTAATATTGACACATTTTTATCAATACTAGTATCGTGTAGCTTCTGACTTTGAGTGACAAAATAATTTTTAATTTAAAAAAATCAAATTACTATTTATTTTTCTGGTTCATTTATTTTATTTTAAAGATATATAAATATAAATTTTCTAAGAATATTGAGAGAATGCAAAAATTATCCAATTATAATATATAATATTATGAGTATCATATTATATACATATATAAACATTTGGTCTTAAGAATTCTTCTTGTTTAATTAAAACTGGAACTTTTTAGTTAAAGATTAAATTTCTGATAAAATCTTGCTTTAAAAGAAACGGAAATTTTCAAACAAAATTTCAATTTTGTCTAAATTCTTAATAAAAATATATTTATACAACTTAAAAAAGAAATAAATAATCCTAAAAAATAAACAGTTATTCGAAATTTTTATTTTTTAGACATAATTATTTGGCCATTCAAAACGAGTAGCTAAAAGATACTTGTTTCCTTTTAAATGTGTCAATGTCAAAAAACTGATAAACAAGATGTTGTGACCCAGATGATACTATGAAATCGAACAGTATAAATAATGTTCTATTCAGAGGTGAAAAAAAACACGTCTGCTTTTTGTTATGCCTTAAAAAGAGAAATAAGTCGCATGTTCATCGTTAACACAAATACTTTCGAAATTCATAGAGGTGAAAAATAAAAAAAAAAGAGGAATTTAAAATGATAAATCGAAAAATGAATGGCGTATACACTCCAGTCAAATGCCAGAATCCTAATTAGTTGTACGGTGCACGAAATTCTCGGAACTTTCTTTCATAATTATTCTCCATTTGCCGACGATGTAAATCTCTCTTAGTTCCCTGCTCTTGACCTTTGCGGTTTTTTATTTTCATTGGTAATTATAATAATTTATAATATGATACAAAAAACTTCCAAATTTGTTCCAAAACAGCTTAGAGCCAACAATTTTAGAGAAGAAAATTTTTTTTGCTTGTAAATCCCTAAAGTGCTCATATACTTAAATTGTTTATAAAAAGTAAATTTAGTCTATTTTGACAAGTATAATTTAACAAGGATGATTTTTGGAAACATCTGTATAGAAATCAGGCGATTAAGGTCTATTAAAAGATAGGCCCTATCAAAAAATGGTTTTGCGAAATTTCATAGGACATTCCAAGACTATTATTTCAATTTAAACCTCTTTTCCATATTTTTAATTGTTTGGCTTAAAACTATATTTTTTTAAAAGTACTTTCAATACGTAACACCAAAATAAGAACTCTAATCTAAAAACGGTTTAAAGCATAATTGTGGGTCTTTCAAAAAGCTGGATTTCATCTCTCAACCCTTTTTTCGTGACCCACTTCCTTTAGCTCAAAAATTGCAATTCCTATTTCCTTTTGTAGTATTTTTGCGAAATAATTCCAAAATAACAAGTCCTATCAAAGACTTCTTTCAACAGACATAAATTTTTTAATGCCTTTCAAAAACTATCATTTCAATTCAAAACTTTAGCTTATTTTTTGTGCAGTTTGGATCAAAAATCAAACTTTCTATTTTTGTTTTAGTATTTTCTATAAATAAAACCGAAATGTGAAGTCCTACCAAAAAATTGTAAATTGAAAAATTTTAAGTCTTTATAAAAAAGGGTCAATCCATGTTTGGAAATTTTTTGCACCCTACGTCTTTTGGCTGAAAATGTAAAATCTACATTTTTTATAGCATTTTTGATAAATAAAACTGAAATATTAAGTATTAATACAATTATTTAATATACGGTACTGAATGACTATTTCAGAACAAAAGAAAAAAATCCAAGTTCATGAAGATACTTTATTTGTTGTCAACGTTTCAAAAATACTCAGGTTTTCCTCGTCAGGATAGCGTTATTACAAAAAAAAGTTATAATTCAATTATAGATTAAGTATAAGAAAATTCTTTTTTTCCCTTTTCCCATTATTGTATAAAAAGAAAAAGAAAAAAATATGACAAATTAATTAAATTATATCATTAAAATTATTATTCTTTGCATTTAAATGTAACAAAACAAACAAGTTAGGTTAAGCAATGAAAAATTGGTCGATATTAACCATTAGGTTTAAATCATTTTGAACAATTGTTATTAAGCGAAGATATCATCTTGTCTGAATTTTTCGTTCCACTTAAAAACTTGTTAAATATTATAAGGGTTCACATTTATCTTATCAAAATTTATTTAATTTATTCGAGAAAAATGAACATTTAACGACGGCATTGATATTAATGTCGTATCTTCAATTTCTTTCACAAAGGTTCTATTATTTCTAGCTAATCATACTAACTAAAAAATATAAAAGAAATTAATTAATTTAACTTAATTAATTTAATTGATTAAATTAATTAAGTTATTTTTAATTAATTAAATTGGTAAGAAAAATCATAATTATAAGTAAATAATATAATAAAAAAGAATAATAATATAATAAGTAAAGAGCATACTGGTATTTCTAATACTTGGACAAAGTCCAAGTATTAGAAATACCAGTATGCCCTTTACGTGTCCCAGTTAGTGATCCCAGATCTGAAACGAAATGTGTTCCAATCTATGACAGGGCTATGTCCGTGTGAATATAGTACGAGACGATGTAAATGACTGAGTTGCGCGCGCAACCCATTTCCCCTTTCCTAAATTTGAAAACTCGAAGGTGCACGATTGCCGGTCGGAGCACTTCGGCGGTTCTATTTATATCTCTATCTGCTTTAAAATGAAATGAAGAGATTGGGATTTTAATATTTCCAGATTTCGATGCAGGGGATTCTCATGATTTGAATACTTTGCATGCCTCTTTATATGCATATATTTTGAGGTTATGTTATTTCAAGTATAAAATATAAA
>NC_046657.1:154683432-154685267 GCF_010883055.1 Belonocnema kinseyi
AATATTATAATTATGTTATATTATAATAGTCTTATTTATATCTTGATCCGCATTTGAAAGTAATTAAAGAAATTGGCGATTTTGGAATTCATCTCGTTTGGATAAAAACTTCACTATTTGATTAAAAAATTAATGATTATGTTAAAAATCTAAATATTCTGTAAAAAAGTCCCCTTTTCTATCAAAATTTCAACTACTTTGTTAAAATTTTTATTTTCTTTTTATTTGAAGGTTCATCTCTCTCGTTGAAAATACATTTTTGAAACTGAAAAATAATCTATAACTTTTTTGGTTAAAAAATCATGTATTTTGTTAAAAATTCGTCTTTTAAAATTCTTTCAATTAAAAAAAAATCATAATCGAAAACAAATAAGTTAACTTTTTATCAAATGATTGGTGTTTTAACTAATACAATGTACAGGATAAAGTTTCAACCAAAAATGGAATAGTTCAATTTCCAGATGACAACTGTGCTAAAAATTTGAATTAAACAAGAAGAAAAAACGAATTTTCAACAAAATTGTTAAATTTACAAGGGAAAAGGTGAATTTTTGACCAAAAAGATTAATGTTGTACAAAAAAAATGATTTTCTAACTTAACCAATATATACGATTAATTTTTAATCAATCATATAATAGTTACATTTTCATATAAAGATAAATAATTTTTAATAGAAAAAAATTAATTTTCAAAACAAATTCGTTAAATTGTCGACCAATCACATGAATTTTCGACCAAGAAAATTAATGATCTACAAAAAAGACATTTTTTTAACAAAATAAATGAATTTTCAACGAAATTATTTAATTTTAAAGTCAAAAAGACGAGTTATCTACAACAAGTTGAATTTTTTAAGCAAAAAATATGAGTTTTCAATCAAAGAGTTAAACATTCAAAAAAATAGTTAAATTTTCAACCATAATTAAAAAAACTTGTTAAAAAAACGTATTTTTTCACAAAGTAGTTCAACTCTTAGTGAATTAATCGACTTTGAAACCCAAGAAGGCGTACCAAACAAGGTCAATTTTCAACAAAATACATGAACTTTCAACGAAATTATTAAATTTTAAAGTCAAAAAGTGTATTATCTACGCAAAAAAGCTGAATTTTGAACCCAATTTAAAGGCAAATAATTGAACTTTCAACTATAATTATGAATCCTTAATAAAAAGAATTAATTTTTTTACTAAGTAGTTCAACTTTAAGTGAACTACTTTGCAACGCAAAAATATTTACAGTTGATAATTTAACCGAAATTTGTAATTTTTAATTAAAAAGTATAAATTTTCCACAAAACAATTTAATATATACAAAGAAATAAGAATTTGAAACAAAATACATGATTTTTTAACCATAAATGGTATAGATTAATTGTCAGTTTCAAAACTGTATTTTCAATGAAAGAGATGAACCTGCAAAAAAAAAATAAAAATTTTAACAAAGTATTGGACCATATCTCGTTTTAGATCTGGGATCACTGGTCTCAGCAGTGATCCCAGATCTGAAACGAGACGTGGTCCAATGCTATGACACGTCTATTTCCGTGTGAATATGGTAGGAGATGATATAAATGGCTGGGTTGCGCGCGTGACCCTTTTCTCCTCTTCTGAATTTGAAAACTCGAAGGTGCACGATTGCCGGTCGGAATACTTCGGCGGTTCTATTTACTCGTATCTATCTGCTTTGAAATAAAATGAAGAGTTTGGGATTTTAATATTTTCAGATTTCGATGTTTGGCTGGCGATTTTCATGATTTGAATACATCGCGCGCCTCTTTATATGCGTGTATTTTGAGGTAACGTTACTTCAAATATAAAATATAAATTATATAAAT
>NC_046657.1:154685367-154689726 GCF_010883055.1 Belonocnema kinseyi
TATTATAATTTTGTTATATTTTAATAGTCTTATTTAAATCTTGATCCGCATTTAAAACAAATTAAAGAAATTGGTGATTTTGGAATTCCTCTCGTTTGGATAAAAACTCAATTATTTAATTGAAAAATTAATTATTATGTTGAAAATGTAACTATTTTGTAAAAAATTCCTCTTTTCTATCAAAAATTCAACTACTTTGTTAAAATTTTTATTTCTTTTATTTGAAGTTTCATCTCTTTCGTTGAAAATACATTTTTGAAACTGAGAATTAATCTATACCATTTTTGGTTAAAGATCATGTAATTTGTTAACAATTAGTCTTTCTTTGTAGAAATTTCATTGATTTATGGAAAATTTATACTTTTTGATTAAAAATTACATTTTTCGGTTGAATTATCGACTGGAAATATTTTTTGGTTGCAATGTTGTTTTGTTGTGAATGCAACTATATTGTTAAAAATTAAAATCATAAGTTTTGGGTGGAAAATTCGATTATTCACTTAAAGATGAACTACTTAATAAAAAAATTATTATTATTATTATTATATAAATTGACCTTTTTTAGTAGAAATTTAATCTTTTTGGTTGAAAATGTATCATTTTTGTTCAAAAATGCAATTGTTTGGTTAAAATATGAACTGCACATCTTCTTGGGTTTAAAGGTCGATTATTTCACTAAGAGTTGAACTACTTTGTAAAAAAATACGTTTCTTTTAACAAGGGTTTATAATTATGGTTGAAGATTTAATTATTTGGTTGAAAGTTTAACTCTTTGATTGAAAACTCATATTTTTCGTTTAAGAAATTCCACTTTTTGTAGATAATTCGTCTTTTTGACATAAAAATTAAATAATTTTGTTGAAAATTCATGTATTTTGTTTAGAATTTATCTTTTTTTGTAGATCATTCATTTTCTTGGTCGAAAATTCATTTGATTGGTTGACAATTCAACAACTTTGTTGAAAATAAATTTTTTCCGTTAAAAATTATTTATCTTTATCTGAAAATGTAACTATTATAGGATTGATTAAAAATTAATCGTATATGTTGGTTAAGTTTGAAAATCCTTTTTTTTTATAGAACATTAATATTCCTGGTCAAAAAATCACCTGTTCCCTTGAAAATTTAACAATTTGATTGAAAATTCGTTTTTTTCTTTGTTCAATTCATTTTTTTATTACAGCTTTTATCTGGAAATTGAACTATTCCATTTTTGGTTAAACTTTATCCTGTAAACTGTATTAGTTAAAACACCAATTATTTGTTAGAAAATTAATTTATTTGTTTTCGATTATGACTTAAAATATTATTTCAGTATAAAAATTTTTTATTTTCAACTCATTCAATTTGAAATTTTGTAATTAAAAAAAGGAAATTTCGTTAATTATCAGCAATATTTGACCATTCATTTAAAACAATCCATTACGAACAACTGTTAAAAACTATACAAATTTGAACAGAATGGTTCGAAATCGAAAGCCTTGAATTGTTAAATTTGTAATGAGCTAAATTTTAAGTTTAAACGCTACAATTTTAATTTAAAAAAAGATTCAGAATTAATTAAGGAATAGAAATTATTTCAAATAATTTGAAACACGATTTAGAGACTTGCAGATTAAAAAAATAAGCTTTTTGAGAATTGTACAGCATTTGAAAAGACTAACAAAAATTGTTGTGATTGCTAAGAACATTGAAAATGATTTTTTATTTAGACAAATAAATTTTAAGTGATTATTTGAAAACATTTTAAAAATTAAAAAAAAAAAGAATCCGGAAGATTTTAAGGACATTTTTTTATTTTGACGTTTTTTTAATGTTAGGAAAAAAATCTAATTAACAAAATATATCAATTTTCAACTCAAAAGTTTACTTTTTAATAAATTAAATTAATTTTCTATCAAATAATTGGTGTTTTAACTAATACAATGTACTGGATAAAGTTTCAACCAAAAATTGAATAGTTCAATTTCCAGATAAAAACGATTAATTTGTAATCAATCCTAGAATAGTTACATTTTCAGATAAAAAAGTAATTTTTAATCAAAAAAATAAATTTTCAATAAAGTTGTTAAACTCTCAACCAATAACATGAATTTTCAATCAAAAAAATTAATGATCTACAAAAGAAGACAAACTTCAAACAAAATACATGAATTTTCAACGAAATTATTTAATTTTAAAGTCAATAAAACGAATTATCTACAAAAAGTTGATTTTTTTCAGCGAAAAATATGAGTTTTCAATCAAAGAGTTAATTTTTCAACCAAATAGTTAAATTTTTAACCCTAATTATAAAACCTTGTTCAAAATAACAGTATTTTTTTTACCAAGTAATTCAACTTTTAGTGAAATAATCGACTTTTAAGCCCAAGAAGATGTACAGTTCATATTTCAAACAAACAATTGCATTTTTGACCAAAAATGATACATTTTCAACCAAAAAGATTAAATTTCTACCAAACAAGGTCAATTTCCATCAAAATATATGAACTTTCAACAAAATTATTTAATTTTAAAGTCAAAAAGAGTATCATCTACAAAAAAGCTGAATTTTTAACCCAAAAATTTGATTTTTCAACCAAAATTTTAATTGTCGACCAAATAGTTTCACTTTCACTTACAGTTGAAGTAATTACTAAAAAAATTAATTTTTTCTTATTAAGGATTCATAATTATAGTTGAAAATTCAACTATTTGCCTTCAAATTAAATTTTTGGTAAAAAATTTTACTTTTTTGTTAAAATTGCATCTTTGGGCGTTAAAAGTCAACAATTTGATAGAAAATTAAACTATTCGGTCGTCAATTAAAATTTTGGTTGAAAAATCATATTTTTGGGTTAAAAATTCAGTTTTTTTGTTGCTGATACTCTTTTTGACTTAAAAATTAAATAATTTTGTTGAAAGTTCATCTATTTTGTTGGAGATTGACCTTGTTTGGTAGAAATTTAATCTTTTTGGTTGAAAATGTATCATTTTTGGTCAAAAATGCAATTGTTTGGTTGAAATATGAACTGTACATCTTCTTAGGCTTAAAAATCGATTATTTCACTAAGAGTTGGATTACTTTGTAAAAAAAATACTTTTATTTTCAACAAGGTTTTATAATTATGGTTAAAAATTTAACTATTTGGATGAAAGTTTAACTCTTTGATTGAAAACTCATATTTTTCGCTGAAAAAAATCAACTTTTTGTAGATAATTCGTTTTATTGACTTTAAAATTAAATAATTTCGTTGAAAATTCATGTATTTTGTTTGAAATTTGTCTTTTTTGTAGATCATTAATTTACGTGGTCGAAAATTCATGTTATTGGTTGAGAATTTAACAACTTTATTACAAATTTATTTTTTCGATTGAAAATTATTCTTTTTTATGTGAAATTGTAACTATTCTAGGATTGATTAAAAATTAATCGTTTTTATCTGGAAATTGAACTATTCAATTTTTGATTGAAACTTTATCCTGTACATTGTTTTAGTTAAAACACCAATTATTTGATAGAAAATTAATTTAATTTGTTAAAAAGTAAACTTTTGGGTTGAAAATTGATATATTTTGTTAATTAGATTTTTTTTCTAAAATTAAAAAAACTGCAAAATAAAGAAATTTCCTTAAAATCTTCCGGATTCTTTTTTTTTAATTTTTAAAATGTTTTCAAATAATCACTTAAAATTTATTTGTCAAAATAAAAAATCATTTTCAATGTTCTTAGCAATCACAACAATTTTTGTCATTCTTTTTAAATACTGCACAATTTTAAAAAAGCTTTTTTTTTTAATCTGCAAAAGTCTAAATCGTGTTTCAAATTATTTAAAATATTTTCTATTCCTTAATTAATTCTGAATCTTTTTTTAAATTAAAATTGTAGCGTTTAAACTTAAAATTTAGCTCATTACAAATTTAACAATTCAAGGCTTTCTATTTCGAACCATTCTGTTCAAACTTGTATAGTTTTTAACAGTTGTTTGTAATGGATTGTGTTAAATGAATGGTCAAATATTGCTGATAATTAACGAAATTTTCTTTTTTTAATTAAAATTAAAAATTGAATGGGCTAAAAATAAAAAATTTTATACTGAAATAATATTTCAAGTCATAATCGAAAACAAATTAATTAATTTCCTAACAAATAATTGGTATTTTAATAACATAATTTACGGGATAAAGTTTAACCAAAAATGGAATAGTTCAATTTCCAGATAGTTACATTTTCAACATAATAATTAATTTTTCAATTAAATAATTGAGTTTTTATCCAAACGAGATGTATTCCAAAATCACCAATTTCTTTAATTTGTTTTAAATGCGGATCAAGATATAAATAAGACTATTATAATATAACATAATTATAATAGTATC
>NC_046657.1:154689826-154710294 GCF_010883055.1 Belonocnema kinseyi
ATAGAGATATAAATAGAACCGCCGAAGTGTTCCGACCGGCAATCGTGCACCTTCGAGTTTTCAAATTCAGAAGAGGAGAAATGGGTCGCGCGCGCAACCCAGCCATTTATATCGTCTCCTACAATATTCACACGGAAATAGACGTGTCATAGCATTGGACCACGCCCTCTTTTCTGTCACACTTACCTGGTCGATGGGGCGGGGGAACAGTAAGCTTTTCGTGGACTTAACGAGAGGCGCGGTCGTAGAAAGCATCTACTGCGCATGTATGAAATTCGGCTCACTTGAAAAGACAAATAGGGTTCTGAAACTGTTCGTAGCAGGGGTGGGAATCCGATACCTTCTAATCTAGTAGATAGTATCTTTCTTGCTATCGCATGAAATTAGACGCGTACGGACGTTCGCTTTTAATACGATCGACTCCAACGATCTCTTTCTATCTTATGGGTCAGAAAGACAAGTTAACTGTCGATAATCAAGAAGTCAGGAGTTTTTGGTTACCTTATATTTCTTCTCTCTTTCTGATACATAAGACAGAAATAAACAGTTGCAGGCGATCGTTTTCTAAACGATCTCACATCTCCGTTTAATTGCATGTGATAGGAAGAGAGATCCGATCAACTGTGTTAGAGGGCTTCGGAATCCCACCCCAGAAATCCGTAGTTTCACTTTACGTTCAATTTCCGGGGACACCACAAGGGCGCGCTTGTCCTGGATTTAGTAACCCTTCTTAGATAAATTGAGTCCCGTACATATGGTTATGGCAGGGATTTAAGAGCAAGAGGATATAAGTAAGAGCGGATATAAACGCGACTCTAGTGTATATGAATATGAACTTGGTAAAGTAACATAGTGGCTTCATCTATTGGAGATAGAACAAACTACATCTCTAATCCGCCAACCCCTTCACCCCGCTCCTCCACAATATCATGCAAATTATATTATATGTTTTAATTTAGATTTACAGGAAGAATAATTTATGTAAACAAACCATTTTATGCAATATAAAAAAACATGAAATAGCGCATGATAAAAAACTAATTGAGATTTCTTGATACTGAATGAAATGGTTTGCTTGTGTAAATTATTCTTCCCATAAATCTAAATGAAAAAAATATTTAGACAGAGACATTAAGCCCAAGAGTTGAGTACCACTCCGAACAGATCGGTCTCTTTTTCAATTTAAAAATAGAAATAATGTAAATTTGTTTCAAAAAGAAAATTAAATAATTTGCAGACGTGATTAATATAATCACTTACTCGTTATTTACATATCCGCTATGTTCCTATATTTCTGATCTTCCCCTTCTACCACAGAAGCATCAACACAGGCGCTACCTAGGGGAGAGAAATCACTAAAACTCGTTCACATTTTAGCTTTAAGACTGTACCTAGTGTGCTCTAGGGTATCAGAACCATGGTGAGGTATGTGAAACCGCACATCAATAATTGATGGTTTAGTAATAAAATTCATCTATTTTTTTTCTAACGGAATGAAGTTCCCAGTAAAAAAAAATTTAATTCAAGAATACTACAGGACGATTCAAGGTGGAAATAACTACTGGTACGACGGTGTGCCCACTCCCATCGAAAAGTGGTGAACGGATTATAATAATTGCTACGTCCCCGAGGTGACGCTCGTGTGAATTCAGAATTCGAAATGAACTTGAGCAGACAGAACTTGAGCAGATCAAATGTTAAAGTATGTTGGATTCTTTCTATGATACATCGATTGCAACAGACTTAAACTTTTTATTGCATTTGATCGATGATAGATTTTATTTTGTTCAATTTTTGGTTTGTTTTATTGGTTATTATTATTCATGCATTTATTTCAGAAAGAGAAGTCAACATAACCTACAAATAAGGGTGAGAAGGGAAGGGGGGTCGTTGCTGAAGACAATAGTTCTTGCTACGTCCCCTAGGTGTCATTGATCTCACATTTTTCTACAATCTATAAGCACCCCCCCTCCCTCTCCCCAATACATTAGAGTGGGCACACCGTGACTGGTACGAAACAAAACATGGGCCAATACATATAAATAAAGAAGCTTCAAATGTTCGTGTACTAGAAACCAAGCGAGAGAAAAACGCTGTTGCTATAGCAGACGGCGACAGGTATATTTGTGCAATACCAATGGGTAAAATATTACACGTTTCAGTAATCGGCACCGGTGATAATAAAGATTTGTCTGACGCTGAAGCATTATCATTTGATTTCCTATTTGGCGGTAGGCTGAGGCGTTAATAAAACTTCGGTTCAGTTCTTACGGGTTTTTGTATAAAAAAATTTAAATTTCTAGAAACTGAAATTAAAGATGCTATAAAATAGTTTAATGAACATCCCAAAACTTGTTTTTGATGGACAATAACAAACAAGTTGTATTCTGCTAAATAAAAATTGTATGCATTTGCACGATTTTAGAGTTAGGATCAGTTTGTAGATGTCTGCCATTCCAATAATGTAGGACTCTGTCGCACCGATACTGTCAGTATCCATTTTAGAATTATTCATGAAATAAACTTCTTGAATTTTCTACAAACAAGGTTAGTCCTGGGAGATTAGCTACTATGTTTTTTGCATGTTCCAAATTACCGGTCAAAAATATTGTTGAATTTGTAAGGAAATCTCGGGAGAATTCGAAAACACTCTACCTGAAAATAAAAACACATTTATCACATTTAGCAACATTATATTTTTTTAAATTATTTCGCAAACGAAGAGTTCGGGCACGTACGTTAGCATGATAACGTTCTAAGTATCACATAGCCTTAAGGAGAAGCGAAAAAACCACTTTTTATCAATATACGAGGTGTGTTCAAAAAATAAGTTGACTTTATGGTTTTCTCAAAAAATAATCATTTATTCCTCAATATTTATGTTGTCCCCTTCAAAGTAATCCCCCTCAGATATAATACACTTGTGCCAACGCTTTTTCCAATCATCGAAGCACTTCTGATAATCATTGAGTTCATTTAGCGATGCAGTTTTTATCTTCTCAATCGTTGAAAATCGATGTCCTTCCATGGGTCTCTTCAGTTTTGAGAAAAGAAAAAAGTCACTGGGGGCCAAATCCGGTGAATATGGAGGCTGAGGCATGACTGTGGTGCTGTTTTTGGTCCGAAAATCTTTCACAAGCAACGATGAATGAGCAGGTGCATTATCGTGATGCAAAAGCCACGAATTGTTTTTCCAAAGTTCCGGACGTTTTTTGCGTATCGCCTCTCGCAAACGGCGCTTAACTTGAAGGTAATACTCCTCATTGACTGTACGACCTTGAGGTAAGAATTCCTGATGCACTACGTCGCGGTAATCAAAGAAGACAGTGAGCAAAACCTTCACATTTGACCGAACTTGACTTGCTTTTTTCGGTCTTGGAGACTCAGGATGCTTCCACTGAGACGATCGGGCTTTAGTTTCAACATCATAACCATATATCCACGATTCGTCCCCAGTTATAACCCTTTTGAGAAAATCAGGATCATTATTGACTTCATTCAACATCTCCTGAGCGATGGTCATGCGATGGATTTTTTGATCAAAATTAAGCAGTTTTGGAACAAATCTCGCTGACACACGTCTCATGCCCAAAATGTCCGAAAAGATAGCATGGCATGAGCCAACCGATATGCCAACATCTTCAGCAACTTCTCTGATGGTAATTCGGCGATTTTTCAACACCATTTCTCCACTGCTTGAAAGTTTCCATCTGTTGTTGACGTGCTGGGACGTCTAGGGCGAGGTTCGTCTTCGACATCCTCTCGGCCTTCTTGGAACGGCTTGTACCACTTATACACATTTTTCTTACTCAGAGGAGACTCACCGTATGCAACTGTCAACATTTCAAAAGTTTTAGAGCACTGGATTCCATTTTTCACACAAAATTTAATGCAAACTCTTTACTCTATTTTTTTCGAAATAAGAAAATCGACGAGCACACCGAACCCTTCTAACCTTTTTATGCCTCTGCCAGAAAAACAACACGAGCTATATAGTTAAAGCTGTGAACATATGGTCGTGACGAGTGTAGCTTTATATATGGAAAATATTTAGTTTGAAATGCCTTAATTTGTGGATGTTTCCAGTTGCAAGTGTTACGATGTTGTAGTTTTAAATTCAAATATAAAGAATGACAGTTGCATCATTTGTATTATGAAGTATTCGTATATGTGAGAATGAATGAATATTTTGGATTCAAAATTAAAAATGTTTTATAGTGGAATTATAAGCTATTATATTTTTCATGAAGAATAATATTTTTAGGTCAAAAATTCAATTTTTTGGTTAAAAGAAAAACTATTTGTTAGAAATTGACTAGTTTATTTGAAAATTCATTATTTTACTTCAAAATTCAACTTTTTTGTTTAAAAATGTAACAATTTTGTTTCAAATTTTTCTTTTTTTTTGGTATTGAATCATCAACTTTTACATCTGCTGTTGAGAATTAATCTTTTTTTGTTGAAAATACAACTAGATAGTTAAAGGTTGAAGTATTTTTCTAAAAACTTTTTTTTTGTTTGTAGGTCGAAAATTTTGTTTAAAAATTATGATGAAACTTTTTACGTTTCCTTAAGATTCGCAGGAAAGGGGTATATATATATATATTTAAAAATTTGTCATAAAGACAACCGCAGGATTTCGCCGGGAGCGGGTGCTAAGCTGGAGATCACATCTCACGACCGTGAGATAGGTGGTTACAGTCTATAAAGGAATCAATACGACGATCCAGCAAAATCCTCGTGCACCCTGAGAACACGGAGCGATCCAAGTACTACCGCCTTCTGCATTTTTCCTGCAAGTGTTTTAGCATATTGTTGACACGGAGGGATGCTTTTCAGGCCATTAGCAAGTGAAAGCTTGGCACCTCCAAGAGCGCCGATGATAAGAACGATTAGTTTAACAGAATATTCCGGGTATAATCGTTGCAACTCTCTTATAAGGTCTCGATACCTCTTTCTTTTCATTCTCCTTGGTTATGATGTTTTTGTCAGCTGGTGCCGAAAATTCGATAACGAACATGGTTCGCTTCTTGAAGTCAAGAAGAACCATGTCAGGACTCGAGTGAGCAACAGAAACAATTGTCAAGAATATAAAGTTGCAGTATATGCGGCACTTCCTATTCTCGACAATTGACTCGATTTCCCAAAATTATAGGGAGGAATTTTCATTCCAATTCTTTTTTTAAATTATTTCATTCTCGAAATGACAAATTTGCTTCTGATATATATATATATATGTGTGTGTGTGTGTGTAATCTTAAAAACATGTACATAAATATTAACTATTAATAGTAATTCGAAATTGTTATTTTGTATTTAAAATCATTTTGCAATTCAAAGCGAGAAACTAAAAGATGCCAGTATTGTTCAAAATATGTCATTGCCAAAGAACTGGCAACGTAGATCTTATATCCCAGACGTTATAACACAGATGTTACAACTCAGGCATTATAACCCAGATCTTACTATGCATTCGAACACTATAATAATGTTTCCATTGCGAGGTAAAAAAAAACAAGTCTGCTCTGTTTGTTATGTCTTGAAAAGAGAAATGATTCGCATGTTCACCGTAAACACAAATAGTTTCCGAATTTATAGACGTGAAAAATAAAAAAAGAGTGTACTTTATAATGACAAATCGGAAAATGAATGGCATATATACGCTCGACAAAAGTCAAAATCGTAATTAGTTGAACGCTGAATAAAATTCTGGGAACTTTGTTCAATATTTATTCTTCTTTGCCAGGGATGGAGATCTTTGTTGTTTCTCTGCTCTTCACCTTCGCGACTTTCTTTAATTCCATCGGTAAATATAATGATTTATAATATTGTAGAAAAACGTGAAAATTTGTTTGAAAATGGCGGAAGCCGTCAATTGCAGAGAAGAAAATTTTGTTGCTTGTAAATCCTGAAATTTTACATTTATTTCAACTATTTTAAAAAACCAAACCCTAATTCTTTAAACCATTTATGTGTTTATTGCGTTTGCTAAAAAAAAGAAAAAACAATTATTTTTGGATTTTTCAATCGTTTGTTCGGTAAATAAAATGAAAATATCAAATCTTATAAAAAAAATGGTTGAAGAAAAAAGATAATTCTCTTAAAAATCAACAATTTGTATTCAGTACTTTTTGCCGCATGTCGCGTCATTTAGCTCAAAATTAGAATTTTCTTTTTTTCATAGTATTTTCGATAAATAAAACTGAAACGACCGTCCTATCAGAAAATGGTTTTGAGAAATTTTATAAAACATTCTAAAGACTTTTTTCCATGCTTTTCGACGTTTGGCTTGAAGATGGAATTTTTTATTATTTTCAGGGCATCTGTGATAAATAAAACCGAAACAATCAGTCCTATCAAAAAATGGTTTCAAGAAAGTTTATAAGACTTTTCCAAAATTACGTTATTATTTCAATATAAAACTTTTTCTTATTTTTTGGGTCAATGGGCTCAAAACTATAATGCTAGTCTTGTTGAAGAATTGTTAAATGAAAAATTATAGGTCTTTTAAAAAGATACAATTCATTTTTGGAACTTCTTTTTGTATCCCACGCTGTTTGGCTCAAAAGCTGAAATATTATTTTTTATAATATTATATAGTTATTATTTTCTATATCATTGCAAAATTTTATCCGACTATTTAAAAACTATTATTTATATTTATACTTTTTCCTATGTTTTACGTCGATTGGCTCAAAATTGGAATTTTTTTTCTAAAGTTAAAAAAAAGAATAAAACTAAAATATTAACTCGGATCGAAAAATTGTTAAATAAACAAACATAGATCTTTTATAAAGATAAACTTCATCTTCAGAACTGTTTTTTGTCTCCCAGGCCGTTTGGATCAAAAATTAAATATACCGTGTTTTAATAGTATTTGCGACAAATAAAACCGAAAAAATATAGACGTTATAAAAAGCTACAATTTATCTTTAAACTTTTTTTCATATCCTGCTTTTTTGCCTGAAAAATGGAATTTTTAATTTGTAGTATTTCTGATGATTAAAACCAAAATGACAAGGCCTATGAAAAAATTGTTAGGAGTAATTTTATAGGACTTTAAAAAACTTGAATTTCAATTCATGTGTCTTTTTCATATTATTCCTCGTTTGACTCAAAATTGGCATTTTTTTCCGAGTATTTCCGGAAATAAAACCAAAATCTCAGCTTTTATTGAAAAAAGGTTAAGACAAAAATTAAAAGTCTTTCAAAAACTTGAAATGAATCCCTGGAATTTTTTTTTTTCGTTTTTAATGTCGTTTGGCTCGAAAATTTAATTTTCGTTTGTTTTTAAAT
Source organism: Belonocnema kinseyi (assembly GCF_010883055.1). Taxonomy (NCBI): domain Eukaryota; kingdom Metazoa; phylum Arthropoda; class Insecta; order Hymenoptera; family Cynipidae; genus Belonocnema; species Belonocnema kinseyi. The sequence goes on from NC_046657.1 coordinate 154,697,123, forward strand.
AGTATTTTCGACAAATAAAACTGAAATGCCAAGTCCTGTCAAAAATATTAAAAAGAAAAATTGTAGTTCTTTGAAAAAGCCACAATCCATCTTTGGGAGTTTTTTCGTGGCTTACGTTGTTTGTCTCAAAATAATTTTTTTTTATATTTTAATAGTATTCTTGATAGATAAGACTGAAATATCAAGTCTGATAAAAAGTGCGTAATGACCAAAATAAATGGTCTTTTGAAAACTTACAATTCATTTTTATAACCTTTTCCCGCGTCTAACATCCTCATGCTTAAAATTCAAATTTTCTATTTTTCATATTCTTTTCGGGAAACAGAACCAAAATGATAGGTCTTAACAAAAAATAAGTTGAATAAATTCACAGAATTCAAAGAATTCATGAAATTTACAGCACAGCATTGATGTAATTCAAAGAATTCATGGAATTCACAGGAGTTATAGAATTCAAGGAATTTTCTCAATACACTGAAATAAAGAAAATTACACAATTCGACGAATGTACAGAATTGATCGAATTCAAGGAATTCATGAAATTCCAGTCGAGCACCCAACATAATTTGAATAATCGCAAATCTCGAAAGCCCCATCTGACTCGTGTTCTCGAGACCAACCAGGTGCTCAAAATTGTTGGATACTTAAAATTGTTATTATTGTCTAGCCCGGTTAGGACCAGCTCAAAAAAGTTCGAGTCTGACTCTGTCCGTACTTTCTGCATTACAAAAAGTTCCAAACATTGTCAAAGATTAATCTGTAATATTAAAAAAAATTAAGGAATAATTAAAGCCAATTAAACCCATATCTAGTAGATATTCGAAATTTTTATATTGAATTTAAATTATTTTGCATATCAAATCAAGGAACTGCTAGATATTATCATTATTAAAAAATGTAAATATCAAATAACTGATGACCCATATTTTAATATGTATTCAAACATTATGATAATCTTACCATTGCGAGGTGAAAAAATATGTCCCTTCTATTCTTTTTTCTTGAAGCCTTGAGAGGTAGCCTTGAGAGGTATTGGAGAATGTAGATTTTTGTGAAAAAAATTTTAAATAATATTTAGAGGTGGCGTATCGTTTTTAAAGTTCTTATGCAATAAACATGGGCAAAACCAACTTTTCTTTTCATTTAAGGTTTTAAGTACGAAATTACCCACTTTTTAATTTGAAATTTAATATGTTATTCTTGAGGTCTTCAGAATCCATATAAAAGAACTTTTTTAATTCAAAATTCATAATAAATATTATTTACGGTTGCCTAAAAAATGCTATTATCACTGTTATTCACTGTTTTCAAAGACTAATAACAGCCCCAATAATATATATCTGATACTGAAATTTTGAGAATATTTTCTTTAAAGGTTGAAGATTATATTGCTTGAAAAAGCAGATTAAGAAAAGATATAATTAAACGTGCTACATTGAAAACAAATTTGAGAAAAATTTTGAAATTTGACAGGTATACGACTTCAGTAGTTTAATTTTTGGGGCGGAGCGTCTATAGGTATATTTTCCTTTTTCGTGGACATAAACTAATCCTGTTAAAGAGTCATATCAATGAAAAGAGTGGAGGTTGCACTTTTACGATCGACATTTCACTTACCGAAATTTTCAGTTTTTGCAATAACTAACTTCAAAGGCCATGCGCCACCTCTAAATATTGTTTAAAATTAACAAAAAAAATTTGCCTTCTGCAATCTTATAAACTACCGTCATTTGCCTTTCGCTACTAAGAAAACCAAAAGTGTTTTTTTCTGGTCCCCTAATGCTTATGGGAAATACAAATTATTTCAAAAAAGATAGACATGGAAAATGAAAGCATAAAGGAAATTTTGAATGACGAATAAGAAAGTAACAGGAATTTTTGTTCTCTGCTCTTCACACATGCAGTTTTTTTCATTCCTTTGATAAATATTAACAGAAATGTGGTTTTATTATTTTCAGCCTTATTAAAGAAGCAGAGTATTTTTATCAGCCGAACCTCTATTATTCACAAATAATAAGGTCAGTTAACAAACTGAGGGTCAAAAGTCATAAGACAAAGTCAAAACACGGTAAATCCTTGTTTTTAAGATACAACATTATTCAATGTTTCCGTGCCAAGTAAACGTCCAAATTTCCAATGCGCAATTCCTAACAGTTCTTTCGTAAATATACATTTACAATCATTTTTGTAGAAGATAAGTGTTACACGTTGATATAATCCTTGCTTATCCCTCAAATGCTAGAACAGGTCACAGGGACCCATACGTCCTTTTAAGCAGAGTGTTTTTTTCCAAAAGTTATCTGATTTAATTAAAACTATTTATCATGAGCAATTAATTTTTATATATATTCTTACAGTATTCATTTTTGCGACACTTCCAGCTACAATTAAAAATAAATTAAGCTAACTCTACTTAAACCTGATATATTTTAGTTTGATGCTTGCTCGGGTCTGCCGGACCCGTTCTTGGAGGAACGGAAAATTTCAAGGTTCTAGCACTTAAGAATTAAGATATTTTGGATATAAATATATTTTGTATAGAAATTGGAACCATTGATGTTGCAAAGTATAGTTGCAAGTTTGAGCGCGCCGAGGGCGCGCGGCAGTTGAATCTCGAGCTTCGCGCTCGATAATAGGTTACCTCGTGTTTCACGTTCGGATATTTATTCTTTGTATTTGGAATGCTGGAAAAAAACTTTATTAAAAAGATCTCTTTCAGATGGCTGTATTTATATGCGTCTTCATATTCTGAATTGTCTACTCAATTAATTATAGTCAAAGATTAAGTTTCTTAAAGCTCTGTAGGCTTTGAGGTACACTTTCTCATCGTGACAATCGCGCTGCGCGCTCGATTTCCGACAGACATTTGTAAGTAGTTTTTGTTGGATTTTTTTTCGTAACTTTCGTCGTTTTTCCACACATTTTTTTTATTATTTTTTTTTCAACGTTATTTTTCACGAATAAAATAAAAAGTACGCGTCCTGTCAAGAAGTGATTCTCATCGAAATTGTAGATTTTTTTTGGGATAACCATTTTTGTTAATTCATCTTTTTTCGTATCCTACATAGTTTGTCCAGAAAAAGGAATTTTTTATTTTCCATTATTTTTTGTGCAATCAAAATTTGAATTTTCGATTGTTGAAGAAAATCCAAAAATTGGTTAGGATAATCTTGTGGGGCTTTCAAAAAAATTTTTTTTTCTTCTCTTGACTTTTTTACATATCATGCATTTTTCGGCTTCGAATTTTGATTTTCGGTTGATTGAAGAAATTTTGAAAACGCTATAACTCTGAGAATTTTCTTTTCATCAAAAAAAGTCATAGGGATAAATTGTTTATTCTATTCAATACTATAAATATCCGTACAGAGAATTTTCAAATTCAGAAAAAAGTTGATTTAAAAATTTTCAAAATGCGCTCACTTTTTCGATTTTCACCAAAAATGGCTGGTTCACAAAATCGTCCTTTCTTTAAGGACCTAAAAAAAAGTGTGCCAAAGATGAATTTGATTCGTTAATTTTTTCGAAAGCTATCGTGTTTACGGACGGACGGACGGGCGGCCGGACGGACAGGCAGACAGACGCCATGGTGAAATCCTGATATTCGGGTTCAGGGGGTCTCGAAACGTGGAGATCCGTTGAAAAAGTGTGCTGTCAAATTTCCGAAAATTCTAATACTTTCTCAATCATAAATGATGAGAATGTAATAAGCAAAAAAGTCCTTAAAAATTTTTTTGTCCGATGCTTATTCTGGGGACACCAGAAGGTGCAAGTTGTATGTACGTGTCAGCATATGTGGCGTGCGCACGCCGTCTTAACCTATATTTTTAGTACATTTATCACTCCCTGACCCATCAACATTCCCCCGGTTTTGACAATGCAAAACAGGAGGAATGCTAATGGGCGAGGGTATGATAAAACTTTCAAGAAATCTTTATTACATTCTCCCAAGTCAATGTAATTTGTTGTATTTCCTTGCCTTTGAAATTAATGTTTTTATCATTTCCATCACCTGAATTTTTCTAGAAATATTTCATTTGATTTATTTATTGCAACAATGTCATATTAACAAGTTGGTAGCCCATATATTATTAATAATAATTTGTTGCAATTATATTTGTACAAAACAAGTTATGCGAAACGAGTCTTCAATTTGATGAAACTCGAGCACTATTGGACGGTGTGATAGCTATCGCTTCGTCCAGGCTTTTTAAAGTGATATGGGTATCATCCACATAGATAAAAACCGGGGTGATTTCTTCCTATTGTTAAATAGAATATATACAATGATTAGCATTTAGTGGTTTTAATTACATTACAATTAATTACATTAAAGGTGTTCATCAAAGCGCCTATTTGACGGGCGATCGCTATTTTTAAACCATTGAATGATTTTTGCAGTTAATATTCCTTATTTCCTCCTTGAAGATCCTCGAGCATCTGTTTTACATTTTTTTTAATTTCAGCGTCTTATTCCTTGACAAAACTTGTTTTGAGAACTCTTTCAGGAGTTCAGTTCAGTTCAGTTGAGGGCATGCTCTTTGTGACCACGAGACCGAACTAGTCCCCGGTTATGAGCATTTTTTTTGGTGTTCACAGTGTCCACACAAGGGTGGTCCAAAAATACATGGCAAAATTTTTTGCATGCTAGAAGGCAACGATCCCCCCATTTTATTTCAAATCCGAAAAAAAAATTCCGTAATTTTGTATTTTTTTATTTTAACAGGTGCCAGTTTCTACTTGAAGTTTCCCATGTAAAATGCATGGAGAAAAATCACTTTTTTGAGTTTTTAGAATAATTTTTTAGGGTTTAAAAAAATATGTCAGGAAAGTATGGGGGCCTGTAGAGAATTATGCAACGAAAAATTTCATCTATCAGACATATGCGTTTGACACCCCTAACACACCCCCACGATTACCTGAAAACTATGACACACCCCCCGAGTACATGAAAACTACACTTAATACCAGAAATGTCAATTTTTCATGAAGTCGACCTTTTGAACACTGTATCCTCTTATTTTTTTACCTAATGTTATTAATGTTGGTCTAGTCGAATATTTATTATCCTTGGTTAACAATTTGCAATTATTTAAGCGAATGGAATTTGTTTAAATAAATTCTGTTCTCGAAAATTCGTTTTCCCTCCTAAAAATTATTACTATTTGTCTAGTAGAATATTTATTAACATTGGTTAATTAATGTTTTATTATTTAAACAAATTGGTTTGTTTAAACAATTTTTTTTTAATTTTGTTATTTTTCTTTAAAAGTTATTACTATTGGTCAAGTGGAATATTTATGAACATTAGTTAATTAATTTTCAATTCTTTTAACAAATGGAATTGTTGTAAATAATTTTTTTATTACAAAATATCAATATTTTTCAGGCGAATATTTATCAACATTGTTTTGATTAATTTTATTTGAAAAAATTGTTTAATAAAAATTATTAATTAGATATTAATGATAAATTAATTATTATTAAATTAGTTATTGATTAGTTATTAATTATTACTGATGAATATTACACTAGACCAACAGTAATAATTTTTATTTTTAAAAAATCGAATCGAAAATATACAAACAAAGTCCTTTTGTTTACATAATTGAAAATGAATGACCTAATGTTAATGCATATTCTACTGGACCAATAGTAATTATTTTTCGGGAAAAAACGATTTACAAAAAATATTTTACCAAATTTCATTTTTTTAAACAATTAAAAATTAATGAACCAATGTTATTAAATATTTCACTAGACTAACAGTAATAATTTTAAGAGAAAAAAATAAATTTTCGAAAAAATATTTAAACAAATTCCATTTGTTTGAATAATTAATAATCAATTAACCAATAATAATAGATATTCCATAAGACCAATATTAATAATTTTAAGCAAAAAAATACCGGAATACAGCGCTAAGAATGTCGATTTCATGAAGAATTGACATTTCTTGTTTTGAGGGTAGTTTTCAGGTACTCGTGGGTGTGTGTTAGGGGCGTGAAATCCATATGTCTGATAGATGAAATTCTTCCTTGGATAATTCTCTACAGGCCCCCATACTTTCCTGTCATACTTTTTAAACACTAAAAAATTATTCTAAAAACTTAAAAAAGTGATGTTTCCCCATGCATTTTACATGGGAAACTTCAAGTCAAGACCGGCACCTGTTAAAATCGAAAAATCGAAAAATAAAAAATAAGGGAATTTCTTTTTCTGGATTTGGGATAAAATTGGGCGGATTGTTGACATCTAAAAAATAAAAGCCTTTTTGAGCCACCCTATTCCACACGGATTGAGATATCGTGTTTAAAATTTGACAGATTAAATAAAAAAAAACTGAAGAACGTCCGTATACATCAACATGTTTATAGTTTTAAAGAAAGTTTATTTATAAATCGATGAAATAGGACATGTTACCATTCTAGCTATAGCACTTTGCATATAATTTTTGATTTGATGCATTTCGGATTCTTTATTTCGCGTATATTGAGCACTCACACAAATTTTGGACTAAATCGTCTGAACCTTAAAAAAAATTAATGTAAGCAATAAAATTTGCACATTCGTTGCAAATCAACAAATAAGTATCTGCACACACGTAACCTATGATTATTTTTGGAGCATTTTTAGCGATTTCTAGCGGATAAAAAAAGAAACTTTAAACGTCGATGAAATCGAGATCAGGCAACTAAGTTCGTTCATGAAATTTTTGCGTCGAATGATTTTAATTTTTTTGGTCCTAAAAATAAAAGATAAATTATAAATTGCAAATGTAGAAAAACCACAAATGTGATCAAATTTACTCGTCGGGGTTTTCCAACCAATTTCCATAATTCTTGACGTCTTATTTTTGATGTTTAATCGATCAGCTGATAACTATTGTTGACAGTGAACCAACCTCAGCATCGGACTCGCCTTGCCTTTCGTCCCTGGGCGAAATTTTATTGTTATTTGTTTGGCATAACTTAGAATTGTTTCACAACAGTAGAAAAAATCCACAAGAATATATAACCATTATAAAATTTTAATTATTTTCTGAAGATGAACATTGCTCAAGATGGGACTTGGAAGGATTTTCGAGTATCACATTCTAAGATGTTCCTCGATTTTTTTTAAATCAAAGCATCTACTTTATCGATATTAAAAGTTTTTTTCCTGTTCCTATAGTATTTCGCTTGAAAATTTTTTTCGTAATTATAAACATTTTGATATATTCAAACGTTCCTTAGTCCTTTCTGCATAACTTCCTAAATACTGAACACGATATCTCAATCCGTCTGAACGTAGTGAGGACCGAAAAAATTATAAATTATTTCATTCTACACACAAAAAACTTATGAATAAACTTTGTCACGTGATCTCGACTTTATGGACGCTCAAAGCTTCTTTTTTTCGCCGCTGAAAATCGCTAAAAATGCCCCAAAATAATGATAGGTTACGTATATAAAGATACTTATTTGTTGATTTGCAAGGAATGTGCAAATTTTATTGCTTACATTAATTTTTTTTAAGGTTCAGACGATTTAGTCCAAAATTTGTGTCAGTGCTCAATATACGCGAACCAAAAAATCCGAAATGCATCATACCAAAAATTATGTGCAAAGTGCTATGAGTCGAAAGGTAAATATCCTATTTCATCGATTTATAAATGAACTTACTTCAGAACTATAAAAATATTAATGTATACAAACGTTCTTTAGTGCTTTTTATTTAATCTTTCAAATTTTAAACACGATATCTCAATCCGTGTGCACACAGTGAACACCAAAAAAAATGCACATAACCGGGGACTAGTTTGGTCACGTGGTCACGAAGAGCATGCCCTTAATGCCTGTACACGCTCGGTTGCAAACACCCACACTGACGCTTACGTCCTACGCCAGGCAGATTGAAACGCACTTCAAATTATATTTAGTTCAGGCACGCCAGAAAAATGTGTAGCGATCCCACTCTCGGCAAGCGCCGCACGGTTATCCTGAATAGGAATGTACTCTTCATAATCACTCACAGCTCGTAGATAGTGATCGATTTTCTTCTTTTTTTTTTATAAATTCTCAGCATTAATTTTCACAGTTTTTCTTTCAGATTTTCTATAAATTGAAAATGATTAAACTTTTCATACCTTTATTTAAAAAAGAAATGTTACCATCTAAACATTCAAAGAAACTATAGTTGAGAAATTTAATGTGTTGAATTTTGGTTTAAAGCATTCATTTTTCAGTGGCCATTTTAATCGAGAAAAATAATTTTTAATCTTTTCTCGTTTCGCAAATATTTTTCACGACTGAAATAAAACAATTCAAACTTATCAAGCTAAAAAAAGTTCGTGAAAAACATAAAAATGTGCAATAAAGTATAGGCAATACAAAAAATTAAAACACATGTTTTATTTTTCTGTGAAATCTAGTCAAATTTATTTCTTCTTTTCCACTTCTAAAAAAACTGTTTATATCATCTGAATTTTCCTAAAACTTTCAATAAATTCTGCAAACTTAAAGAAATCCTTAAAAATGTTTGAAATTATTCTTTGACAATTGTGGAAATCTTTCAAAATATTTTCAAATATACTTTAAAAATCATTATTCTTATTTTTTTTAATCATTTTAATTTTCCAGTTTTAATTTAAATATAGATAAATTTAAAATTTAAAAAGAAAAATCATTACCAATTTTTACAAGGATCTGAAGTACATTTTCTTATTATTTTAAAAGCTTAAAAATCGGTTAAAAACATCAAAATGTTATTAAAAATATACATTTTCTTAAACAAAACTTGGAACGTTCCAAATTTTCAATTATTTCTGAATCTCTTCAAAATTTCGAAATATATTTCATACTTAATTGGAATTTTTCTAATGTAATGATTGTTCAGTTTCTATTTATTCTTACACTTTTTTAAAACTCTTTTTACGTATTTTGTTAAAAATAATTAAAACAAAAAATTCATTAAAAATTTTTTCTGAATTAAATTTTCTCTTATTACTTTATTTTTAATGATTTGAAGTCTTTTCTGCTTTTAAATTATTTTGCAAATTCTTTCAAACATTTTGAATATCTTTTTAAATGTTTTTATTTTTTGCTACAATTTTTAATGAAACCTGCAAAAATCTTAAAAGCCTGAAAATCTTCTAGATTATTGTTGTTTGACGATTTTGAAAATCTGTTTAAATCTTTTAAAAAACATTTTTAAGATTAATGACGGGATTTACATAAAATAGTTTAATTATTTACCCGCAAATATAAATCTTACATTAAAATGTAAATTTGTCAGTAAATAAAATAGTTTGATTTCGAACCAAATAGTTGAACACAAATATTTATATGAAGTTTCCATCAATAAGAATATTCTTCTACCAAAAATCAAGAGTTTTTATTACATGAATTTTCAACCAAATAATTTAATTTTAGTTACATTTTTCTTGAAAAGATAATCTTGAACTAAGGAAATTAATTTTCAACGCAGATTATTTTTTTACCAAAAAATACAAATTAATTTTTAATTAAAAAAGAAGTGATTTTAAGATGGAAAAAGAATAAATGTTAAAAAACCGGTAACATTTTACTTAAGCCTACATCAATTTTAATCAAACAGATGCCTTCTTTACCAAAAAATATGAACTTTCTACTAAAAGAAATGAATCTTCAAACCAAAAAGATGAATATTACACAAATAAAGTTAAATTTGTAACTAAGCAAAATGCAATTTTCACGAAAATAGATGCATTTTTTTAATAGAACATTCAAATTAAAAACAAAGTAGTTAAATTTTTATCGAGAAAAACTTCAGTTTCACTTCTTAACATGAAAATATGAGTTTCAGATAAAAAATAAATTTTGCATGAAGATAAGTGATTTTTTATGTTAAAAAGTGAAACTAATTTTTTTTATAAAAGTTTAACTATTTTGTTTTTAATTCTTCTATCTAATTAAAAAATAATCTGGGTTCGAAATTAATCTTCTTACTTGAAAATTATTTTTTAAACGAGAAAAGTACAACTAGTTTGTAAAAAAATCGTTTTTTTTTTAAATTGAAAATCAATATTTTCGGATAAAATTTTTTTTTTCGTTAAAACTTAATTAGGTTGAAAATTATATTTGGTTGGAAAGTAGTTTTTCCACTAAATTGATTTTTAAACTTGAAATTTAACGATTTCATTTATGGTTTAATTTTTTCTAGATGAAAATTCAACTACTTGGTTAAAAATTCATGTAATAAAAAAAATCTTCAATTTGAATAGAAGATTATTCTCGTTCTTAGTAACTACTTATAAATATTTATGCTTAACTATTTAGGTTAAAAATTAAATTATCTTCTTCAATTTAAAAATTAAATTTTGATCGAAAATTCATATTTTCGGGTAGCAAACTGGAATATTTTATATAAATTCCATCATTAATTTTAAAAGTGTATTTAAAAAGATTTTAAAAGATTTTTAAATTGGTGAAAAAAATAAAAAAATAGGTTTAAGTATATAACATATTTAGATGTTTTGAAGAGGTTTAAAAATGATTAAAAATTTGGAATGATTCCAAATTTTTTTTCAGGAAGTGTATATTTTTAAAGAACTTTAAATAAGATTTTTACAAGTCATGAAAGTTAACATTTTCTTTATTTTTTCATTTACCAGTATTTAATTTAATATTGGAAAATTGAAAATGATTCCTTATTACAAAAATGGATTTTAAGAGTACATTTAATGATAGTAAAAAGTTCCCATATTTGCTGAAAAATAATCTAAAAGATTTTAAGAGATTTTTTAATTTTTTATGATTTATTGAAAGTTTTAGGGAAAATTCGAGTGATATAAAATTGTTTAGAAGTTTCCAAAGAATTTCAAAAATAATAATAAATTTTTAAATATTCCCCAAAATGTTTAACAATATGTAGGTTTTTGAAGATTTTAAAATTAAATTTGGAAACTTTTTAAGCAATTTGAAAAGCTAAAAAAGAAGATATAAATTTGACTTAAATTCATAGAAAAATTAAAAACGTGTTTTTATTTAGAGTATAGCCTATACTTTTTTATATCTTTTCATGTTTTAAACGAAATTTTGCAGATTGATGCGTTCTATTTGTTTTATTTGACTACAATTCATCTTCAAAGATACGAGAGGCTCGCTATTTAAAAACTTCAAAGATACGAACGCGAAAGCGACATGCGCACGATGAATTCAAGGCAGCGCGCATCCACGCGGGCGCCTGATCTTCAAATAGGGCGGGTGTAGAGGGGAAAAAATCCGCCTGCTCCTTCGGAGTCGGGACGTTCGTATCTGTGAAGCGCTCGTATATTTGCGATGAGATACGGTCCGATTTCAATTTATTGAAGTTTAGATTCTTCTTTTAAATAATTAGAGCAAATTTAATCATTAAGAAAATTTATTTATGGGATGAAGTCTCAAAAATTGCTTTGAGTTTTAATTTCATTCGTAAATGTAATATCTTTCTAAGTTACTACTGTTTAATCTTTTTGTAACTACACGCGTACCCTGTAGAATATTCACTGTTACCCAGAAAAATGTATTTCTTACCGGGAAGTTCCAGTTTTCTTCCCGAAATGGTTTTTTTAAAGTCTAACTCTTAAGCACATTTCGCGTGATCAACCTCAAACTTTGAATTTTCGACTTCTTTCATAGTATTTTCAACAAGTAAAACCAAAATTACAATTCCTACCATGAGATTGTTTAATGAACTTTTTTTAGACTTTATAAAAGCAGGAAATTCTTCCCTTAAATTTCTTCCGTATCTGACGTTATTTAGTTTAAAATCAAAATTTGTGTTTTTTTTTGCAAATAATTTGTTAGAAATAAAACCGAAATTCCACGTCTTATAAAAAATTGGGTTTGAGAAATTCTATAGTTCATAAAAAAATATATAATTGCTCCTAAAACCGTTTTCCCGTACTTTCGGTGGTTTGGTTCCAAATTCGAATTTTTTATTTTTCCACAATATTTTCGATTAATAAAACCAAAATATTAAGCCTGATAACAAAATATTTTTAAAAAATATAGGTTTTTTCAACAGATATTAATTTGAATTATATATTTTTTTCTTAATATTTTCGATCAATAAATCCGAATCATTATTTTTATGAAAAAATCTGCATACCAATTTTTTAGAACTTGGTAAAAGCTGAAATTCCTGAAAATTCTTTTTCCATCATTTAGCATCGCTTGGCTCGAAATTTAAATTTTAGATTTTTAAACTAGAGTTTCCGATAAATAAAATCAAAATGACATGCCTTTTCAAAAAATGTTACGGAGAGATTTGGTTAAAAATTAAATTTTTTGAGAATTCATCCCTTTGGTTAAAAATTTAACTAGTTAAAAAAAAGTACTTTTACATTAGAAATTTAGCTTTTTTATTAAAAAATTCTCCTTTTAGTTGAAGATTCGTCTTTTTTACAGACAAGTAATCTCCTTCTTTGAAAATTCGTGGTTCTGTTTGAGAATTCTTTTTTATATTCAAGTTTGAACTATTTTATTGAAAATTGAATTCTTTTATTAAAAGTTCAAGCACTTGTCAAAAATTTAACTTTTCTTATTAAAATTCCTTTTTTTTATATGAACTCTCATACTTTTTGTTAGCAAATTATCTTTTTTTTGAAAATTCAACCTTTTTTGGTTAAAGAATATTATTTGTCGTATAAAAATTCTACTATTTTTTTAAAATTCACATTTTTCTTCTAAAAAGTTTAATTATTTGATTGAAAATGCAACTATCTGGATTTAAAAATCGATCTTTGGTTAGAAATTAGTCTTTGTAGTTAAATAATTCAGAAATATAATTAAAATTGTAAAAATTTATTTAAAAATGGGGACGTGTAATTAATCTAATTATTTTGTTAAAAATATATTAGTCCGGGGGCTGGGTATGATCCCGTATGCACTAAGACCGCCAAAGCTGAAAACCCTTTATTCTTATGTATTTTGAGCCCCTGAATCCGAATCCACAACTTAATTTTTCGAAAAATGCGTACAACATTGTTTAAATTGCAATTGTTTAAACAAATTATGAAAAAGTCGTTTTTTCGATTCGGACAAATTTTTTTTAGAAAATATCGCTCATTCTAAGAAGAAAAGGTCTCTAGTAAAATTTTCGTAAAATGTATATTTCAAAAGATATAAATTTTTGAAGGTCGGAAATTTGACGTTTTTTACTAACTTTCAGCG
>NC_046657.1:154710394-154714134 GCF_010883055.1 Belonocnema kinseyi
GTAGCAGTATTTTCCGTGATCCTTCGATGGAACTTTGATACATATGCACCATCATTTTTAAATCCGCTTCTTCGATGTCAAACCTTTGTAAAACAGGCATTGGTGGGTCATCTTTCAAGTGAGCTTTCGTTGAAATACTTTCCAAGGATTCTACTGTGCTAAAAACTATTTCAACATCAGGCCAAAATGATTCAGCATTAAATAAGATATAATTACGTAAAAATATTTGTAACATCTATTTATTCTTAGAAGACGGCCAAAATTTTTCATCTTGATGTGGCAAAGGTGTACTTGATTTTATTTCATACAAAACTATCGATTCACCACTTGATCGACGTATTCTCTCAGATGACTTCACGGACTGTTCGAAATAATCGTCAAAAACAAAATCAATCCTGTTAGTAAAATGTGTAGGAGTATTTGATTTAATTACCATAAAAAAATTCTTTGCGAAATCATCGAATGTCTTTAAATTTGTCCAACGCACTTTCCTACAATAAAGCATTACGTCGACTACGACGTTCATAATTGAATTGGTCATTACAGCAAAGTTTTTTCGAGTCTGTACTTCTTCTTCTATCGTACGAGCTAATTCGCTTTTGTCTGTTTGCTTCGTCATCATTCCATTCTCGTCGAACAATATATTCTCTGGACTGATTTCGTAGGTAAATAAGTGCTTCAAGTCATAATCACGTTCTCTTCCGATTTCGACGGTACGCGTAGCTTCGTGCTGGAAGTTGTTTTTGTTTTTAACCCATTTCTTGTCTTTCTCTTCAAAAACTGTTTTAAAAGTGGGTAGATTTGTTCGATCAATTGTCGCGGACATCGGTACTTTTTTGGTTATCAGCCGTTCTTTTCGAAAATCATTCAATTTAGCACATGCTATTTCAAAAATATTCAAGAGTTGACTGGCAGCTTTTTCATTCACTAACTCTCCTGTTACGAAATTTCGAAGAGGTTGACAGCCCTCTTGAAAGGGATTCACATGAATTTGCATGTACTCAACAACGGCACAGACTGATTTTTCAATTAACTCGGTGGTAGATGTATTAAATTCATGGTGGACCTTAAATTCGTTATCATCATCGTCATTCAAGCCCGTTATTTCTTGGAATAACTTATTAATTCCAACTTTTTCATGAAAAACCATATTCTAAGCCACAACTGCATTTCTTTTATTCGTGAAACCAATAATCCCTTCTGTACCTTTACCTTGGCGATTAATAGTCTGTTCTAAAGCTTGATCGATAGCTACAGATGAAAAAGGTTTTGAAGTAAGCTTAATTGAACAGAACCCATTCTTGAATTGTTCGTGTACTTCTGGCTTCTGGCATCTGATTCTCAAGAGTCAAACTGTTTTCTAAAAAGATAGTCCCATATCGAGAATAATTAAATCTATCCATTGCGTGGAATAATGGTACTGCTTTAGTTAGTGAAGATGTCTGTAAATTCCAATCCCCCATTCTGTCTGACTTTTGATGATCGTGTTCATTATCGATCATAATACAAACATTATTTCCATACTTAAATAGTGGTGACTCAGTCGATCGCTTCTCTACAAACGTTTCAAAGTCAGTTTTCATATTTACAGAAAATCCTTCAAACAGTTTTAATAAATGTTTAGCTTCTTCATAACAACCTTCCTCAATAGTTTGAATTAAGTTATCTAGATATTGTAACTCTGTTTCATATGTTTTTAATCTTTCGATATTGAAAAACGCTTGCAATTTTAGTCGAGTAAAAGCTTCCCCTATTATGAAATACACTTTAGTTGCTCTGTTATAATGAACCCCATTTAATGCGCTTTCAACAACATTCTTTCCGAATAATCGAGTTTCAATTAAAATATCTTCGATACCACCATCTGCTACATATTTTCCAATACACGCATACATGGTTTTCTGTATGAAATGAACCTGACATTAAAAAGATGTTTTTCATTTCATATTCCTTCATCAATTGGATTGGAAAAGCAATTATAAAAACACCTTCATCACAAGCTACAGGCAAGTATTTTTGATCTAATTGTTCGCGTATCTCATTGAAGTTACATAAAACTGTGTATACTGTAGCATATTCAGTAACAGGATGTGGAAGTACTGGTAAGAAACCGACTTGAACGCATGGTCTACTGTCGTCTTGGATTACTGAATGGAAAGCTGACCAAGAAGGTACTGTTTGTTCAGCTTTGGACAGCTTTAAACCATCTGACCTATTACTTATATCTAATCTGCACAAGTACCATGCTAGATATTTTAAATCAGAGGTACGTTTATATGCTTCAGGCATTATAAGACTTTCTTGCGAGGCCAGTTGAACATTTTTTGGCAGAGGAACTGGTTTTGAGGGCTTTATAAAATCTTTTTTAATCTGACATTTCAATACTTTGTTAAAAGATCTAATTGAATGATCTTCAGACTTAAAAAATTCGACTTTTCGACAGTTATTACTAGAACCACATTTGATTTGAAATAAAACCGAAACAGTATCATGCAGTCCATCCTTGCCCGAAAAAGAACACCCGTTAAAATCGAAATTGTCAAAAGATCCGATTGTGAAATTATGTCTGGAAAAACGAATTGGCAGAGGAATGATTGATTCAGCTAATCTAGCAATTCGTAAGGCTAATCCGTTACTGAAACGTTTTACTTCTGGGTAAGAAATTGACAAATCAATACGATTTAGGTACTGTTCGGTTGATAAATGCGCTACCCTTTCAAACATTTTTTCTTGGAAAGCTTTTGTAATTTGCAAAAACAATCTAGCTTTATCTACAGATTGTATGCAGCATTTTTTCACTTCATTTCCCGTTTTAATCCCGCCGCAAAGAATACATTTTATCTTAGCCATAGCTACGTTTTCTTTATTAGTAGGACATAAAATATCTTGTGATCGGGTAGTACGAATATTTGAGTCACATCTGGACTTATTACTTGAATCTTCTAACAAAATATCCATTTTTTCACTGATTGAATCTCTCGTCAAAAAAACTTCGTTTTCACTTTCGGTCAGGTCCTGTGATTTTTCCGATTTCTTTGATACATACTTTATGTAGCATTCGTAGTTCATGTGATATTTGAAAGAATCTGCAAATTGTAATAAAATAGACAATTATCGAATAAAAAAAATGTATATGATATATGCATATCGCGTGAAAGTTGTACGAGGTAAACTACAATGTAACTTTATGATGGTCGAAAAAATGACACTTAATTATAAATACACGTCGCGTACAATCAACAAGGATGACAATGTTTTGTACTAATTTATTAACGTAACAAACCACTTACCGCGATCACTCAGTGATAATAAGCGAGTGTGAACGACGTCTTTCTTTTCTTCTGCCGCCAACCATATTTTCTTTCGACCATTTTCATGACTAGTTAATTGTAAACTCGATGTTTTTTGAGATAATATGCAATAATCTTCTAATTTTCTTTTGTTCACTTGTAATTTGAAGCTATGTTTTTCTATTTAATCACAGGTTGTCACAGACATTGAACATTAAAAACGTTACTTGGGCTACTCTCAACGACTTGTTTGAATGCATACGTAAAACAAAAGCTATCTAAACAATTGAACGGCAGAGTTCTCGAACGCCGACGCAATCGATCGAGTTCCGAATCGGAGGCAAATTAAAATGTTCATTTAAAAGAAAATAATTCACGGTTTCACAGACTTGGGCAAACAATTATTATGTTTACGCTATCGATAATTAAAATAATTTTAGTAACAGTCAT
>NC_046657.1:154714234-154716559 GCF_010883055.1 Belonocnema kinseyi
GAAAAAACGACGTTTTCATAATTTGTTTAAACAATTGCAATTTAAACAATGTTGTACGCATTTTTCGAAAAATTAAGTTGTGGATTCGGATTCAGGGGCTCAGAATACATAAGAATAGAGGGTTTTCAGCTTTGGCGGTCTTAGTGCATACGGGATCATACCCAGCCCCCGGACTATATACATTTTTAGAATCCCATTTTTTTAATAGAAAAATTAACCCTTTTATTATCAATACCACGATTCAGATCAAAAATGTATTTTTTATTTAAAACAAAAAACATTTTTTATTGTTGGAATTAATAAATTTGAAATTTCAATTCTGATTTTTTATTACTATTGTTCTGGGAAAATTAAAAATTAGTCAAAAACAAATCAGGATGAAGTCCGAGAATTAAAATGATATTTAGTTGCCACTTACTTGTTTTATATACCTGTTTTTCGCGCAATATTATCGAAAATTATCTACACGGCTAGTGCGGTCTTATGGACCACATATCAGAATTACGCACGGTGGTCTGGAATAGGAATTTACTGTTCATAATCGCCCACAGGTCGTTTTTCTTAACCGATTTAAGAGTTTCTTTTTAGAAATGCTCAGCAATTAATTTTTAAGAGAATTGTGGTTTGCTTTTTCAAAATTTTTTTCACAGAGCAACAATATATAAACAAATATAGTGACAAAATTGACCATTTTAGCTTTGTGAATTTTTATCTCAAGAAAAAATACAGACAGAAACTCACTATCAGCCAGAATTATTGCACATGCACATAGAATATAATTAATTTTAATAATATTTAACTTAATTATTATAAACAATTTTTATAGACAAATTATTATTAGTGTTTTTTTTTATCATAGAAAAAATCGTTTATTTCACGCTAGTTGCTAATATTTTTCATAAGAATCATAATTTGTAACAAAAAAATTAGCATGAGTTAACAACTATTGTTTTTATAAACAATTCTAACAAATATTTTTTTACATGCAAAAAGGACGGTTTTCCACTGAAATTATCCGACAATAAACTGACAGTGATTCCAAAATTCGGTATGAGACATTAAATAATAATTTGCGTAATTTTTAATCACAATTTTAAAACAATGCGTGACAATCTTCGGTTTGCGTAGAAAAAAGTTATTGTTTCTTCATTATCATTTTTGTGATAATCTTATTTGTGTTATTGAATCAATGAAAAAATTGAGACTTATAATAATAATGAGATTATCATAAAAAACTTAAAATAAATAAATTACGATTATGTATATAAAAATGGTTACATGATTTCTCTTGCGAGAGCGCGTGCGAGAGATGCCCACCTAGCGGTGAACCTGGAACTGTACTTTTTAGTTGAGATTAACTTGTTCTTCATTTGTTTTTCATAAAGTTACGTACAAAATAAATGAAAGATAAGTGACTTCTGAATACGTAAGTATAGCGTTATTTCACCTTATTTTCACTTGTTCCTCATTTATTTTTTAGGAAGTTGCATAAAACAAATGAAAGATAGGTGACTTCTAAAAACGCAAGTACAGTGTTCCCAGTGGGCACAAAATTTGGCGACGTCTTTACGACATCGTTACGACATCTTTACCACAACTTTACGACAACTTTACGACATCCTATGTCAATGTCGTTAAGGTGTCCTCACGATACTACGGTGCGGTATGTGAGACCGCACGTCAACACTTTAATTTTTATTAACAAAATTCACCTATTTATTTTTTTTACAGAATTAAGTTCGCAGTACGATAAGAGCAAAATTCATGAAAATGGAAATAGGAAAATTCCAGGTGGACATGGTTACTGGTACAACACAAAAAACGGGCCAGTGCATATACGGCAAGATGTTTCAGGTCTTCATACATTAGACACCAATCGAGACACAGCCGTTGCAATAATAGAAAGCGACAACACTATTCGTGGAATACATCAGAATCAAGTACACCATGTTGGAGTGGCCAAGAATGGCAATAAAAAAAAATTAACTGATGCTAAGGTGAAGGAATATAAAATTCCATTTGGCCAAAAGCTCACACAGGAATGAAATTTCGGACGACAAAACTTCCCGTGTAGAAATTGCCCTATTTTTCCCCATTAAAAAAGTGGCACTGGCAAGGCCCAGACCAGTTTTTATATTTTCAAAAAAAGTAGTTAAATTATTATGGGGCACAAATGGGGCATTAAAATATAAATATCTGTTATCAACTATAAACACACTCTTGCTGTTCCGAATTAAAAATAATAACATGAGTCCCACATACGAGAAATATATAAAAAAAAATTTGAGGAGTTTTGCTGAGGCTTTCCCCAAGTCGGGAATTCAC
>NC_046657.1:154716659-154743126 GCF_010883055.1 Belonocnema kinseyi
ATTATTCTCAATAAATAGTTTTTGATAAATATTGTGTACGCTGACGACTGATACATAATTAATATGAAAAGAAAAAACACTTTATGCCTAGGTCGAATACGTGTTAAGAAACATCGTGCAAGACAAGAACTTGATTTCTTTTCATTGTGTTCATAAAAATAGAAATTTATTTATTTATATTTTAAAAAATTGTCCTCGCCCGAGAAGAATGTGAAATATATTATTGGTAATTCTATAATATTGAATTCTATAAAATTAAATTAAACATAAACTGCCCCTATCCAACATTTTTTGTAGAAACTATTCAAGACGCTGAGCAAAAAATACGATTGTTGAATTTAAAAAACCCTCGACAAAGTTGCCTTTATGCCGGAGATTTTGAGTACACACCCAGTGGGCACAAAGTTTGGCGACGTCTTTACGACATCGTTACGACATCTTCACGATAATTTCACGATATCCTATGTCCATGTCGTTAAAGTTTCTTTACGATATCGTAAATAAGTCGCATGATCTGACGATGTCTTTACGACATCGTAAAGACAGCGAAACTACATGGACATAGGATGTCGTAAAGTTGTCGTAAAGATGTCGTGATTATGTCGTAATGATGTCGTAACGATGTCGTAAAGACGTCGCCAAATTTTGTGCCCACTGGGCACCTATTATGAGAAGGCGAAATAGATTGAAAATAAATATAGGTAAAAGGAGAAGGTCTTGACTCAAAATGTAATGTCAAATGTACCCAAATTAAATACTGAAGTTTTTTTGAAGGCTTGATAGTCAATTCAATATACAATTATTAAAAATTTATTTCTAAGTGAATACCATACATGTCAATTTTAAACTTATGAATAATTTCTAATAGAGTTTAAATTAGATAAAAAGCGAATTTTCTTTTTGTAATAAATTTAAAAGTTTAGTAAAGTTATCAAGTTTTTGCATAATTTAAAATTTTGCAATGTAAAGTAATTTCTACAATTTTACTAATCTTGAAAACGGGTTTTTTGCAGCATCAAAGACTGAAAAATTATAATATAATATGTATTTTCAGGAGCATTATACTAAATAAAATAAATTTTGTTTTCTAAAACTAGTTTTTGTTTATTACTATTATAATTTAGAAAAGTAGGGCATAGCTCAGAAAAACTGGCCAGGCCCCAACAAGTTTGCTCTGAGTAGGGAAAAAATCTGCAAAAGCATTACACGCCATGTATGGCCCTTGCCAGTTGACCCGACCAGGGCCACACCAAAACTAGGGAAATTGCATAATCGACAACTTGACATGATATGAAGTTGGTTCTATTCGCCACTAACAATTATTTTTAAATTCATTAATATTTATAAAATTCAAAACATTGGTGCACATAATCAATTTTATTTATGCACATGTAGATAGGAATTTGTAACTTTGATAGACTAGTAACTTTAGGCTGACACAAAAATCAAGTCACTCATAAAACTATTTTAAAAAAAATAATTTTATTGCGTCGGTAAGTTTTTGGTGGCAAGAAGTTAAAATTTTTAAATCCATTTGAAAAAAGCGTTTTTAATTTTTAAATAATTATGCAACACTCAAAAGTCATTTCATTCCTAAAATTATTAAAAGGTTATAAATTTACTGCGTCTATAATTTTTTTCGCTTATTATTTGTATGTATTAATCTACTCAAAGTTAAACCATTTCGAATTTTTTTAACCGTGAAACATTTTTATGAATCGGAAAATGACTGGGAATTCTTTCCTCGATTAAAACGGCCACCCTGAAATTATTTTTTTTGTAGTGTGCAAGGTAACAAAAAATCATTTGAACTTAAAAATAACAATAAATATTCCAAGCTAGCCGAATTCAAAGAATTACATTTTCCTTAATGGAAAACAAATTCCTTTATTGGGCAGGAATTTTTAAAATAATTTGTAATTTTATATCCTTACTTTTTATCTGAAATAGTTAATTTCTTGTTAACATCTTGTTAACATTTTGGCAATCACCCATATACTTACATAATTTTTTTATTATGTAAATAATAAAAAATAAATATATGACAGCATAAAACCAAAGTTATAAGCTTTAAAAAATATTTTAAAATACAATTATTACATTTTCTTGATATTTAAAAAAATTTTAAGCATTTTTGAAGCAAAATATTTGAAAAAAAAATCACTGACATTTTTTAAAAGTTTATTAAGAATGCATTTCATTTTATAAAGAAAAAATTAAAAAATTGACGCCTAAAAATTGTTTAAATAGAATAATTGAGAATGCAAGGAGGTAGCAAACAAATATTTTTCAGTCGACCACCGTGAGATCGCTTTTAACCTGCAATCTCTTGCCCTAAAATTTTCTTTACAGAATTCTTGTTTCTTCTGATTTCGAAGTATTTTATATTTAAAAGAAACATAAAGTATCGAACACTTTTTAAAATAGGTAACGTGAAAGAATTTAAAAAATAATTGAAAGTTATGAATAATCATTACTATAAGCAATTTCAATTTATAACAATTCAAAGTAAAAGAATTTAACTACTAATTTGGAAAGCGTTAATTACAAAAATTGTAATTTTTCAAGAGCATTGAAAATTATAGCGTGGACTATTTTTTGAACCTTTGCTTTGTACAATGCATGTCAGATAAAAAATTTGTATCTTGGAATTTACCCAAATTTAATTTAATGTTTGAAAATTGAAAATAATACTTTATTAAAAATTAATAACGTTAAAACCACATTTAAAAATATTATAAAATATTCCCACAATTGTCAACAAATGGTCTGAGAGATTTCAAGAGATATTTTTAATTTTTTAGGATTTACTGAAAGTTTTAACAAAATGTAAGTTCTATTTTGAGTATAGCCTATACTTTTTTATGCATTTTCATGTTTCGAACGGAACTTTTTAGCTTGATGCATTTCAATTGTTTCATTTCAACCGTAAAAAATGTATGCGAATTGAAAAATGATTGAAAATTATTTTTCCCGATTAAAATGGCAATTGAAAAATTAAAGTTTCAAAGAAAAATTAAACACTCAAACTTAGGAACTCAATTTCTTAAAATCTTAAGATTATAACATTTTTTTCAAAATAAAAGCAATAATAGTTCAATCATTTCAAACTGATAGAAAAATCCGAATGAAAACTTAGAAAATTTAATGCTAAACATTTGTAAAAAAGTTTGAAATGGGTCACACGGCCCGACCTGGGGGGTGATTATGAACAGTGCGGCAATTGTCGAGAGTGGGATCGCTACGCATTTTGTGGGGGTACCTCAACTGAGTATAATTAGAAATACATTCCAAATTAAGTGCCGTCGGCGTGAGTGTTGGTAACAGAGTGTGTACAGGCCTTAATTTTACTTAGACGTGCCAAAGATACGAGAAGCACGTGAATTGGGAACTCCAATGACACGAGCGCGAAAGCGGCTCTCTTTCAACATTTACATTTCGGAGGTAACGCAGAGGAACGGGACAGACCTACTATGCACACGTGCCCTTCAAAGTCAAGGCAGCGCGCATCCTCGCGCGCGACTGATGACGTATTTCTAAGATTCGAAATCTGGTCCGCTTAGAGCAAGTTTCCAAAGAATGTGTTATATTATATTTGCGTAATCTTCAAGTATGTTAATGAGAATACCATTTTTTTGTTCACTTACCATGCCTTCTCCTATATTTGGTATTTTTGCTTGAGATCGTACCATAGAGTGCTACTTTAGAGGACGTCGTCTGCCTGAGGGGCATATTTATAATTATCACAGTAAAGTCGAGCCAAAGGCGTTTAGCCAATCAAATTCCCAAAAAAAAAATTAAATCGAATAAATTTTAAAGGCAGAAGTGGAAAATAAATCCCTGACGGTTAGCGGGATTCATAAAAACCGTCATCACTTCTCCGAAGCTTTTCAATCCACATCTAGTAAAGATACGTGTAAGTGAAAGGTTTCGTCAAAGACTAGACTAAGGAATTTTTCGTTCTAGTCGCCTTATTTCCCACTTCTCTTTGTCTCGCCAGAATCTTACTCCGCCAGGTTCTGCCCTCTTTAACAAGATGGCTACGCCAGGATGTTTTGATGGTGCCGGGAATATTATGGCCCGATATATTGTAAGTTTTCATAATCCAGGTTAACATCGATTATTTGGGAGCCGGCCAAGTATCGGTGCACGGGCTGCTATAGATTGGTAGTGCACCGAATAGTGAAGGTTCTTCTGGTCAGCTGGGAAGTGAAACGCGTTGCGAGGCACACAAATTCCAGTGAGGATAAAGCAGTAAGGAATTTTTTCGTGTATCGAGACAGGACGCCAGATTCCTAATTGCAATGCACCTCCAGGCATCCGTTTGTCTGAATTTTAAATCATAAGTACTTAATTAGAATTATTTTCTAAGAGATAAAAAAATGAGTGTTCCGCCTTACCTAATTTGTCTCTGTTCAAACTAACGCAATATACCCCAGTATTTTCTTAATATTTATTTAAATAGAGCTGGTGTTTTCTATTAGTCATTTCGAGGTTTAAAATAATATTATTAAGTTTACTTAACCTAGGGAGGATCCATAACGATTAGCAGGTTTCCAGAACATAATAACTTTTTAATTTTTCAATTAGAAAAAAGTTTAAACAAATGTAATTTGTTCAAACAAAATTTATTTAGCACAAATTACTCCTTTATCAGTCTTGAAAAGATGAAAATACTTCGATTTAGAAAAATATTCGATCAAATACTTATTTTTTCCATTCTTCTAAAAATCGAGTTTTTCCCATTGCAAACCCCATGTTCAAATGACAAACTCGAGGGCACCCGTTTCCTTCATCCGAGTAGGTTAAAATTGTACAATAATTATTTTTATATAAAATGAAATAAAACTAGAGTGTAGCATAAAGAAAATTTAATCTTTCAAAATAAGAAATACCTTAGTGTCTACTACAAAAAACTACTTAACTTAGATGCTGAGGCAAAAAAAGGCCACAAAGCAAAAATATAGCATAGTTACCAGAGGAAGGTATCATCGCCAGGAACTACTATTTCAAGGCGAAAGATACCCTTAACCAAGGACCCCAAAAAGTCCCTGCTGGATGGCAGCACTCCTATTCAAGTAAGATAGGCTAAGAGGGACAGGTTTATTGAACCAAGTGACTCATACAGTTTTGCTCTTCAAAGTTACCTATTGTACCTGAAGGATTCCCGCAAGATAAACTCAACTCAGAACAAGCAATGTCTATTGTGGTAGCCCTCGAGATCGTTGATGTTGAAGCTGGTGACGTTATTTAGGGGTTTTGAAGGCTTCCCTTTCAAAAACAACTTGCTCAATGTGGTCTGCACAGACAAGACGTCCTGGAAATGAGTCACCGATGTAGTAGGCAGCGTAAAACCTTATAATGATGTAAGCATCAAAACCATTGAATCTGAAGACTTTTCAAGCCGTCCAAGTTTATGGCATGAATACCTCAAAGTTTGGAGAAACCATGATTAATTTTCAAAAGGTCGAGAGCCCAAAATACCAGCTTAAAATTGGACAAGTGCACCATAATGGATACCAAGAAAGACGCCAGGTTGAGCCAGCTAGCCTTGAGTGCAAACCCTTCACTGGTCCAGAGTCTCTGTCTAGGTTCTCGGTATCTTAGATTCAAAATGATCCAAATGAAAACACTTTCTAAGCTGAAAGTACCCGCGAGACCGATAGGAGAGAAGCAGAGGGGATATTGATTCCATTTGCCTACCTATTTTACATATTAAATACCTAGCAACGATTAAAATTAATCAGTATAGAAAAGAATGGCATCATTTCAAGCTGATTTGCTTAGCATGCCTGCTATTTAATTCTCTAGACCAGCCGTAATCAGTGGATAGGGGACGTTTGGTGAAATATTTCATTTTAAAAGATGACAACTAATGATTAGATATGATGCGAATACTCATCATGCAATATGGATCAATTGGAAAATCAACAGTAGGGGTGAGTTCCTTTTTAATTACCATTTGATTATCCATTTAACCATAATAAATCGTCGCAACCTACCAACAATAGTGAAAAGTACATTTCATAAGGTTGTTAATCTGCCCTTGTGCTCTTCATATATTAGCGAAGCATTTAGGTACTGGCAGGTTATAGCTATTTAGCCTTGTTAGATAGCAGGCCTTGTCAGATAGATAGGTCCGTATATAAATTCTATAAGGCAAATTGTCCTATTCGCATTAGGAAACTTGACAAGGATGTTTGGCGGTGGAATTATAGACTTAAGGCGTTATAAAAAGAAATTGGGAATCTAAGGAAAGCCAAGAAATCTAAAAAATGCGGTTTGTTTGAATATTTCTTAAAATATCTGAAAAAATATTTGGTAGCTGAATATTAGAATTACAAGCTTTATCTGTTAAAAGTTTGTGATAGAAGATCTATATATATATATATATATATATATATATATACACTTCCTGATAAAATTATAATGTCATGGGTATAACGCCTGAAATTTCCGATATAGCAACTACATGATTAGCTACATTGACAACAGCTACATTGTTAGACAAACACTATAATTACTTCAACAAAGATTTCTTCTAGTTACAAGATATAAGGATTCCACATTCTCTGGTCTTATCCTGGGCAGTTATCCTCAACATTGGTGAATATAATATGTCAATAATTTTGAATTCAGAATGTTTGTCATAAAAAACTTTAATCAAAAGTGTCCATATTGATACGGAATCCTCACGAATTTCAGAGCTGGAAATTACTTCGAGTTAAAGTGGGACATTTGACAGCATTACAAATTTATACGTTAAGATTCGTTAATTTCTTGACGTTGACTCAGAATAGAATTTGAGTAGTTTATACAGGGTGTCTAAAAAGTGCAGGGACGGTTGGATATTTCCTCAGGTAGACTATTTTTAAAAAAAAGTGAAGATCATTCCTGAAGTAAATTTTAACGAGGAATTCAATGGTGACCTTCACTTTTACGTTGAAGTTGACCTTCATGACTTTTTGAAGGTCAACTTTGTTTTTTAAACGGAATTCCCGTTTTTTACATCTGCAATCGATAGAGAGGAAAATTCTATGTTCAGGTACGTGCCCGAGTCATAGGTCAATTGTAAATTTCGAGGTAAGTTAGAGTTTATTTGAAATTAACAAAGTTTTTCAAGAGGTCAGTGCAATTCCTGAAGTGAATTTCAATGAGAAATTGATTTGTGAGGCCTGTGTTAATTTCGGTGATGATCTTCAAGGTTTTTTAAAGGTTTCTTCGAAGCAGTTTACGTTTACGTTTAACATTACCCAGAAACAACGACGTGGACGTAGTAAATTCTGTTCCTTTTGGGGTGCTTGGTTAGCGTGAGTCCCCTTGCCTCTTACGCTTCAGTGAAGATGTTCGAACCGAAAACCTTGAGCTTCTTGACAAAAAGCTATGCGATTGTAAATACGAGTTACAGCATTACGAATCATCTCCCTATCAATCAAAGTAGCCTGCTGCAGAATCCGATTCTGCAATTCGTCTAAGCTTTGCGGTTTCGTTGAGTATACTTTGCTCTTTAAATAACCCCAAAGAAAATAGTCGAGAGGCGTGAGATCAGAAGATCTAGCAGGCCACTCGATCTCACCCCTTCTTCCAATACACCTTTGAGGGAACTGAGTATCCAAATATGCTCGAACTTCCCTACCATAATGAGCCGCTGCTCCGTCCTGCTGGAACCAAATATTTTGAAAATTATCGCCTATAATCTCCCTTATTCTTGGTACAATTTGGTTTCTGAGAAACTCTTCATATGCACGGGCTTTATGATTACCATCGATGAAGAAAGGGCCTATCAATGTGTCATTTAAGATACCGGTCCAAACATTAATCTTTTGTGGATATTGTGTGTGACTCTCCAACATCGAATCAGGATTTGTGTCGGACCAATATCTACAATTTTGCCTGTTAACTTCATCTTTTAAAGTGAAGCTAGATTTATCTAAAAATACTGTATTGTACAAGAAGAGAGGATTTCAATCAATTCTATCCACCATAATTTCACAAAATTCAATCCGATGATCAGAATCGTCTTCATTGAGCTCTTGTACCAGGTGAACTTGGTAAGGATGGAAATTAATGCTTTTTAAAATATTTCGCACTGTCTCTGGAGCAACGTCACGCTCATCACTAACTCGACATAAACTAAGGTGTGGGTTTTCAAAAAATGCTTGGGCTATGTCCATCTGCATCTCAACGGATTCTGCAGATTTTGGTCGAACAGTTCTCTGAAGGTCCTTGATAGATCCATGATTCATAAAGTGCCTCACAGTTATTTCATTTGTTGATTTTGAGACAGGATTTAACCATTCTCTATTACGAAAAGTGCGATTAAAAAGCAAACGAACTTGATTATAAGATCGAACTCGATCTCCCCAACCACGCATCATTAATACAGATACCCTCTCTCGTTCCCAAAGTTCAGCTTGCGGCATGATATTCTTTTAGCGAAAGATAGTAAGCATGTACTCGTCATGTGTAAATTTAGTTTTGATTCGCAATATTCGTATGGAGAAACGGTATAGGACTTATGGTATCGCCTTAGGTATTGACTTGGGTATCGAAAAACGGTATAGGACTGTATAACTCTTCTGGGAGGCACAGAACTCTCAACAGAATACCTCGAACTTTTAATGAAAAATGTCCTTATGATTTTACAATATTCAAAACGCTGTAACCAAGATCAATACAGAACTCACCAATGAATTTCTCGTTGAAATTTACTTCAGGAATTACACTGACCTCTTGGAAAACTTTGTTAATTTTTAATAACCTCTAACTGACCTTGAACATTACAATTGACCTATGACTTGGGTACGTACCTGAACGTAGAATTTTCCGTAATATCCGTTGCAGACGTAAAAAGGGGGGTTTCAAAAAAAAAAACAATGTCGACCTTCAAAAAGCCATAAAGGTCAACTTTAAGGTCAAAATGAAGGTCACCATTGAATTCCTCGTTGAAATTTGCTTCAGGAATGACTTTCACTTTTTCTAAAAATATTTTACCTGAGGAAATATCCAACCGTCCCGGGACTTTTTCGACACCCTGTATACCATAGGTTGGTCGAAAATGAAAATTATGGAAATCGATACTAGAACTATGTGATAAAGTAGTGTATTGCAACTCTGAAAAAGATATATTAATTTAGTATCGATTAACGTTCAAAGGTGTCGATTATATAAATAAAACTTTCATTTAATAAAGTAAATGAAGGTTTACATATACATTAATTTTAAAAAATGTGATATAAAATATCAGATAACCTTAAGCTTTTATATGAGATAAGGTTTCCATTAGGTGTTCTTGAAATACCAATAACATACAATTATCTACGTTAAGAAAATGTAATCCTCTACTTTTTTTGCAGAGTTGAGTTTACAGTTCAACTCTTTACCTAATGGCGACCCAATTTCTCGTGGTTCTTGTTCCAAAAATTCTGATTCTTCTGAGAGAAATATTTCTCCTGTAAGGGATCATCCTTCTGGTAGAGATTATTGTCCAACCATGCATCCTTTTTCCGCAGAACCTTCTCCTCGTGTTGGGTCTAAGTCCCCTCTCTCCCGTCGTCCTTTACTTATACTTAGATTTGATCACCGAGAAATTGGACTTATTCAGCTCATTCCCAAGAAAAATCGGCACCAACGATTCGAAATTCAAATATACTCCTTTCCTGTTAATAAACCAATGGAATTGCAGGGAAGAGAATCATTTAGCTTTACACCAATGCCAGCCGATGAAAAAAGAGTGAGAGCAACATCCTCTGGTGACCTCGTTGCAAGCATGGAAAATAACACATATCTTCGTAGAATTTATAATCACGACGGAGAACGTATGGGCATAAACATGTACAGCGATACTGTTAAACCAACTTTACACCAAAATTCTTAGCAGCATTATCTTATTGCAGCAAATGTAAACCTAAAAAATGAGATAAGTGTTCATTTTTTGACCTACTGGCCTTGAAAAGTGGTCCTGCTTATATCTCTATATTTACAGATTTTACTACAAATTAATTCTTACCAGATAACATCCATCCACACCTTGATTAAGTGACCGTTCTCGCTTATCGCCTTGCCTTTCTCGCTTCACCGCACGCATGTTCCTACTTTTTTTGCCTTGCCTCGCCTTTTCAAACTCTGCCTACGCGGTTATTATCTTATACTTATCTGCTACTTGAAACATTCTCAGCGAACGTATATTTAAATTCTCAATTCATTCCAAATTTCCCTTCTTCATTTTGCTTCCTTCTTCTTTCTCTTTGTCACCATCTCACCGAACATAATCCTC
The DNA here is from genome assembly GCF_010883055.1 of Belonocnema kinseyi. Lineage (NCBI taxonomy): Eukaryota > Metazoa > Arthropoda > Insecta > Hymenoptera > Cynipidae > Belonocnema > Belonocnema kinseyi. Next base: position 154,726,936 of record NC_046657.1, read on the forward strand.
TAAGCAGTTTTCCACCATTTTACACCCCTTCCTGCACAATTCACATATTTTTATCTCCCTTGGGATAATCCACCCAAAGTTCTCATTAAATCTTGACCATCTAATTTTCTCCTCCTCTGCTGCCTTCTTTTTCTTTCTTAAATTCTTATTGACCATCTCATACACCTTCTTCCCCTACTCGTGCATCATTTTACACATCCATCTGAAGCCCCTTCCATTTTAAATATATTTCTCTTTAAACCACCATTTTCATATGCCTTCTCCTTTTCTCGTTTTAGCATTAACACTCCCTAAACAGCTTGATTTCCTTCTCTACTTAAACTCATTCTGTTCGTCTCACTCCCAACAATATAAATAGGTGACTTCGTGCTAACTAAAGTACATGGGTTTTACATTCCGACCGGTTTGCCTTATAAGCTATGGTAGAACGGACGTCATATTATCTTGAATTTATTTAAACAACTTTAAATATTCGGCTTATTGCCCACAACAATTAGATTTGGCAATCCGGACTACAAAGATACTTTTTTTTGCCTACAGAGACCAATTAAATTTCGGTTAGATTTCCATACCTTAATGCCAATGCAAATCATTTTTCTCCTTTTCTCATTTCTATATAGGATATTTTTGCATCACTATCCGGATGAAAATAAGAATTTTGACATTAAAAGATTTTGCAAGCATTATGAAAATTAAATAAACATTTTTTTAAAATTAAAAATAAATTTTCCATCGTGGATCACGACGGATTTAATTGCTCATATAGAAAGTAAAGTAGCGGTTGGAGTGGTAGGAGGAATCGGGATATGCGGAGTTATGATATGGTCCCTTGCATGTGTCGATGGCATAGTACTGCTAGCAATGAGCGAGGAAGCTTTAAAGTAGATGATGGAAAGGTTTAGAAAATACCGGGATAAGAATAGGTTAGAGTTAAATGCGGAAAAGTTGAAGGTTATGGGTTTCAGGAAACGAAGTTTGATGGATAAGGGAGGGAACTGAAAGAGGAAGGGAAATACAGTACGGGAGGTGAAAGAGTTTGTGTATCTGGGCTTCCTGTTTCGGAGGAATAGGGAAGTAGGTGTTCATACAAGAGAGAGAGAGAGAAGGAGGGGGGAGAGGGAGACGGAGAGAGTGAGTGAGAAGGGAAAAATGTGTTGATAAGGTAGGTGTAGGGGCTTGGAAAGAGGTTGTTCGCAGATGATTCTGTAAGAAGAATAAAATTGTTCGATTATGTAGTAATGAGTGTCTTAACTTATGCAGTGGAGATGTGAGGGTAGAAGGTAAGTGAGGAGGTAAATAGGATACAGGAGAGGTATGTAAAGTGGACATTGGGGTTGGCATGGAATACGCCGAACTATATTGTTAGGAAGAAGACAGGTAGAAAGAGGTTAGGGATTATAGCGGGGATTCAAGCCTGTAACTTTGAGGGAGAGGTATTTTCGAACGAGCGAACTGCAGATGCATGAAGTGAGAAGAATGCACGAGAAAGGAAGGTACATAAGATAGTTAAGAAAAACAGCACTGAGAGAGAAAGCAGCAAGGAAGGAGAGAATTAGAAAGTCAATCTTTAACAGAAACTATACGCGGATTATGCCAAGGGAGAGGGCGGAATATTTTTGTCAGAAAGGAGAGAAAGGCATTCGCGAACCTAAATCGAGGATAAAAAACGGGTGCATTGAGGATAATGATAGGTTCTGCCTTTCTAGAAAGAAGATGTATTAATCGTGAGAGAACGAGGAAGCAAAAGGGGAGCACAGGCTGGAGGACTATGAGGAGGTGAAAACATTGTGACAGTAGATAGGGGTTAAGTATTAGCCACGGAAAGCAGAGGTTAGCATTGCGAGGCAAAGTGAGAAAGTAGGGACATGCGTGCGGGGCAAGGCGAATTGAGGATGGAAAAGCCATAAGAGCGAGTTGTCTTAGAGATAAGGCGTGGGTGAATGTTAGTTTTTAATAGACAGTTCGTGGATTCAATGTCAAGTGATGACAAGAATTTTCTTCATGGAATGGATTTTTGCTATAATTCGACGTATGCAGTTATATATTCATGAAGAATAATTCCATCAAGTGATTTTCGAAAATTCGACAAAATGGCGGATATATGAGAGTTCGAACATTTTCATAACTTTTTTTCTAATACTCCGTATCTTCAGTTCTAATTAATTTATACTTATTTTTCGTAGGCAACTTTTTCCAGAAATAGCCAAATAGTGCATTTGCTGATTAAGGTAGTTTAAACAATTAGTAATTTTTATTTGTTGTCCAAATATTTTACTGAGGTTTTCGTCCGATATTTGAATGTAATAATCGCAAGTTTACCTATTATTAGCTCGGAATACAAAATATTTACAGAGTGATTCTTTTATCTTGAGACATGGAAATATCTCAATAAATACGCATCTAATGAAAAAAATATCCTCAATTAAAACATTTGTTTTAATTGTGACCGAAGTGGGTCATCAGTTAAAGTGGAGAAGAAATATTAGAAAGCTTAATTTGAGTTTAAAAATTTAAGCTTCTTATTTTGATTTCTGCTACGTGGAACAGCCAACATGTAAAACTATGTAACAAGTAGCTATGTGGAAAACAAGTTTTTAAATCATATTCACGTATTTTTATGGAGAATCTTAATCTGAAATAAAAAATATAGGTTTTCATTTGAAATTTTTTCGTCAGATGCGTATTTCTGGAGATATTTCGATGTCTCAAGATAAGAGAATTACTCTGTATATAAATTTCCTGATAATGCATTAAGACCATACACGTGACGTTTAATACTTCCGAGATAACGACTATTGAATACGAGCACTTTATACTCTAAGAAGACAGAACAATTTTTATTAGTTACGCTGTTAGACGAATTCTACATTAATAATTTAACGAATTTTTCCACTAATTAGAAAACATGAGGATTGTAAATACCCGCTTCTTATCCATGGCCGTTATCCTGAATTCTTTTGGTGAATATAATAATATAACGAGAATTTAGAATATATTTTTTTAAGCTATGCGCAAGTAAAACATCATGCCAAATACTCTTCGTTCGATCCGAATTTCTATTTTTTCAAAATTTTATTTAAAGTATGTGCGAGATGAGTGCGGATTTCTGACCGATCTGATAAGTATATTCAAATTTTTTTTCAAGTTTAAACTTGTCAATTTGTATGAGGGAAAATAAAACCTCAAATTATAATATTGCCGAAATATAGTAATTCGGAATTGTGAAATTCCTTAATAATAAAATTCACGATAGTTTGCAATATGCCCATATTTTAAAATTCCCGACAGGAAATTGCCGAATTATAAAATACCCGTTTCAAAATGTGCATAGTATTTAAAATTTTTTTTATATTATTAAAAATCGAGTTGTTAATAAAAAAAAATCAAAAGAAGTTTGAAAAAAAAGCACTGCTGAATTATCTCATGCAAATATTGTTTCGAAAATGTAATTGGGTTCGAAACAAAATTTAAGAAGAAATTATATTTTCCGTTCGAAGGTGCACGTATTTCCAAATTTATTTCTTTATACAAGTTGTATACAATTATTGTTATTTTAAATTCGAAAAATAATTTTTAAATACTTTAAACATTAGTTAAAAAATTCATCTGATACAGGCATTTAATTATTGTGTTTTTAATAAATAAATAATATTTATAACAAAAAAGCAATTTTTTAATTGCTTTAATTCAGGAGATTCAGAATTCTGAAATTTTCTGTCGTAGATTTTATTATTCGGGAACTTTACAGGGTCACGAATTTTATTTTTCCAGAGCCTTTCAGGCTTCTTATTTATCAGTATACATTAACTTATTAAAAATATATACGAACACAGAATATCTGAAGAAAATATGCTAACATTTTTATAAGTACTGCTTACTAATTGAATTTTGAAATAATGTATCTATTAGGTTCTAGTTTTTATGAAAAATTAGAGTAGTAAACCAAAATAAAAAAATTTTCAAAACTGTAAAGAACTTTACATATCTCTAATATCTAGTAGTCAATTTGACAAAATCACAGTTTTTCATTAATGAAATATAATAATTATGTAAATATTATTTATTTTTGTAAAATTAAATAATAAAATAAATTAATAGTTAAAAATAGAAAATATTAATAATAATATAAGGATCAATTTAAATAATATATTGATTATTTTATACAAGTAATTATTTAAAAATTAACTGACATTTATTAATCCCTTATTTAATTCTCATTCTCAAATAGGATTTTTAATATCCATACATTTTAACTACAATAATTGAATTCTTCTTAAAAAGTACATTAATGTTATCATGTCGTATTATCGTGCCTCATTATAAGAACTTTTTTTCTTAAGTGAACAATTAGATAAGTTTTAGATTAATGTATGAAGTATAATTATGAATTTAATGTCAATAAAAATACAAAAAAAACGAGGAATGTTTGTTAGAGGCTTCAGAAAGGTTTAACATCCTTAGATTTAACTCCTGCAAAACAAATGTATTTTACATTTTAATTAATATTTTTCTTCTTTGAATTTCAAATTTTCGTTCGAAGATTATGCCAGTGTACTATACAGTTAAACTATTTTATTACTGCACATCACACTTCAGAATTTAAAGCATGATGCTATCAATTTACAGTATATAAAGACTGCTCCAAATTTCACGTGTAGTTAACTTTACGGTATTTTACTATTAGCTATATAACATCTTTAGATAATGCGAATCGTTTTTTATTAATTAAATCATTTTTTTTATCAAGAAAATGAGAAACAATAGCCATAATCTTCTTCTTATTTTTGCAGAACTGAGTTCAGAGTTTGACAGTTTTCCCAATGGCGATCCTATTCCTCGCGGTTCTTGTTCTGAAAATTCTCATTCTCCTGGTAGAAAGAGTTCTCCTGCAAGGTCTCTCCCTCCAACCAAAACTCAATCTCTGGTTATGCCTGCTCGGGCAGAGCCTTTTATTCGAATTAAGTCTAGGTCTTCTCCTTACACGCGTCGTTCTCCACGCATACTTGGATTTGAAATTCGACAAATTGAGTTTCTTCGGCTTATACCTAACAAAAATCCGCTCCGGCGTTTCGAAATTCGAAGATACACTTTTCCTATCAATGAACCAATTCAATTGCAGGGAAGAGGAATATTTGACTCTAAACCTATACCAACCAATGAACAAAGAGTAATATCAACATCTACAGGTGACATCGTTGCAATCATGGAAAGTAATATATTTCTTCGTGGAATTTATAATCAGGATAGAAAACGAGCGGGCATAAACATGAACACTGGAGCGGTTTTCGAATTGACTTCAGAATTAATCGAAGAAACTCCATTAGGCTCCAAGCGTCCAATACTAAAGAATTTCCATGTGATATTGTTGAACCATGTGTAAACCAAAATTTTTAAAGGCATTTCAATATGGGATCAGAATATAACATGTAACTGACAATTATATTGAAAAGTGTTTGTTTTATATTTCAGGAAGTTTAAATCTTTATTTAATGCCTAACCTTTTTTACGAAAGTGTTTATAATGATATTTATAATTTTCAATTAGGGGAGGGACCCCTACAGTAGATGCTAGATATTGGAGTAATAATCTCGATTTGTAAATATTTGTCTTAAAAATCATCCTCAAAAAACTTCTATGATCGCTCGCGCTTATCGCCTTGCCTCCCTCGGTTCGTCTCACACATAGGTGTCTACTTATTCACCGTTCCGTAAATTTCCTAATTCTATTCCACGACTATCTAATACTTATCTGCGACTTAGAATATTAACAGCTAACTTATATTAACTATTCCCTGCTCGTCACGAATTCCCCATCTCAATTCCTCTTCTTTCTTCCGTCTCTTCTCTTCCATCTTAACCAAAAACCCCTTCACCCCTGCTACTACCCTTTTGATCTTTCTTTCACGCATGCACACCTCCATGCTTATACCACTCCTTTCCACCCCATCGCAACCGTTCAACTAGTGTTCCTTTCTTGTATATCCCTTCCCGCTTATTTTACGTATTCTTTTACCTGCCTAGGAAGCTAGGACTTCGCTGCTGCCTTCTACCTCTAAATGACGTTCTTCTTGACTAACGTATACATCAACCTCCCCTGCTCTCGGATCCTTTTCACTTCATACATCTGGAGCCCCTTCCTTTTAATGTACCTTTCTCTTTGAAACTCCATATTTTCAAAGCTTATAAGAGGAGAACAGGCTGCTTCTCCCATCAACATTCCCTAATCAACTTACTCGCACCCTCTCCAAACATTTTTTTCTCATACTGACACGGCCAACTCCCTGTTAGAATCCTTAACTCGATCTCTCTGACTCTTTCCCAACAATATAATTATGTGTATTCATTGCTACATCTAATTTTTAGTACGACTTAAAAACAAAACTCTCTCAAGTGCTCAAATAGTGGGGATAACGCGATCTTCACCTGGGCACGCTAAGCATAATTCGATGTGTCCAAATCATCTCGTTAGGATAAAATTACGAGCTGCAATCACGGGTGGGGAAACATGGGAGCATAAAAAACTCATAAAAAGTATTAGGAACACCAACGCCCTCTGAAGCAGGGAACTTTTCTATTTGGTTCTGCCCAAATGGCGCCATTTCATTTAGACACACAGAATTATAATATATTTTGCATGAGTTTCGACTTACTTTGGAATTGTAGATACAGCAGCGTCATCTATTTTCATTTATTTCTATTTATATTGATGCAAGTATCGTTATACTTCTCAAGAGTACCAAACGAAAAAGTCAAAGTTGTCCGATCTAAGTTCAACTTAGGCAAGGGGTTGGGTTATTGGATAGTAATTTATGGGGATAGTAAAAGTGGGGGAGGGTGTGAAGTTTTTGGGATTTTCGTGAACATCGTCTATTTCGGGGATATATAATTCTTCTAACAGCAAGGAAACTTTTTGTTCAGTACAGTTTCGATAGGAGTTTCCATCTTAAAAGAAAGCTTAGGTTTTTCATATAAGACTATGTAGATTAGAAAGGGGGATTCAAATTTTAATTTATGAAAATAAGCATCAAGTACTCCTATACGCTCATGATTCTGACTCTCGAGCCGCGCCTGTAGAACAACGTGGTACACGTACATTGAGTTACTTTTACGAAAATTAATAGTACTACATGCTCGTGTAAATAAGCTTTTCTTACATAACATTTGTTAATAAATAAAAAATATTCCAGTAGACGCTTGCTTCAAAATCAAATAGATATGTATTTTCAGAAGACACTTGTTCCCCAATTATTTATCGTCAGATTATTATAAGAAAAAAATGAAGATCGCTGTCATTTGAGAAATGAGTTTCAAATTTCATCAGTTAGATGGCAAAGGACTAAAAATTCCTAAAAGAGAAAACGAAAATCCACGGTATAAGAAAGCCTTAAGGCCATGTAACGGGTGTAGCAGCTGATGAAGGCAGTCCTGAGATTAATATTTTTTCAGCTATATTTTGAAAAATAAAAGTTTAAATAACGCGAAAAAAATGTTCGGAAAATAACAATAAATATTAAAGGATTGTTTGTAACAATTTAGGGTAAGAAAACAGTTTATTTATGTAAATAAGCAATATTGACCGATGCATTTAGGCTTTACAGCAGATATTTTGCTTCTATCTTTGTCTGCCGGTAATCATGCAATCTGTATTACCCACAGACCTGTAAAAGTTCCAAGTTGTCTACTTGCTGCGATAGTGCTGCTCTGACACATCTGATACGTATGTCAGACCAAATTGGTTCATTTGCATTTCAAGTGAAACGTTAAATTTTTTATTATTTGTGCATAATGTTCGTAAGCGATTTTTGTTGTTTTGTCCCAACCTGATAAATATAAACCTCATAACTAGCCCATTGACAACATTGAAAATTGCTTGCAAGGGTTTACAGCACGGTCAATACATATTTCTCCAAAATAGTAATTTAATTTTTTTTACAATTCTAATTATTTAGGAACAGAGACACATTCCTCCGTGCCTTCTATTTAGCGTGCCAAATTTTTAACACGATATCTCATTCCATGTGGACGTAAGTTGGGATAGAAAAGTACCGATAAAGCTTCCAGTTTCATTTTCCTAGAACATTTTTTTTTCAGAATTTCCACCGGAATAAAGCAGAGACATGCAATTTATTTAATCCTGTTTTATTTCCCAAACTCTCAGAGCGATACCTCGTTTCTTTTAGACGTGAGTGAGCAAATAAAACTGAGGTCCAGCTTTGGTCGCATGACCCTCTAGTTACATGGTATTAATCATCCCTTTCTTTTATTTAAATTAAAAGATTCTTTTTTCCCGCTTGTGGGCTTTTCACCACAGATTATAAACGTCACTCTAAATTTAAGTTATGTCAAACTTCTCTCAGATTGTGTAAAAATGCCCAAATGGGTAACGCAAAACAACTTCTTGCAGTTCAATCATTCTTCGCGGAAGTCAATTTGAAAGTTGAGTAATAACCACGTCAAAAAATATCACTCTACTATATATTCTACTTTTATTGCAGAATAAATTTTTCAACTTATAAAGTTAAAATATCAATTTTAAGATAATATAACATTTAAAAAAATACAGTTTTCGAACTTCAGCTTTCATACCCACCCTTTTCTATTTTTCAACCCACCTTTTTACTGGCATAAAAAGACGCTAAATACACGTCGTATTTCTGAAGGCCTAAGATATAAATTTTCTACGCTATCTGTAGAACTAAAAATTCGTGCTGCATGTAGGGTAGAACTGAATAGGCTGAAACATATAACACCCTCAAATTTATTTGATACCGATCAGCCTCGTAATGATGTTCCTGCGGATGAAAACGTTGATGATGTTGAAACTACTGAAATCACCATGTCAACTTAAGAAATCATGTTGGATGATGATGACGATCCAGACTCCTTCTGTTGAAAACTGGAGATGAATGTTACGCTGTGCAATGAAAAATATAATGAGACCGCAATTGAAGTGCTACACCAAATCAAAGAAAAGTATAAATTATCAACGAGTAGAGTTGAGAAAATTCAGCTTCTCACACTTGCTCCAAAATCCTAGAGTCGCAGACAACGAATTGTCGAATTTAAAACATCCGCACGACAAGGTAAAAATGTAAAAAAGTTAGTTGCTAACCAAGGGATTTTAACTCTGTCTTCGCCAAGAAGAGAAACGCCTTTGAGTCATGAAACAGTGGATCTCGTATCAAAATTTTATGAGCGTGACAATATGAGTCGCTCAATGCCTGGAATAAAAGATGGTGTGTCTGTTCAAAACCCTGTAATCCTGTAAAATGCAGAGAGCGATCAAATATACTAACATATATTATTACTTTTCGTAGAAACAAGCTCGAGCACCGGCGCATATATTTAAGTACTGAACGCTTGTTTTCATAAATTAAAAATTTTAATCCCACTTTATAATCGGCATAGTCTTATAGGAAAAAAATCGAAGCTTTTTCTTAAGATCTTTCAAAGCCATATCGGATTAGTATGATTTCCTTTGTCCCTATTGATGTTATTAGGGTGTTTTAAGATTTCAATTGCTTCCCTCTGTTTTCTTGGAAAGATTTTGTGTATTTTTGCCATGACTGTTGTTGTGTCAAAACGTTATATCCTGTTTCGATATGATGTTCAGCTAGTGCTGATTGCGTGGCATCCTAGATCACTGGTGGGGGGGGGGGGGTTACCCTTTTTTTCTTTGTGGTTATTTAGTAGCTGTCCCATTTTCGCAGGTGGGTTAAATATAGTGTGGATGTTGTTTTTCTTAAGAAGTCTTCCTATTTGTTCTGTGACACCTTGGATGCAGGTTAGGGTGGTGGTCGTTTTTCTCTTTCTTTCGTAGGTTTTGTTGACTTGCTTTTTTTTTATTTTCTTATCGCTTTATTAATTTGTTTGCTTATGTAATCATTCTGTGTTTGGATTTGTTTAACGTTTTGTAACTCCTTTTGTAAGTTATCTTTACCTGTTATGGAGACAGCTCTGTATAAAAGGGAGTTGATGACCGATTGTTTTTGAGATGGATGGTGGTAGGAGGAAGTATGTCTTAAAGGTTTTAAAGGTAAGAGTTAAAGATTTAATAATATCAATTGTATCAGAAATTGGTACTTTCACAAAGAAAGATACTATGTCGAAACTCATTATGATGTATTTGGCTTGAATGCGAATCTGTTGTGTCTTTTTGATAAAGTCAAATGAGCTCTGAACGTTAGGTATATAGTTTGGCAGTCAAGTTTAGAGTCTTTAGGAAGGGTGTTTGTTTTCCTGACTATTTTTTTGTAGGGTAGTTTTTATGATTCCCAAGAAAATTCTGAAAATATTAACAATAGCCTCCGAGCAACTTCAATATGATTTACAATTTTCCATAACTGACTATGAAAACGCTGTTAGTTTGCAACTAGAAGTTCTTATTAAAAATTTATTTGATGATTCTCTGTTTGTTGAAAGTTATGATGCTTTCCAGTTTGCAAATGCCAATAATATTTCAGATGCATCTACAGATTTTGATTGATAGAGAAAGCTGTCATATATTGTGCGTTGTTTATGTATATGCTACAATTTTTATTGCAAATTTTTAAAAAGCATAATCAAAAAAAAGAAGAACAAAAAAAAAGAAAAAGTGGGAATAGACACTCGCCACTTCCTTGTTGCTAATTCATGGGTTCGGTGGAGAACGAGTAGTGAAATTGTTGACACCGATAATTATCGACTGATGATCGTTGGTAATGATTAATAATCATGCATGAAAATCGTGACATTTTGAATATTAAAGGAACTTGTATTATCATCACAGATAGTTATCATCGATTAGCCTAAATATCTTTTTCACCCCCATGAAAATGGAAATCAAACTCGATTAAGTTAACTCTGCAAATAAATTTTTTCCAAATTCCTTTAAATCACTCTTATCAAAAATGTAACATCTGACTTAAGATAGCGTATAATTCTGAAAAAATATTCTTCATTCCATCTCTCTAATAGCTTAATGGAAAAGTCTCCGACCGGAAATCAGAAGTTTTGTCGTTCTATTCCCAGTAAAGCGACGAAAGTAAATCTTTTTTCAGACAAAATTCAATTTCAAAAATGTTTTTAAATTTATTTTCCATCTAGTCTGTAAAGGCGTTACGTTTTTTTTTGTTATTTAAAGACTTAACTTGATTCATAAGTTGAGTAACATTTTCATGGTGCTGAAAAAGATATCTGCACTGATGGGTGGTAACTATCTCTGACAATAATACAGATTATTTAAAAATTGCTTGAATCATAAAAAGGATCACTTGGCTTGAGATAGCGTGTATTTCTGAAAGGGGATTTATCTTTCGATCTCGCTAATAGCTTAATGGAAAAGCACCCGACCGGCCATTGGAAGTTCTGTGTTTCTATTCCCAGTGGAGCGACGAGAGTGGATCTTTTTTTCAGAAAAAATGTAATTTTAAAAATGTTTTTAAATCTATTTTTTATCTAGTCTGTAATCACGTTAAGTATTATGTGTTATTTGAAGACTGAACCTAATTGATAGGTAGATTTCTATTTCAATGTTGGTAAAATAGATATCTACACTGATGGTTCGTAACTATCTCTTATGATAACACAGATTCCTTTAAAAAGACACTATTTTCACATAAAATACAGGAGGTCAAATCGGTTAAAAATATATTTGTTTAAACAAATTGAAAAGTGAAAGTGCTGCTTTAAAGTTAAAAATACCTGTAGCCCTTATTTCTTTTTTTCTTTTTTTGAGAATATACAAGAAAACAATTATTTGGTTAATTGCTTAATGCTGTAGGAGTAAAGTGGATCTCTGATGGTACTGTTACAATCGAAAGTCGTAAAGATTCGCAAATCAGGCTTTCAATTAAAGATATTTCCATATTATATAATAAACCAGGTAAATGTTTATAAACAAATTATTTGTTGAAAGAATGTTTTCAACGATTTTCCATGATTTTATATTTGTATGGAAAAAATATTATATTTCAAAATTTTTCTCTTAAGAATATAATTGTTTATATTATGAACAAATTTAAAGAAAAAATGCATTAGTCAGATATTTTTCGACAGAATTTTTTTTCCTTTTTTAATTTTGAAAATTATGAGCTTTATGATAATTTTACCAACGCTCAAATTTTTTATTAATCTTATGGGTTTTTAAACAAATGTAATGAATTCGAGCATTATTCGAGCATATGCCGGCAGAAAAACTCTTTTGTTCCAATATCAGTCCTTTCAGTTGGGAACTTCATGACAATTTCATTAACATTCAGAATTATTTTATAAATGTTATAATAATTTGAAACAAATTTAATTTTAAAACTTCACTAAAAACACATATGTCGACAAATAAAATCTTTTTCTTTCAATGAAAGATTTTTAAATTCTGAACTTTATTAGAATTTCAGATAAATTTTTTATTAACTAATAAGTCTTATCATAATTTAAGATATTACTCTACTCAATCCTGACGCTGCAGCCTAATTGAAAACAGAAATGATTAAGAAACTTTAACTGAAAGGACTAAGATTGAGATAAAAAAATTCATAAAAAAATACCCAACTAATGCATTTTTAAAATTAAACTTGTTTTTAAAATCATCTTATTAATCAACAAATTATCAATTTTAAAGAAAGTATTATAAGGTTTCTAATTTAAAAATTTGACATTAAAGGAAACTATTTTATCTCTCGACAAATAACTGATTAATGGATTTGCTTATTAAAATTGTCTTTCAAATATCATAAAGTTTAACGAGTAATTATGAATTTTGCTGCACTAAATGGAGTTGCATGGAAAAAAGGTTTTTTCTGCCAAAAAATACTCGAATAATACATTTGCTTATTAAATTTTTTTTAAATTCATCATATTATTCAAAAAATTCTGAAATTTACTCAAATTATCACAACATTCTAAATTTAAACATTTGACATGTAAAAAACGATATTATATCTCGACAAATTACTGATTATTGCATTTTAAAAATTAAATTCCTTCTAAAATTTCATCAAATTAATCAACTAATTATGAATTAAATTGCCATGAAGTTCCCGACTGAAAGGACTGGCCATGAAAAAATATGAATTTTTCTGCCGACTTTTGAAATTTTTAAAACAAATACTTCAATTTTCCACTAAAATTATTAATATTCAACTGAACTACTTTATTTTTCGACTACAAAGATAAATTTTCAAAAAAGAATAATTTTCTAGTTAAAAATAAAAGTTTAAAAACATTAATTTTTCACGAAATAGTTGAATCTTCAATTAAAGGAGACAATTGTTCAAAAAAATAACTTTACTAAAAAAATGAATTTTCAACTGAAAAATATAATTTTTGAAACAAAAATACAATAAATTAATATGGAGTAAAACATGAATTTTTAACTAATAAAATTACCTTTAAATTCCATTTATGAAAAATTTAACTAGAATAAAAGTTACCTTTTTAGTTAGAAAAAAAAGTTAATTTTCAACCAAAAAGCAAACCAATTTTTAACAAAATAATTACATCTTCGGGGAAGAACATTCATTTTTAACCAAAGGAAAAATAATTTTTAAATGAAATAGCTCATTTTTCAACCCATTAAATAAATTTTTAATATAAATTATGAATCTTAAAAGAAAATTAATAATGGCAAAAATACAGTTCAACTTTTGACCAAGTAATTTTCTTTCTAGCCTAAAAGGTGAATTTTCAACTCAAATTATGAATATTCAACTGGAATACTTGAATTTTAAAAATAAAAAATTATTTTTATACCATAATAGTAACTTTCAAGGAAAAAGATAATTTCTTTAAAAAATTCAACTTTTTAAAAAAATACGTGTATTTTCAATAATGTAGTTGAATTTTCTATTTAAAACAACAAAACAATTTTCGTTCAAATTGTTGAATTTTTAACTATGAAAGTTGGATTTTTGACTGAAAATGTAATAGTTGAATTTTCAGTTAAAGAAATAAATTTTTAACTAAAATGATGATTCTGCACCTAGGATAATTATAATTTTTATAAAAAAGAGGAATTTTCAAATATAAATATTAATTTTCTATAAAAAGACGAATTATCCACAAAGTACATATATTTTCAAACAAAAAGTTGAATTTTTAAGTGAAAAATGCCAACTTTCAGGTGAATGGTTCAAATTTTATTTTAAAAAAAAAGATAAATTTTGTATTTGAGATCAAACAGAAATTAATTTTTTTATGAGAAAATTTTTCATGTTAAAAAACCATAAAACAGGTTTACAATAAAAAAACAGACTTCCAAACTAGCTTACTTTCCAGCTCATTAGAGACAAAAGTTAGAATTAAATGGGAGGAGAAAACAAATTTTCAACCAAAAATATAATAGTTTACTTTTTTGTTAAAAATCTAACTTTGAATCAAGTAGTATCAGAAGTGAATTTCCGATTTTTAAATTATATTGTGGGTTATTTCTCGATCAACAAAATTCCGGGTCATTTCCCGGTCTTTCCCGATTTCATTCCCAAGTCGCCACACAGCGGGGAAAAATTTTGCAAATTAAAGCTAACCTAATTGTTAAGATATCCCTCAAGGCCGATTAAAAAATTTGTTGTTTACATTATTTTTACACAAAGTTGGAAAAAATTGTAAAATTTAAGATACTGTTACTATAATAAGATGCAATTAATTCAAAATAATTGATATTAGTGTTCAATCAATAAACAAACATTTGTGAAACATAACCCTATAGTTTATTATAAATTCAAAAAAATTGTATGATTTTTGAGTGGTTTTAGATATTCATTAAGAAATTTTTGTTTTCAATCGAATTTAAAGTAACATCAAAATATATGAAGACAAAACGGAGTATATTTCTTATTGTTATAAACAAATTTTATAAACAAATGCGCACTTTGAGCAATTTGTGGGTGTTTGAGGTGATTTTTTTTAAACTGGTTTGTTTGACCTGGAAGTGATGTTGCAATGAGCAATGTTGCAATTTCATGACAATTTTCTGATTATTATAAACAAATTTTATACAAAAACGCACAGTTTGGGCAATTTTTGATATTTTCAGTTAATTTTTTTTAAACATATTTTCTTACTCTAGCTACCGATACTTTTCTCAGTTATATTGTAATTTCATGAAAAATATAATTCTTATGAACAAATTTCATAAATAAATGCGCAGTTTGAGCAATTTTGGAGTGTTTAACTAGCAAGAATAATGAAGTACTTGTAAAGAAAAAGTAACTGAAACTCTCATAAATCGCTCAAACTGTGCATTTATTATAAAATTTTTTTATAATAATAAGAAATATATTCCATTTGGCCTTCATTTTTTTTTTACTTTAAATTGCATTAAAAACGAAAATCGCTGAATAAATATCAAAAACCACTTAAAAATCACATATTATTTTTCGTAACAATACAATTATTAATAATAATACAGTTGTTAATGACAATAATATTGTTAATAACAATTCTATTTTCAATAACAATACCATTGTTAATAATAACTTATTAATTTATCATTAACTATTAGTCTATGTTTCACGAATGTTTATTTACCGATTGAAAACTAATATATATCATTTTGAATTAAGTGCGTATTATTATAGTAAAAATATCCTAAATTTCACCATTTTTGCCAACTTTGTGCATAAATAAAGTAAAGAAATATTTTTGTAAATCGGCCTTGAGGGATCTCTTAACAATGTAATTTTCTTTTTATTCTTTCAGAGATCTACAACTTCTTGAAAAAGTGAATAATAAAATCTAGAGAAATGGCAAAAAAAAATTTTCAGCTGTCTTTGAACGACATCATATTTGTAGTAAAGATAAATTTTGCAGCAGTGATTATTTTTATTTGTTTTTTCTGTGAATGACAGCGAATTTGAGTAAATTTGAAACTACTTTATTTTCTAAAAACACGTTGCAAGATTTTCAGAACCTTCTGAAACGTCTTATAATATCATGCCAAACTGAATTAATGTGAGCAGATATCAAATAAATATTCTTTGCTGAAAAATTTTATCTGAAATTCAGAAATTGTCATTTAATTTTCGTTTTTAAGCGGAGTATAGTGTCACATCACATTTGGTCGATTTCAAACAGATTATTGTAAATAACTTTTAATTAGACAATTTTTTCGAGCTCCATATTACCAGGTGTATACATATGAAACCGGTATTTTTTCAAGAAAAAAACACATTTATTTCAAGAGAATGATAACAAATATTTTATTCAAAGTATGCGC
>NC_046657.1:154743226-154763682 GCF_010883055.1 Belonocnema kinseyi
GTTAAACCACTCATTACACTGCGTTCGACCAAGAGCATGCTCTCCGTAAGCTTCGACAAGCATTCGATGAGATTCTATCGCCGATTGACCCAAATGGAAACAAAAAATTAATGCTCCCCGCAAATCGTTGTTTGAAGGCACGTACTCGTATTTCGACATTTTCAAGAGCGAAAAAAATCACGATGTCATATGAAACTTGAAATGTTTGGTATTGGATATTGTTGACAGATGACGATACGCCAATTAGCACAAATGGTAAGTTCCGACAGTGCCTACAAGTGTGCCTACTGGCCGCTAGATGGCAATACCGGTTTCATATGTATACACCTGGTGTAGTGTATTCAACATTTTTGAAAAATGTTGTTCGCTGACGAACAGAATTCCTGAAAATAAAACCAGGAATCTAACGATCAAATTTGGACAACCACCATAAAATGTTTTCATTATTAGGCGTTAAAAAGGATTTTAAGGCCATGTGTTGAGTGGGTCACGTGACCAGATTCCTACCTTACCGCCAGTTTTTCTATTTCCGAACTTATATTCATACGAAACGCCACATCCAGTTGAAAATTTGGAATACTAAACAAGAAGCCCTAAGAATGGTGGGTCTGGTCCTAAATTTGTATAATTATTAAAAAAGTTTTTTGTTGTAAATAATTTTATTTTATTTTTTTATAATTATTTAAGTTTAGGACCAGAGCCACCTTTCTTAGTGCTTCTTATTTATCATCCCAAATTTTCAACTTGATGTGGCACTGCATGCTACATAAAAGATTACAAACTTCAAAGCTTTTTTAATATCTGAACATACGATTGTCTTCTTTACAAAAAATGTATTCATCTTCTTATTTTTGCGGAGTTGAGTTCACAGTTCGGCTGTTTAACTAATGTCGATCCAATTTCTCGTCGTTCTCGTTCTGAAAATTCTGATTCTCCTGGCAGATGTGTTTCTCTAGAAAGGTATGTTTTTCCTGCCATACCTTACTCCCCAATCATGCCTCCTCATGCGGAGCGTTCTCTTCCTGCCATATCCAGACCTCCTACCCCGCTAGTCGTTTGAAACTTGAGCCTGGTTTTGAACCTCAAAAAATTGGTCTCCTTCGGCTTATGCCAAAAAAAATCGGGGCTGGCGATTCGAAATTAGAAGATACACTTTTCCCGCCAAAAAACCAATTCAATTGAAGGAAAGAGGACTATTTGCAGGTAGACCCATTTGAA
Organism: Belonocnema kinseyi; assembly: GCF_010883055.1. Classification (NCBI taxonomy): domain Eukaryota; kingdom Metazoa; phylum Arthropoda; class Insecta; order Hymenoptera; family Cynipidae; genus Belonocnema; species Belonocnema kinseyi. The sequence continues at coordinate 154,744,445 of NC_046657.1, forward strand.
TTACAGAACGAAGAGTAATAACGACATCCACTAGTGACGCCCTTGCAATCATGAAAACTAATACATTTCTTTTTAGAATTTATAATCAAGTTGGAAAACGTGCGGGTATAAACATGGATAGTGGCACAGTTTTTGAATTGACTTCAGAATTAAGCAAAGAAACTCCATTGGGCGCCAGTCGTCCAATAAAAAAAATAATAAGTGTTACTGTTAAACCAAGTGTAAATAAAAATTATTGATTGCAGTGATCTATTACAAAAAAAACCTACTGACCTTTGAAAATTTACTTGCTTATGCCTCTCTTTCTATATAATCTTTTTTAAATTATTCCTTTACAAAGGAACATCCCTCAACACCTAAAATCAGACGGCTCGCGTTTATCGCCTTGCCTTTCTCGTTTTGCCACACATGCAGGTCTCTACTTTTTCGCCTTGAATCGCATTGCCAAACTCTGTCTCCACGGTTACTGTATAATACTTATACACTACTTAAAATATTGGCAGCGTACTACTTATATTTACTTTCTCTCCTTTTTAGAAACTTTCCTTCTCCATTCTACTTCTGTATTTCTTCTCTTCTTCTTTTCTTATCCATCTTTCTCAACAACTGCGTTCACCCGTGCTACTAAACTTTTCCCCGTCTTTAATTAATCAATACCTCTATGCTTATCTCATTCCTTTTTATCATTTCATAATTCTCTAACCAGCGTAAACCCTTGTAAACCCCATGCCGTTCAATTTACATATTATCTGCTTCCTAGGAAGCCAGGACCTATTCAAAACGTTTATACATCTACACCTGATCTTCGATGTTATCCCACTAAACCTTCACCCTCTTATTCTCTCTTTCTTTGCTGCCTTACCTCTCTCTCTCCCTTTTTCTCTTCATGACGTTCTCCTTGATCACCCCATACACCTTCCTCCATTCCTCGTGTGTCCTTCAAGCTTTATCGATCTGCAGCCCCTTCCCTTTAAAATGTTTTTATTTGTCTTGTTTCATCTTCCCATCCCTTCTCATATCAACACGTCCTAACAAGCTTACTCTCATCCTCTTCTGAAAATCCCTCCTGATACTTACACGCCCGAATTTGATCCAATCAATTTTTGAGATTAACCACAATTTTTCAAATTTAATAAACATTTCAATTTCAAATTCTTTCAATTGAAACTGACTCAATAAGAAATACTTTATGTAAAATAATACAAGTTCGATCTCTTTTCATTCCATTCGAAATATAGTCCATTTTCTAATTTTATCCATCTAAAATATTTTCAATTAAAATTTTCTCAAAATTGTTTTATAAATATTTCTTGAATATAAAAAAAAATACTTGTTTGACTTTTCACTAGTACGTAATAATAAATTAGATATGTAACTGCTACAAGAAATGTTTTCCCTTTAAATATGTGCAAAAGCGTATTTTAAAAATTAAAATAAATTAAATTTTTACTTCCTAATGGATTTAAATACTTATATTTAAATGAGAGCCCCCCTCCGGTTGTATTATGTGTTTATTCGCTTCTTTTATTTCTAGCGTGAATAACTTCAAAATTAAAGTAAGCGTATGTCGATTGAGAAATCGATAAATAAAGAAATAGATTTATTATTTTATTTCATAGCCAATTAAAAGTACTTCTTTAAAAATTTTCAGATTATTATTTTCACTTTAAACAATGAAAATGATTTACAACAATTATTTTTATCTGATACATTTTTAAACAATATAATTTGTTGTTATCTTAATACTTTTATTACTTATAACAAATGGAGACTTTCAATGATAATTTTTCATTTTGCCGCCTAAAATAAATACAATTGCATTAAACATTAGTAATAAAAATTAATATTATAGATTAATTTTGAATATCATAAATATTAATAAGATCAATATTAAAGATTTACTAGCGAATTCAACTGTTTCGTTGTAAATTTGTATTTAGAATTAATCTTAATTAAATTAAGGAATAAATTGAAAAAAAGGTTTAAACAATTTCAGTTACTTTTAGGTTTAATTTTATTATTTGATAGAAAATTGCATTAACTGAAATTTTTTTTTTATTAATATTTAAACTATTTTGTTTAAAATTCGTCCTTTTCTTTCTTGAGCAAAAATGCAACTTGTTGGTTGAAAATTAATCTGTTTATGTTGAGGGTTCAACAGTTTTATCGAATATGCGTAGTTTTTTTTAAAGTTAATTCAAATTCTTCCAATTAGTAATTAAAATCTTGTTTAATTGAAATATTAACTACTACGTTTTTCTTAATAAGAATTCATATTTTGTTGGTTAGAAATTCCACTACTCGGTTATTAGTTGTATTACTTTTCACCAAATTCATCACTTTACGGGATAATTTCACTGTTTCGTTGTATATTACATTTATCATTTATCCTAAATCCGAAAATCAAGTTTATACTGTGGCGTCTGTCTGTCCGTCCGTTAACACTATAACTCTAAAAGAAATGTATGGATCAGATTGAGCTTTGGCACATTTTTTTATGTCCTAAAAGAAAAGACGAGTTCGTTAACCAGTCATTTATGGTAAATATTCAAGAAGTGACCGCATTTTGAAAATCTGCAGGACCAAACAACGCACGACATGAAAAAAAGTCAAGAAAAGAAAAACATTTTTTTAAAATCCTTACAAGATTATTACAACAAGTTTTTGGATTTTTTTGAAAAATTCTAATTCTGATTGAATACGAAATAATCAGAAATCGAAAATTTAATTTGGTGGTCAAACTATGTAGGATACCAAAAAAGTTGAGTGAAAAAATTGTGTTTCTAAAAAAGATCTACAATTTCGTTAAGAATCACTTCTTGATAGGACGCTTACATTTTTTTCGTGAAAAATAAAATTGAAAATAAAAAGAAAATAAAAAAATTTGTATAAAAAACGAAAATAAATTTTGTGAATTAATTTAATTCCAAATATTCTATGAATGCAGTTTTTTTTAAATAAATTGCTAGAATTTCGTGTATTCCATGAATTCCTTCAATTCAAAGAATTCCGCGAATTCCATCAATTCGGTGGACTTTATGCAATCCACGAATTTCATAAATTTCGTGCATCCCTTCAATTCCATGCATTCCGTGAATTTAATGAATTCCGTGAATTTAACGAATTCCGTGAATTTAATGAATTCCGTGAATTCCATTAATTCCGTGAATTCCTTGCACCTAATTTTCTACTTACAAACACTCTTATACATAAATTTAAATGCTGGACGGTGACTTTACAATTTCCAACACTAACAATAGATTATTGCAAATTCGTCATTCCAATACCAATTTTGCAAATTAACCTTACCCTTGTATTATAGGAGTATTTTAGAAAAGTTTTAGAATACCAGTACTTATTTGACATTTTGTTTGCGAATTTTTTTTTAAAGTTTGTAAAGAAACGAAAATATGTAACAAAATGCAAAAAATTTCCATTTCGGGTAAGAATCAGCAAATTTTGTGAAAAATCAGTAAATCAATTCTAAGGGTGAAAAATCAGTAGATTTTTTGACAAATCCGCGCGTCTGGTGACCATACTAAATCAAGAATCAAATATAAAAATTTTAATTCCTTTTATATTTTCACGATTCACTTTTTATTTTTATTTTTGAATAATTATGAGGTTAAAATCATTTGAAACCACAGTAAATTTTCTGCTGTTGAAGCGCCTTTAAATGGATTTCAAGACCTTGAATATTAATTTTCATTAAATAATCAGGATGGCGAGTTGACCGGGATAACGGAAAATGACCTGACATTTTTTTACACGGAAGAATCCAGTCGCAGATTTTTCAGATGATATCAGTTTACTCACGTGATCTCTAATTTATTGACGTTAAAAGTTAATTTTTTTCTCCGCTGCAAATTGCTAAAAAATGCTCCAAAAATAATCGGTTTGCTCCTCCTACTGGTGCAAGGCAGCTAACCTTATATCTCAAGGCCGCAAGTAAAAGTATCACTTTCTATAGCGTCTCGCCAGCGGCGAAGATCATTAATGATACTATAAATAGTTCAAGGTTTAAGGTTTTTAACCTTAAATTAACTTTAGACAGTAGAACCCGAACATAAACGCACGCACCGTAATCAAGAAAGTGAGGTTATATTTCTTTTCAGATTCTTAACCCTGGCAGACTGAAGGAACCGAATGGACCCTCTACAATATACCCGTAAAGACCCCAATGGGTCCCCATTGAGTTCCTTTTAAAATCTCAAAAAAACACAAGGATCAACTTTTAAACTGTTGAAATTCATATTCTACGTTAAATTTTCTATTGGAAACTCACGGAGTGATCCCTAAACTTTCTTTTGCAGCGGTAAAAAGTTTTAAAAATATCTAAGATCTCTTAGTCCAAAACTAAACAGTATGCAAAGATACAAGAGTCGTAGTTTTATGCTTGAAAAGCGCGCGCTAAGAGTTTAAACAATCGGAATGCTGACGTCACTTAATTTTACTGATGAGTAACTAACTAATCATAAATAAGGTCTCTTTGCTCCTCCTATAGATTTCCGTAATTAAAGTGAGTTATACTTCGGGGATAATGGTTTCAAAGTCCAAATTTTATCACCATAAAACATCTATCTCTTTGAGTGATAGTTTCCTGTTCGTAAGTCCAAAGGTCCTCTTTTTATGAGGCCTGATTGGCGCCATGACTCCTTAACGATACTAAAAATAGACCAAGATCTCACGTTCCGAACTTTGAAATCTACTTTGGACAGTGAACTGAGCAATATCTTTGATGACAGTTTAATGTAGTTTAAATCAGACGAAATACACAAATACAGATATCCTAAGGCGCAATAAACTTCTAGTCCTCCCAGCATACTATCAAATCTTTCCGCCAGGGAATTTACTAGTTTGAAGTGTATTTGGAAAAAATGTCTTAGTTGTTATAGCTGTTTGTTGGATTTACGTCTCATGCCTTCTAAGCTGATAGGCGGAATCCTAGTTCCGACGCGATATTAAAATCTCGGTTGTTCAACTAGTGAAAAACAAAGATGCACCTTACCTGCGTTGTACCGGGGAATTTAAGAGTACAAGTGTGCGCTGATGTCAACAGAAAGTACTTCACGTGTCTGATCGACTGTCATCCTATATGTCTTTCCTCTTGACAGCTCGCGGTTTTTCTCCAAATACACAAAATCGAAAGAAAAGACTCGAAACATAAATAAAGGTATAATTTTGTGCCTAAAGTGCTCCTTTGGAGTGGATGGCCCTTGCTCTGGATTTGTTTTTTTCGAATAATTTATTTCTCTAGGTGCCGTATTTACAGATATGAATATGTACTTTATAAAAAATTGACCCTCTCTTTTTTGTTCTAGAAATAAGTTTAAAGTTTGACCGTTTACATGATGGCTTATCTATTCCTGGCGTTCATCGTTCCAGAACTTCTGATTCTCCTAACAGACGTTCATCTGCTGACAGTTCTCTTCCTCCTTATTCATGCCTCCTTTTCCTGCAGAAAAGTGTTTTCGTTTCATGATAATAAAAAAAAATGTTGAATAATATGTACACCTCAATACGGTTCTTCAAATCTGCTGACTGTTATTCTCAAACGCTACGCGTAACAGTTTCTTTGTATATTCTGGATGGATTTTGGAAAGGTTATGTTTGTCCCAATGATTTTAAAAATTGCAATTTACAGATTCAATCGCCTGTTCGCTAAAAAATCTGAGTCCCATCTAATTTTTCTCGCAAAAATGTTCAACATGGAAAAACACTGCATGAACTTTAGAAGTTAAACTGATTTTCAAAATTATTTAACTATTTTAAAATTCTGCAATGCTAGCTTTAAAATAAGGGTGCAGATTATTTCCAAAAAACGCTACCACAACTTTTTACAAGTGCTCGAATGCTTGTAAATAAATGTGTAAGTTGTGAATAGCGGTGGATCAACTCAATTCAAATAGTTTTCTGCACTTAATTTTGAAGCTTTTACTTTACGCCAGTTCAGGTAGTTCTGTAAGTATTATTTCGAGTTGATTGATATTTGATGCAGACCATAGTTGCGAGACTATTTTATAATTTTTTTGTGAAATATGGAGCTAAGACAAGTAAAAAAAAAATGTTTAACGCAGAAATCCTTGAATCGTTTCGCGAAGATTTGATCTTGCCAGTACACTAAATAGAAATACAAACCTTCCAAAATTCGCCACCTCCATGAATTCCAGATTTTAAGTATATCCAAATAATTTTTCATTTTTCTTGGATGGACTGAATAAAAGCACTCAGATATCTAGAATAAACTACTCCTTCATCAAACTTTTCTGTTTTTTGTAGCCACACGTAGAGCTTAAGCGTTTCCCAAAGTTAAATTATTGCCCAGGTTGTAGCTTCTTTTCATTTTTTAAATCCTCTGCTGAAATCAGTGGTTGCTTCAAAAATTTTTCTAAATTTTGTTTTCCAAAGCTGTTTTGAAGCGGCTTTCAACCACTTGGTTGAGTTAATTGTTAGTTTGATGTTTTCAAATCTTTTTCTCTTGTCACTTTTCATTTATATTTGAGGAAGTTACTTGAATCTGTATATTCGGCGGTGTTTCCGTCAAGATTCTTTACTGGGGAAGATGAATTGCAATGATGAACCTCACCTTTCGCAATGACAGAAAAATGTAAGCTGCGGTGTTTCTAAAAAATTGGGATTTAGCTTGACCTCAGATAAGGAAATATGTAATAGGTAATATGATTTAGGATGGATCAATAATATTTTGGCCACATTTCATTAACTTGACCTAATTACATTATTTGAAATATCTGCAAGTGGGACTCTCTTCTGAGATAAAGTATTCATCTGAACAAAATTTGCATTTCGCAGGGTTCTAGCTAGTTTAAAAACTTTAAAAGAGCATTTTAAGTTTTATTTTGACCTTATGACTTTATTAGTGGCTGACAACTTGAAAATTCCGGAAATTTGATATGAATTTCTTACCTTATATTTTACGTTATACATTATATTACAGGTGCTAAACACAAATCATTGTAAAAATGGCATTGTCCCTATAGTTTTCAAACCGAGCTTCCAAGTCAGACTTTAATTGTTTTTTTAGCACAAGAGATTTTTAACATTTTTAATTTCAAATTTAAAACGATTTTTTTTAAACCAGCCCTACCAAAGATTTTGGTTTTCATCGAAAAATATTTGAGATACATCTTAGATACAAAATAAAGAAAAAAATTTGCAGTGTCTTCAACTAAAGTTTTGAAGTAGCAGCCGATTCGGTGGTTATCATCTTTAATCAAGATTTTAATTAGACAGCCACACAAAAAAATCGTTTTCTGGGTCTAGAGGCTGAACAGTGTTCATTATATGCTCTTTGTGTCGCTAGATCTAAATCCAAGGTCCAAAGAATGCCAGCGAATCAGGGTTTTGACATAAATAAATCAGCTTACATGCGCTCTCCGCCACCGGGCTGACATGAAACTTTACGTGGAAAATTCAAGTTCGTCAAAATAACTATATTTACGCCCTTGATATACAATGTACCATTTTATGAGGTTTTTTGAGGGTATATATAATAAACATAGCCTTACCCCCCGACTAACAAAACATTGTTAAGAGGTTTTTTAAGGTTATGTCAGACTCGTGACGTGAACCAAAGATCAGTTTTATTTCATTATAACAATGTTTAAAAGAAATATTCCTTATTTTTGAAAAATAAACTTTATACTTAATTCAAACGAATATTGTAAAGATTGAACTGAAACGTCAAGAAAAGTTTTACAGGCTTCAACAAATCTGAGAACGAATTATTCTACACTTTGCCCTTCGGAGTAGTTGTCATCGTCACAGTATCTGTTAAAGTAACAGGATTTTTTGCTACAGGCTGATAGCCATGCTCAAAGAATGACTAACAAGTTCTATGTATCGGACGCTGAATGCAAACAATTGACGTCGAAAACGGTTTTAAGTTTTTTAATTTTCTTTAGGTTATTAATGGAATGCGACCTCGCCAAATCAAATTACCTTGAAATTTGGACTAAGCAACCCTGTAAATATATAACCGCTTTACTTTCTGGGCGTTTCCACGAATGTTCAAACTTTCATGATTTTTTTTAGGCCGGGAACGAAATGCGACCTGACCGCGTCAAGCCACCCCCGGATTTGGTTTCACCGACCCTAAAATCGAATATAAATGTTTATCTCGTCTGCTGGATAATAAATTATTTCAGTGCTGAATCTTTCTATTGCAACTTGTTCAGTTTGGAATTTCTAATCGTACAATTTTAAATGGATTGCCGATTTTAAAGATTTGCTAGCAGAAATGATTTAATTATTAGTATAATTAAATTGTTTCATCTGTATTATTTTCAATTGTTGTCGTTTTAGCTTTAAGTGATTTAATTATTATAGGTTGCCCATTTTAATTTTTGGATTTTCTTAAAAATCGAAATTTTAATATTTAATATCTCTATTACTGTTTCATGGTTAGATAATGCCTAATTCTTAAGTTTCTAAAAATGTACCTTCTTAAATTAGAATGTTTTCAATTTTCATATATTAATTAAAATTTGAACTAAAAATTGCTCCATTGTCAATGTTTCGAATTGAGAAGAGTTTTCACTTTGAATGGATAAACCCACATCTTGACTACTGTTTAACAAACGTCGCAATAATTACAAATATTTCACTATTTATCCGGAATTTTTCGAAATTTTTTCGGAATTTATCCGAAAAAATTGCTGTCAATGACTCTGAAAGGAGTTTCTCTGTTAGAATTCCTAGTTAGGCGACTATATTTTCTGACTGACTAAATTAAATTTATTAAAAAAAGGTCTTTCGTCAATTTCAAGTCAGCAGATTTTGTTTCTTCCATGGAATCCATCAGAATTATTTAGCGAAACTGTCCATGAATCAGAATGGACCATATTTATTGTCAGGCATTGTTAAGCGAGAACATTTCCTATCCTTCAAATTTTTGAATAAAGGCTAATCTTAGTAAACTGTTGCAGTTGTCAAGTTAAGTAAGAAGTTCCGTTTATTAGCAGGACATTCCAATTATCAATATAATACCTTTATGAAATAAAATATCAAAACTTCATGCTCACAATTTCTTTTATTTCTGAGGTTACAAAAATCAAGAAATTTATAGGTCAGAATTATTCTGCCGTTCTCTCATCCCTGCACAAGTTTAGCTTCTATGAAATTCGGCAGCACCCATGTTTCTTGGATCGAAATTTTCGTTGAACAAAGAATTCAGAGCATCGCCTTCATATATTGGTACAGTAATGTTGGCAATTTCGCCATCGACGCGCAGTTTAACTCTTCCGAGTTTATTGCTAAGATCTTCTCTCGGAGCTAATAATGGATACAACCTCCGTATAGCGTCATCTTCCATGTATACTCCAATGATGTACTCACGACGCTCGTCTAATGCCACAATGTGAACGCCTGGTACCAAATAAGAACGGCGATTAGTACTCCTCGTACTTTGAATGAAACGAATATTATATGCGTGAATGGGATAAGGATGAACTGCCTGTCTCGAATGTGGAAAACCTAATTCTGAAAAAATTGATAAAAAGGTCAATAATTATTTTATTGACTATCAGAATAAGTGATAAGTGATTTGCAAATCAGGCGCGCGCAGCCTTGGATTCAACGCACGCGTGCGCGTAGCAGATCTGTGTGCGTTTTTACGCATTACCCCGGAAATCTAAACATCGAAGGAGCCCCTTTCGCTGTCTATGTTTGGAGTCGTTTGGGCGGTTAAAAGGTATCGCCTCCACCTAGGGGACGATGGGAAACCTTTCTCAAGGAACTCACATTGAAAAATAAAAATTACCCCGGGAAGGAGAACAAACTGACCGACGCACTGTCTCGCAATCTGGATCCGGACGTTTGCTTCCCTGTCGGATCGGACCTCGACTGCATAGTTCCGCATTGAGAGGTCACTGCATGATGCCCTGGTCGCATCAATCCCACCCCAGCTTCAAATTATGCAGAAACCAACCAATATCAACGAGAACATCGATGCCCAACCGGAAGATGCGCAAATCGGCTGGATCGGTCTTCAGGGTTCTAGTTACAAGAGAATGAGTCCAGGAATCAGCGTTAAGATATCTTTTTAAAGAACAACTTGGTAGATGAGCGGGAATTCTTGAAAGGCTGTCTTCACAGGGGACAGTTGCAACTTCGTATCTCAGCCCCCCTCCAGCAGAAGGTTATGCGAGAGTCTCACAACACACCACTCGCCAGCTATCCCAGAGACAAAGAAATCACTCTGTCTATTAAACGGTACTTCTTTTAGCCGGGATCTTACCGAAAGATCTGACGTTATGTCACTATCCTCCACCTTTTTTCCGAAGTGCCAAACTTTATCAGGATTATAGAGAATGAGGTTTACTCCCGCTACAGCTACCCACTTCTCATTCTTCGCCCCAATAGGAGTGTGATAAATAAGCCCGAGATAGGCAGGAATCATATCTAAATAGCTATATTCGAGCTGCTACAACACTTATTTTCTCCATTGGGAGCTGGGTTTATGCCACATTTCATCAACAATCTAATAAGGCCACCAAATTGAATGAGGTTCTACCACCGCTGAGAACGAGGACTCATCCAATCATCTACACAGCCTCATCCAATCTTTATTGAATATTTAAGGTTGGGAGAGCCCACAAAATGAACAAATATCAACTATTAACCGCATTAAACAAGATTCAAAATATTCTTGTTTTATTATTCAGATTTAAACAAATTTATCTATTCAACGAAATATTTTCTGCACCGAGAAATTAATTATTTCAGAAACTTTGTCTTACAACATTAAAATAAAATAAATTTAGCATTAACTAAATAAATGAGCTTGTTACAACCTCGTCAAACAAATCTATTTTTCACATTTTTTGGCTTAGTCTACTGAGTAATTCATTTGTAAAAATATTTAAGTAGAAGAATTAAAAATTTAGTTTAATTAACGGAACCTTTCTTTTAAATAGACAAACTCTTTAGTTGACTATTTATGAATGCACTTATATTTTCAATTTTAGCAAATATTTTTAAGAGTGTACAAATCACTTCCCTTCAATTAAATTAGCTGGAGTTCAATAATAATTAGTGAATTTTAACTAATTTATATGTTAACAAATCACTGCGTATGAGAAGATAAAAGAGTTACTTTAATATGAACTATTTTTAATCTAAACGAAACATGCTGTATCTCTATTACACGTAGCCAATAAATGATAGATATTATTAGATTTACCAGCTGGAACAATCATAATCAGAAAGGTGAAACACAGAATTTCTCTTGAATGTCTCATTTTTTCTAAATAAAAAATTCCACTTGTGACGAATTCTCTTGATACAAGTGTAATTATGAAGAATATTCTTTAAAATTTTTCAACTTAAAATGGTCCTTATCTTATTTGTCCTTCTCAATAATGTTAATTGCGTATCACTGTTTCTCGTACATCACAGCAGAAAAATGGCTTGATTTTTATGGCATTCTCATGTACAATTAGAAAAAAAATCTTATTAACGCAATGGAAAGATACGTATTTTTCGATAAAGATGGTAACATTTTATCTTTTCATACAAAAATAAACGGTATACGCGTGGATATGATGAGAAAAGTGACGTTTAAATCCCGGCAATAATTTTTTTTATCAATGCTTTTTTTTATTTTAAGCGAATGTACCTTTAAAAGAAGATTTTTTTAAATTAATGAGATCCCTTTTCAATTTATTTTTGAATATTTTAATATTTATATGTGATATTTATATTTAATATTTATATTTGAATATTTTTGAAGAATTCACTTATAAATAATTTTGATATGATTGTTATTGTAATCCCCAAAAAGCAGCACCGTACACATATAATAAATATTTGGAACATATCTGTCTTGTTTATTTTAGTTCTCTCGTGGCTTTCTCTGGTTCTGCGCCTCGGTCCTTTCACACTCTATTATATTTTTATAAACTGGGGCTAACAAATTAAAAATCTCTATTTCAGATTTTGTAAAACTGCGAGATATGAGACGTTTTGCCTTTGTACCAATTCCTGCTATTTTTACTGTTGATTTGCTTACATGCTACACTACGTACTATACTACCATAGTATCTATCGATTTCTATCGATTATCCATTGATGATTTCGATAATGCTTTGCGAAAAGTATTAACAAAATTTCAAACAAATTTCATTCAGATTTGCCGCATATTGTATAGCTTTACTTAATATGACGTTTAAAATAATATTATTATAAACTTTCATAATGTCAATTACCTTAGCTTTATAGTTAAAAATGGCATTAAAGCTTGAACTTTTATAATCAATCTTGAGAAAATTCTGTGAAAGAAAACACTCAAAAATCTTGGCCCTACATTCATATTTTCCCTACTTCCATTTCAAAAAAGTATTGAATTTTCTAACAAATCAGGTCACAGAGATGTTAAGGCACCTAAAAATTCAAGACAAAGTGAATCCTAACTTACCAAGAAAGTTATCACCTTTGCAGGCTGCAAGACTTAATGCAGATGATGAATTAGCGAAAGAGATACATCTTCTGAATAGAAAAATATCGAAATTGCATCACCACTATTTGTTTCCGTCGCAAAATGAAAGCATAAAGGCAAAGAGTGTTATCAAACAAGCATTTAAATCAGGACTCTCTCACTTCGGACCCCTGATCATCATGCTATTAATGAATTTGTTGAAAATAAGTATACTATATGCATTAAATACATTTTTTCTCGTAGCGGAAGACATTATGGTTACCTTTTTGGGACATCCATAGTCCGGATTCAATTGAATCAGAAGCTTTATTTCTGATTCGTTCGTACCTCACCTGGCTCGCGAAAGATTCAGATGTACATTATTCAAAGGTAAATGAATTCACAATGATTTGTCTTTCCGCCATGTTGGTTTGCCCACATTGTGTTCGCTCGTCTCCTGGCTCGCATACAATTCCTTTGTTAAATATTTCGAAGCTATCGGAATCCAGGATCCGTGACAAAAAGCCCAAACGACTAAGTGCTCTCCCAATGAGATTCACGCTCCTTGAAAAAAGCCCGCGAATCAGAGAGCGAGTATGGTCGTGCTTATACATACATCCATCACGAAGAAGCGAGTCGCTCTCCGATTCGTGGACCTTTTTCACGGAGCGCGACTCTCATTGGGTAAGAGCTTTGTCGTTTGGGCTTTTTGTCACGGATTCCTTTCTTCCTGCAATGTTGCTTTGCCCGTATTGTGGCTCGTAAGAGTTTGTTGGTGAAGGTCACATGAAGGTATTTCAAGAAATTTAAAAAATAATATTCTGAATTATAACTTTTCTCTGAAAAATAAAAATAAAGCCACGATGCTCAATCATAAAATCATTAATGTATACATTTTGAAAATTTTGTTAGTAAATTTAAAAATTGAAAACGCATCTATTTCGCAATCAAATTAAAGGTTTGGAACACCGATTTTTCTGGCAACTGCAATAATTGTCAGACTGAGCTCTGCCAGAAAAATTTAAATATTTTCTCCTTACCAAAAGAAAATTTTAGAATCAACTCAAAATACTCTAATCGTTCCGAATCGTTCCAAAGAAACGAACTCGTGAGTTATCTTAATTTTTTTTTATACGTTCAAAATGTTATAGCCGTAGAAGTTGCTAACGAAACCTTCGAAGAATTCCGAAAATAAAAATAAATCAAGTACATTTTTCCAAGTAAATAATACAAGCTAAGCGATTCTTCTCTACTCCAAATCTAGAATACATTTTTTCAGGACTTGACGAAGTACTGATATGTAGTTTTAGAGACATATTAATGGCTACATCTAGTGAATATCTATGAAATATTAGGAAATTTAAATGATTTTTTACATATATTTCCAGACTTTATGTGGAATTTTATTGGTTGTACCCAATAACACCAACCGTCTATAAAGTTCTGATCCACGGATCTACAATTGCAAGTGAATCTATTTTTCCTATTGATCTATTATCAAAGGAAGCCTTGAAAGCCAGCAATAAAAATGTTATAAAATATTAAGAGCGATTCAGAATGAAATTCTTTCGCAAAAAGGCACACAAGGACATTTTCTTATGGTTTCTTCTCAATTCCTACCCGAAACGTTCTAGTTCTCGATCAAAAAAAAAAAAGAACTAGATATTTCAAAGCAAGTCCAAGGTCTCATGATATTAAATATGAATTTGCGTTATCTTTTCATGTTTTGGACCAACGTACAGTTTTTCTAACATGTTTATATTAAATTTAATTCACCAGTTCGACTGTACAATTTTCCTTTTTAAGTAATTTCGAAGTTTTTTATCAAATTCATTATCTTCATAAGAAAATTGCCTTTATAATACCTAAATACCAATTTTTGTGAAAATCCAATTAAGGCCATGTGATACTTAGAAAATTGTCGATTTTACCAGTTTTAGGTTCCCCTGGCTTTTTTTCTAGAATAATAAATATTTTGTCTTAAAAATTTGGGAAATCATAGCGAACATGCTAACGGACGTCCACACACACTTTCTTTAGGTTAATTCAAAAAAGTTTTAATTTCGCAAAATATGATTAATTTGCATAGCGCTTAGGAAATAGTATCAATTTTTTCTGTGATAGATTCCCTCGGATTTTTTCCTAGGATAAGAAATATTTTGCCTTCAAAATCTGGGAAATGATAGCGAACGTGCTAACGGACGTGTCCACACACTTTTTTGGTGTTTTTTTGTCAAAAAATATTTGATATTCCTAACAATGTGCATGTCTATTTCGAGGTTATGTGTGTAACAATTCATCCGAGCGTTACTTCCAAACTACACAATATTTTTGGCCGAAAACTTTGGACTTAGAAATAAACATAGTAACTAATCTCCCGGAACTAGCCTTGTTTGCAGGCAATCAAAAAAGTTTATTTCAGAAATAATTTCCAGATTATCGGAAAGGCAGAGATGAAAAACGACGTACCCTCAAAATAATGCATATGCATACAATTTTTATTCAGCACGATATTTTTTTTTGTTATTATCCCTCAAAAAAGAGTCCGGGGACGTCCGTTATGATATTTTATCGCATCTCCAAATTCAGTTTGTAAAATTTTTCATTTTTGTGGGAAAAAATCCGGGGAAACTGTAAGTATCACATGCCCTTAAATATATACTTTATGAAATAGTTTCGCTAGACCAGCGTGGGAGACACATAATCATTAATCATAAATAATTTGAAAGGACAGATAAGATAAGAAACAGTTTATATCATTTGAAACATTTCCATCAATCAGTTATTACAATCGTATCAGCATTCGGTATTGAACGGGTGTCCTCTCTTACACCAAAATGAGCAACGCGATTGGAGTTCTATGTCTCGCGTTTTTGGCTTTCATTTATCCTGTTGGTAAGTATAGTAATATATTTAATTAAAATTTTTTTTGTAAATGCAGTATCACTAACTAATGTGAAAACTCTACTAATTCAATTACAGAAAATAAAGGAATTTATTTTTCGCTTTGTATATTTTTAGAAACGAAGTATAAAAGAATAAATATGCAAAGAGCGGATCATGTGGTCAGACAATTTTTACGATTCAGAGTTTAATTATAAATGGAATTATAATTCAAGAAAAAGAATTTCGTTCAATGTAAAATATTTGTTTTATTAAAATGACAAGACGGAAATATTGTGAAGCTTCAGAAATAGGCTACATCAAATCTATGAGCATGACTCATTTACCTGTTATTGCTTCAAACTGAAAAGATAAAAATTATTTACACTCAATCTATTTTACCTCACTTTATTCATGTACAATAATAATTCCTTTAATGTTTGCACTCACAGCTGTACACAGTGGGGTGAAATCGGAAAGCGAGGTCTAAAATCAACTTTATAACGCAATTATGCACTAATGTGAGTTCTTTTCTTAATTCAGGAAAAAAAATTTTTTATACTTCTGGTCCTTTGGGTTTCATGCATAAGGGTATAGGAAAGACAAAAAATGTTCTTGTTGAGATAAGTTCAAAATGCAACAGAACAATTACCAAGAATTAATGTAATTTTTGGTGTATGTAAGATCTATTATTAAAATCAGCCAATTGCAGTAATTATTAAATTAAGGATACTGGTAAACACAAAGTCAATCTCCGGTTTAGAGTAGATGATAATGTTTCATTTATAAACAAATTATAAAAACCAAAGCACATTTTGTGCATTTTAAAGTAAAAGGAAACCATGTTTTCATGCGACCTTCTTGCAATTATATTGCAAATAATGTTATCTAAAGTAATTTTTTCTACTCATCAATATTTGTTTAGTTTATAAACAACTGCATACTTTGGGCGTTTTGACAATGAGGCTTTCTGACAAGAACTTTGCAACCTATCAATATTTTTTTATTTTATAAACCAATAGTATTAACAAATACACATTCTGAGCGATTTGAAGCGAAAATAAACGATTTTTTCTTCTGACTTTGTTAAAATTATATTGTCAATAACGTTTTCTAAACAAATTTTCACCACTTTTCAATGTTTATTTTATAAACAAATTGAAATTTTTTTTAACGCTGATAAAGTAGATGCCTCGATGTAAAAAAATCGAGGAACATCTTAGAATGTGATACTCGAAAAACCGTACAACTCCCATCTTGTGAAATGTGCATCTTCAGAAAATAAATAAAATGCTCTGATAGTAAAATATTCTTGGGGATTTTTTGTACTGTTGTACTCCAAAGAGTAAGTTTTGGCACGCAAAAAAATCTGAAATGCGTCAAACAAAAATTATCCGCAAATGCTATAACTCGAATGGTAACATCCTATTTTATCCATTCATAAATCAACTTTCCTTAAAATTATAAACATCTTGATGTATAAAATCATGCTTTAGTGTTTTTTATTTAATATTTCAAATCTTAAACACGATATCTCAATCCGTGTGGACACAGTGAACACCAAAAAATGTTCATAACCGGGTGCTAGTTTGGTCATGTGGTCACCGAAGAGCATGCCCTTAAGAACACTTAAAATGTGTACTTGTTTATATAATTTGTTAATAAAATAAACAACTATTGATAAACCAAAAAAACATCTACCTTCACTATTTGCTGAACAATTTAGTCCTGAATTTTACAATTTTGGTAAGAAGGAAATAAATAAGAGAAAAAACTTTTGAGGCTCAACACACAGTAAAAACTTTTTCCTTAAAAAACCTTTTGGATGAATAAATACACTGAAAATTATTTCTTCATAAATATAGGTGTTAAACACTCTGATGCGCTTCATGAAATCAGTGCTCGTCCATTTAAATTATATTCTTAAATAATATTCATTAATTTTTAAAGCTTGTTTCCTTTATTTAAAAATATTAGGTCTACTCTTTAATCTTAAATGTTTATAGTTAATAAGCTCATTTATCTTTCAGGTCTAAAAAGAAGCAATAAAAAATAGTCAAAGTTTGATAAAAATTAAACTTATTTTTAAACTTTATTTTTGATCATCAAATTTTTCTTTGTTTAAAAAATACCTGTGGTTAATGGAATTGGCACAAAAATTCATATCAAAACTAATCAAGACTAGCTTCTGTTTTTTGATATTGAAAGAGGTAAAAAATTCTGAAATCAATGGTGCACCAAAAACCACAAAAATATCACCCCTTCCTTCTCGGTAAATATTGGTCTTAACATAAATTTTAGTTTTTCATAAATTGCCATCCAAATAACTCAATCTAATTTATTCAAATAAAGACATTTGTTAGAGTAAATAAATTCATACTTATTTGAATACATTGCTTCATATTATCGCTTTAAGTTATTTCAATATTTCTTTGGTTCACAGTAACCAAAATATTTTATTCACTCAATGGTGAATTACTGATTTCAAATAAAGTTTTTTGTACAAAAAGAATAAAAAGACTCGAAATCAGAGAACTAAAGAGATATTTTTTTGTTTTGAAGAAATTGCGTCTAACGAAATAATTTATTCAAATCAATACACGAATTCATTTTTTTTAAAGTACTAGGGACTATTAAGTTAACTGCTTTTTGGCTCCAAGATATGTATTTATTGGGATCCCAGAATTTTTTTATCATAATTACCCCTGTGTACTTTCTCTTTCAGAATTAGCTTATCCACATGACGAAATGTCAGTTCAGGATTTTCCCATTGAAGTTTATAATGTTCATCATTATGAAAATCTCGTACTGCATAGAGGTGCACGTTTAAATTTAGAAACATGCTATCGTTATGTAGCCACAGATAAGCATCACACGTACATCATTGGAGTCCTCATGGATGGCCATTACATTTGTCCATTTATCGCTACCATAGACACAATTATAAATAGCATGGGAAGATTTACCATGGGAAGAGTGAAAATACGCATAGATGGCGGAATTGCCAACGTCACTGAACCTATACCGAAATATGATGTTCTGAATAGATTGTACCTCTCCAAAGACGAGCCGCCACTTGTTTTAGCACATATAAATGTATAACTAAACGTAAGAGCATTGTTACGTTTCGTATTTATTTGTACAATAAATACTTGTGCCAAATTTCATTTTGTTTATTATTATTTTCGGGTTGACACGAAGGCGTCGCTACCAAATTCGTTAGAGCGAAGGTTAATGTCGACAAGTATCTCAAATCAAGTTGTTTTATTTTTTTTTGTTTAAAGGGAAATTTTTTTTCAAGAGGAAGAAAATATTTTTATTTCTCGGGTAAGGTTCAGTTTTACAAGCATTGTCAAATCTAGAAAAATCCGTGCTGCAAACGTGTTGCAGTAGAAATCACGTTAAAAATTATAAAAGATAAATTCAATATAAATCGTATGACCCAAGAAGTAGCGAGCACCTTGGTTTTATTTTATCTATTTGTTTTTTTTTTATTTAAAAATTTATTAAATTGTGGTTCCCAAATCGAAGTTGAAATATATGAAAAAACGGGAAAGAAAAGACCATGCATGGTGCTTTCATCCACGAATTTTTATAATCTATAATGCGGGCGAACTGGCGTTACCAAAAGAAAGAATTACGTGGATTCCAACAGTTTTAGAATACTTGACAAAGGAACTTTGGGCAATCCTGAAGACAGGCTAACTGATCATAGATTTACAAGCCACAATGCGGGCGAACCAAAATTGAAAAAAGAAAGGCGAATGGGGTTCAGATCAGTGATCCCAGATCTGAAACGAGATGCGGTCCAATACTATGTCAGGGCTATGTGCGTGTGAATATAGTAGGAGACGCTGTAAATGACTGAGTTGCGCGCGCAACCCATTTCTCCTCTTCTGAATTTGAAAACTCGAAGATGCAC
>NC_046657.1:154763782-154767715 GCF_010883055.1 Belonocnema kinseyi
CAATCAATCAATACCATTTTTGGTTAAGAAATCATGTGTTTTGTTAAAAGGTCGTCTTTCTTTGTAGAAATTAAATTGTTTTATGGAAAATTTATACTTTTTCATTAAAAATTACATTTTTCGGTTGAATTATGAACTATAAATATGTTTTGGTTGGAAAGTCGTTCTGTTGTAAATTCAAATATATTGTTAAAAATTAAAATTATAAGTTTTGGGTGGAAATACTCTTTTTGTTTTTAAAATTAAATAAATTCGTTGAAAGTTCATGTATTTTGTTGGAAATTGACCTTATTTAGTAGAAATTTAATCCTTTTGGTTGAAAATTTTATCATTTTTGGTCAAAAATGCAATTGTTTGTTTAAAATATCAACTGTACATCTTCTTGGGTTTGAAAGTCGACATTTCACTAAGAGTTGAACTACTTTGTAAAAAAAATACGTTTTTTTAACAAGGTTTTTTAATTATAATTGAAAATTTAACTATTTGGTTGAAACTTTAACTCTTTCATTGAAAACTCATATTTTTCGCTTAAAAATTTCAACTTTTTGTAGATAATTCGTCTTTTTTACTTTAAAATTAAATAATTTCTTTAAAAATTCATGTATTTTGTTTAAGATTTGTCTTTTTTTGTAGATTATCTATTTTCTTGGTCGAAAATTCATCTGATTGGTCGAAAATTTAAGAACTTTGTTTAAAATTAATTTTTTCTTTAAAAAATTATTTATCTCTATCTGAAAATGTAACTATGAAAAAATGTTAACTATTAAATTCGGGATAAATTTCGCCAAATTGTCTGTCTTTGACGCTACACAAGTTTTGCAAGATAGCGACAGAGACACCAATTTGGAGGACATTTTCTATTTTTGCTACAAATTTGGTGGAAACTTCGACAAGGCTGCTTTAAAAGCGGAATGGCGCCTCGTGTATCGAGATTTTTCTTCGCAACCTAAACTTGACATGCTATCTTTCGATGAGATGTGGAAAAATGATTTTATCTAATAAATACGCGAACGGTAATGCCAAATATCACCAATTGACGAAATTGGTAGGATACATTAGATCTTTGCCTCACTCAAATGCTGCCGCAGGAAGGACCTTTTCGATTTTACCCGATGTTTCGACAAAAAAGCGTAATCGCTTATCGAGAGATAGCGTTAATGCTATTACCGTCGTAAAATCGGCAGTGCATCAGCAAAACCAAACTGCTCGAGCTGCCGTGGTTTCAGATGATCATTTGTCCCGAATGTCGTCTGAAATTTTATACGAACCGCCAAATAAGAAAATGAAGGCTTTAACTGTGCATGCTGGGGCGAATGATGATCGAATGTGTGTGTGAATGAAGTATATTTACTTTTTATTTTTCGTTTGTGAGAGGCGAGGGGACTCACATTCAGAAAGCACCCCGATATTTTTTTTTATTTATGTATTATATGTAATGATTTGATTTATTTTCTGTTTGTGAGTGGCGAGGTGACTCACGTTCCAGAAAGCACCCCGATTTTGTTTTCATGTATACATTCTATAAAATGATTTTATTTATTTTTGTGTGAGTCATTTTCGGTGGTTTTTTATGCCTTTCAGGCTTTTTCCACCGAGCCAATATATTTATTTATATATACGGCTCAAAATTGTTGTTTTTCTGTCATTAAATAACCTTCCTTCCAATTTAGTAATTTAAGTTTTGAATACATATTTTTTACATGTTAAAATGTCTGCGTAATTCAAACCTGTTTCAAGTTCAAAATGCTGTAAATAATTAATTCTTAATTCTAAGGTACTAAAATAAAAATTCCAACCTATATAATTATGCTAAAAAATAATTTTGAATGTAATTAAACTGAGATCGAACACACGATTAATTTGCATTACATGTAAAGAATTTAAACAAATTTCTTTCTTGACTGAAAATTCTACTATTTGGTAAAAAATTTACTTTTTTGGATGACTTCAACTGTTTTTAATAAAAAAAAAACTTTTATCTTTTTTTTTGAAAATTCATCATTTTAGTTAAAGACTGAAAATTCAACTGTTTTGTGAAAAATTTTTCTTTTTGGGTGAGTTCAACAGTTTTTAATAAAAAATGTAAGCCTTTTTCTATGAAGATTCATAATTTTGAATGAAAATTCATCTCCTTCGTTAAAAATTTAAGGATTTGGTTGAAACTTCGTTTTTTTATATTTTTAGTTGAAAATGAAACTGTTACGTTACACCGTTCGATTTTTAAAATTGACAATTCGTAGATAAGACTTTTGAGTTTGGATTTATAAATAAAAATGTAAAAATTAATCATATAAAGCGACTTAAAATAAACGAATTCAATTTATAATTTAAAAAGTTTCCAATTACAAAAGAATTGTAATTAATCCATTTTTATTGATCAAAATGATTCAGTCTTTAACATTAAAAAATTAATTTATTTATTCTTCAATTCAAAGCATTGAAAGTAAGTTTACATTTTTTAACCAGAAGTCTTTGAACTATTCCGTTTCAAAATAAGTTTACACTGTTTTGTAAAAAATCATCTTTTTGGCTTTGAAATTCAACAATTTAAAAAAAATCCTTATTGACTCAAAAGTCAACTCTTGTGTAAAATTAGTATCTTTTTGGATGAGTTCAACAGTTTTTAATGAAAAATTAAAACTTCTTTTGTTGTTGAAGATTTATCATTTTAGTAGAAAATGTAATTATTTTGGTGGAAATTTGCTATTCTCTTTTTTTTTAGTTGAAAATTCAATTATTTTGATAGTAAGTTAGTTTCTAACATTTTCAATTGGCGAACTAAAATTTTTATCTCTAAATAACAATGCAAAAATATTAATCTGGAACAACTTAAAATAAAAACAATGTAACTTTTATTTTAAAAAGTTTTTAGTTAAAAAATTAATTTAATCGTTCAATTTTTAATGTTACGAACTGAAATTTTTTTGAATTATTATCATTTTGAACCTTAACAATAATAAAGTAATTTGTAATTTTTAACCAGAAATCTCTAAAATTTCTCTAATTTAATTTAAAAAATTGTAAAATTAAAAGGTGTTAAAAGTTTGTGTTTTATACGTATGAATTATTGAGCGTTTAAATGAAATATTTCTGAATTAAAAATTTCTTTCAAAGCAATTGTATGTATTTCTGAATTGGATCAGAGATTTTTTGAAAAAAAAAAAATAATTCAGATCCGGGACAAGCCATTATAAACAACAATTAAAAACTATACAAATTTGAACAGAGTGGTTAGAAATAGAAAGCCTTGATTTGTTAAAATTGTAATGAGCTAAATTTTAAGTTTGAACGCTACAATTTTAATTTAGAATAATATACAAAATATACAAATCTTAAATAAAATACATGAATTTGTAAAGAAAATATTTAATTTTAAAGTAAAAAAGACGAATTATCTACAAAAAGTTGAAATTTTTAAGCGAAAAATATAAGTTTTCAATGAAAGAGTTGAAGTTTCAACCAAATAGTTGAATTTTCAATCATAATTAAAAAACCTTGTTAAAAAACCGTATTTTTTTTGACAAAGTAGTTCAACTCTTAGTGAAATAATCGACTTTCAAACCCAAGAAGATGTACAGTTGATATTTTAACCAAACAATTGCATTTTTGACCAAAAAAGATCAAATTTTCAACCAAAAGGATTAAATTTCTACTAAATAAGGTCAATTTCCAACAAAATATATGAACTTTAAACGAAATTATTTAATTTTAAAAACAAAAAGAGTATTTCCACCCAAAACTTATCATTTTAATTTTTAACAATATATTTGCATTTACAACAGAACGACTTTATAACCAAAACATATTTATAGTTCATAATTCAACCGAAAGAAAATGTAATTTTTAATCAAAAAGTATAAATTTTCCATAAAAAATTTAATTTCTACAAAAAAAGACGACCTTTTAACAAAACACATGATTTCTTAACCAAAA
>NC_046657.1:154767815-154773569 GCF_010883055.1 Belonocnema kinseyi
ATAATTTATATTTTATACATGAAATAACATAACCTCAAAATATACGCATATCAAGAGGCGCGCGATCTATTCAAATAATCAGAATAGTCAGCATCGAAATCTGGAAATATTAAAATCCCAATCTCCAGAATTTATTTCAAAGCAGTTAGCTGTTAGCAGATAGATATATAAACAGAATCGACGAAGTGCTCCGACCGGCAATCGTGCATCTTCGAGTTTTCAAATTCAGAAGAGGAGAAATGGGTTGCGCGCGCAACTCAGTCATTTACAGCGTCTCCTACTATATTCACACGGACATAGCCCTGTCATAGTATTGGACCGCATCTCGTTTCAGATCTGGGATCACTGGTTTAGATAGCCTAGAAATGCATAATAGAGGCATCTTAGACTATTCAGTTACTATGCACCTTGCCACTGAAAATTTCCTTTGAAATCTATTTTAACCCTTTGTGGTCACACCACCGATGAACAAACCGGGTTAAATTTTAATAACAGCGAAAAAGGACTCCTCTGGAGTGACTCTCTCCAACAACCTCGTCGACACGAGCGTTAAGACCTGAGCAGGCTGGGTCGACTCCCATGGGCGCGTTTGACAACTTATTGTAGGGATTGTGCACAGCGCTAATAGCACCCATTACAGCACTACAATCTAGGCGGTCGTACCATGCGTCAATATAATAGGGACCTGCGCTATCCATAACTCTGTAGCACACAGCGCACGAGTGAGTTTCACTGTTCATTCTCCCTACTCCCAGCTTCCGCCTTTCTTAGCTTTCCCGCTATCTTAAACGTCTCCCTACTCCTCGCGGTAGCGTCCACCTCTCGACTCGACCATTGCGCGCAACACTGACTGTCCGGCCGACCCGTCGATCACATCTTACTCGAGAACGATCAATGTTCTCTGAACTGTACAAAGTCTAAACGCATCTCGCGTGAGAACGAGCAATGTTCTCTGAAGTAAAATAAAGTCAGTTAGTTGGGTTACTTCGTGGCTACTTATTTCTCTCCTTCAACATTTAAACATGGAATTTTAATGGAGTAAGGACTCTTCCTCGAAATCACTTTTGGTCCTAATTTTAACATTGTCCGAAATGATCTAATCTCGAATATTCCGCCTACATTATAGGGACACTAGCGCAATCTACAAGGAGATGAAAAACTAATGCGTATCCATGTGTTCGTGTACGTAAATGTGTATATTATTTGAATGTGTTACATGGATTAAAATTAGAGAAAATAAATGAACTAATTCAAAATTATACAAATTTTAAACGGAAAATGTGTAAATCCTGTTTTCTGTACCATTTTTCGGCATAAATTTGTACAATTTTGCAATAATTTTGCAATAAATGAAGAATTACATGACACATTAAATGTAACCTTTTTTCAATATTTTATTTATTCGCATTATAATAGAGAAGTGAAATCAGTGACATCCTGGCACAGCACAAACATTTCAATTTCATTCAACTTTATTTATTTTTCAATCTCCTCGTTTCACTGATTTCACTTCATACGGCCAGGCACAACTTTTTTGAACTTAGCAAAATTTGAAGTTTGTTAACGAAAACATAACCTCAACGAACACTAGAATGGCGGCGCCAGGACCTGGGTGAAGAATCGTTTTAGACTCCCCATTGGGCACAAAATTTGGCGACGTCTTTACGACATCGTTAAGACAACTTTACGATATCCTATTTCCATGTCGTTGAGGTATCTTTACGATATCGCTAACACGTCGTATGATCTGACAATGTCTTAACGATATCGTAAAGGCACTGAAACGAAACGGACATAGGATGTCGTAAAGATGTCGTAACGATGTCGTAAAGACGTCGCCAAATTTTGTGCCCACTGGGTTGTCATCTTTTGACAGAAAATGGCCTTCTAATCCATTTAGTTAGGAACCTCCTGATAATTTCAGCAAATTTGAAATTTGAAAAGAAATTTGTCGTAAGAAAAATTCGTCTTTCTTATGACACATTTTTTAATTGGGAACTTTATGATAATTTCAGAAATAATTCATAATTTATTGACCAATTTTATGAGTTTTCAAACAAATTTTAATTAACAACTGCATTATTGGGGCACCTTTTGACCGAAATTTGTTTTTAAATCATACTTTTCAAAGGGGATCTGCATTGTAAATTCAGCAACATCCATGCTTGGTTGATCAATTTTATGACTGACATAACAAAAAAGAATGTTTTCGTCGACAGATGTCTTAATAATGCATTTGTTTTTTAAGATAGTTAAAAATGGTCAGAAAATTGTTAAACGAATGATCAATTTTTTCTAAAATTATCATGAATTTCCTTATTATAAAAGTTTTCATACCAAAAACTACAAATTTTTCTTTTAGAAAATGTCTAATATACTCATTTGTTTATTACATGTGTTTAAAAACATCATAAAATTGATCAACTACTTATATGAATGTTGCAGAAATTGTCATAAAGTTTTAACTGGAAGGAATGGTATTTGAAAAAACGAATTATTCGACGACAAATTCCAAGTAATTACTTTCCAAATAGGCCTATTTCTTTGCCCTTTTTCAACGAAAGACCGAAAGTTCTCTGAGTTCGGTGATAAACAGACCAAAAAATAGGCATATTCGGAAGCATACTCGCTCGTGACCTATTGCGAATAGGAACATTTTATTTTTTTAATTTACGCAGAACTAAGTCCTCTTGCATTCAATTTCTAGGAACTTTCTTCCGTGAAAAACCCGAAACGAGCTATTCACAAAAAACTGAACTCTAGACATTTACCTATAAATTTAGGTCGAAATGGGTCACTTTTGGCAGGTGCTAACTCGCGATATATTATAGTTAGGACATTTTTTTAATGACAGTTATTTACGCCTACTTTAATTAATCTGTCGACCATTTTCAGATCTGGCCATCAGTATCAGAGCTGCTCAAAAAATGGAACAACTTTTTTTCTTGTTTTTGGACAAAATTGCATTGAATTGCTTTGCACAGGGAAGCACAAATCCAATGGAATGTGGTATTTTGAACCTTTTGCCAAAAAAATTTTCGTGTTCACTAAACAAATAATTTAAAAATATACTGTTTTTCTAATTTACTTATTTCGAAAGTTTATTTAACGATTTAAATTTTCTAGTCTGGCACGGTATACTACGTATTGAAATTGAGCTTGGTTTTCCTTGATCAACAGATAATATATTATCACGTTTTTCAACAAGTACTCTTCGCCTTATTACGTAAATAATAATAATTTTTTCTCTTAATTTTACATAAAACTAATACCAGTATAAAATAGTTTCACTAGACCGATGTGACAAGAACAGATTAATAAAGTATAAATAATTCCAAAGGACAGATAAAGTAAGAAACAAGGCATACGGTTTGAAACATTTTAAAGAATATTCAGTAATTATAATCATATCAGAATTCTGCAGAAACGCATTTTCTTTTTTTTTTTTTTTGAAAATGAGTAACCCGAATGGAATTCTGTGCCTGGTATTGATGGCTTTCACTTATCCAGTTGGTAATATAGTAATATCTCTAATGTGTATTTTTGAGTTCACTATCATAAACTAATCCGAACATTTTCTAATTTCATAACAGAAAATATACATAGGAATTTATTTCCCGTTGTTTATAACAATAAGAAGAATGTAGAAATGAAAATTGATAATTCTAAAAAGTTCTTTCAATTTATATTATATTTATAATCTTGCAGAAAATATTTATATCATCACTTTCTACGATGAGAATCATTATGGTATACATGGATTTATAAGTCATAATATAACCGAAACGATTCAATCCAAAATATTTATTTCTTCTAGCAAAAGAATTTTGTCAACTGTTTAAAAACTGGGTTCATCTTACCAATTTTTTTCCGAAATCAACCAAATTTGCTTAACAAAACGACCTCGTTGAATGGACAACATTTTTTCATTACAAAAATATCAAGCAAAGGGTATACAATTTCTAAATAGGACAAATCACCTTCAGCAGTATGGCGTGTTTTTTTCTTATTGCTTTCAATTCAGAAGATAAAAATTATTTGCACAATCAATCTATTTCATCTCGCTTTATCCGTGTAGAAACATTTCTTTAAAGTTGGCAATAACAGAAATACCACAAAATTCGATAAAACACGAACACATAATTGATACTCACGTTGTTTTGTTTACAAAACTTCCACAATTTCGCATCGAAAAAAATCAACAAGAAACAAACATTAAGGCTTAAAATATAGCTAAAATTTTTTCTTATGAATCCGGTGGAACTAGACTTTACCTAAAAGAAATAATCTACCTCATTTTGATCCTCCAGAGCCTTTATTTGAATGTCAAAACGAAATTCGGAAAAACTAGGTTCTTATTAATAGATGATGTAATGAAGTGCAGCTTGGTGTCAATCATTGACAGTTTCTAAGTAATTAAGTAGCTGGATATTTTTGGATTTATATTTTAAATTTTATACATTGCAATTATTTCAGCTTATTCTCCATATTGGCCTGTAGACGGAGCGAAGGCAGATAAACGTAAGGCCATAGAGTAATATACAAAGGTTAGAATACATAGACCTTATTATTATGGTTTTGTGTCTATAGTGGATGACTTAACAGATATTGCCTCGCACTTTTACTTGAGGTAATATATCTAGTAAAGAGAGAGAGGCCTATATAAATTTCAGATTGTGATACGAGGGTCGGGTGCAAAGTTTCCGGCCTGACCTAGAGATGGCGCCAGCAGGTCTAATTTTTAGTTTGTATTTTATAGTACTAAGTCTCACTAGCTTGTATATCAATTCTCAAATCGATTTCTTTATTAGAATACATTCAAGAGCCTACTGAAGAATACACCTCGATTGTTTGTGCAAAAATGTGAAAATCAGAGAAGCCTGCGGTCATTAAATACTTCTATTTAAAAGGCCGAACACCACTTCAAAATAAAGAAGAAACGGATTCCACTCTCAAAGACTCTTCTTTCTCCATCATATTCGAAAGATTAAACAGTGAGTTTCTGAATTTAAGAAAGGTCGCACGGGCACTTCCAACGAACCACGTTCAGGATGCTTTATTCAGGTCGCAACTCCCGAAATTATCGAAAAAATTCATAAGATTGTGATGGATGACCGCAAATTAAAGTTAAGTGAGGCTTTCAGGATGTCAAATTAACGTTTAAACAATGTTTTACATGAACATTTGGGTATGGAGAAGCACTATGCGATCTGTTTCCTAACCCTAAAAAATTTCTGGGAGCTAAAAAAATTCAGAGCAACGAGAAAATCATCGATACTGCAAAAGAGTATTTTGAGGGGCTTAAGAAATCGGTATTTAAAAATAGGATCAATGCATTAGAACACTGCTATGAGAAATGTATTAGGCTTGAGGATCCGTGACAAAAAGTTCAAACGACAAAGCAACTGACCAATGAGAGTCACGCTCCATGAAAAGGTCCGCGAATCAGAGAGCGCCTTGCTACATCACGTTGAATGTATGTATGAGCACGCCCTTACTCGCTCTCTGATTCGCGGGCCATTTTCACGGAGCGCGACTCTCATTAGGCGGGCGCTTTGTCGTTTGAGCTTTTTTTCACGGATCCAGTCTTTAGGGAGATTATGTTGAAAAATGAGGTGAAAAAAACACGAAAAAAGTTGTTTCTCCTTATCAGACCAGAAACTTTTCACCCCGCCCTCTTATGTATATATTGAGATTGTGTAAGCTTATTTGTTATGTTGTGTAATGTTAATAATTCTAGTTGATGGTGTGGAT
>NC_046657.1:154773669-154816764 GCF_010883055.1 Belonocnema kinseyi
ATATGGTCGATGTCAGTTCTAAAGTTTATATTCTTTGCTTTTTTTATTATGTAGAATATTTCGGTGAATAATCTCAATACTAATGTGTTTCTTTGAATAAAATAGTTATATTTTTAAAATCGAAGTTGTGTTGATAATTAGTTGAACGCTTGTCTAGGGCAGTTTCATTTTTGATCTTCTCACATGATCTTTTGTGTTCTTTGATTCTTTATTGTATATATTTTCTTGTTTGCCCCATATAGCATGTGTTACAATCTAAACAGTTTATTTTGTAAACAAGATCACTTTGTTTGTTAATAGTAATGCGGTCTTTTTGATTTGTGAAAAGGTTCAAGGGATCTTTAGTAGGTTTAAAAATGATTTTGATGTTGTGTTTTTCAAAAAGTTTTTTAAAACTTCTGGAAATTTGTATATTATAAGGCAAGGATAGAAATATGTGCAAGTTTAGTTCTCTTTTGCTCATTGTATGGGTATTGTTGTTATGTGATAGTAATTTTTCTACACGATTATGAAATAGTTTATTAATGACGAGTACCATACACTTCGATCGCAAATCTAACAATGATACCTCGGAACAGAGTCCATGCGCCCTCTATATTTTTTTTTCTTATAAGCGCCTGTCATGTTCCCCTATCCATGCGTTCCTTCATCTAATTTCGAATATATTTTCGCACTTCCAGTTTCTGTAGGTTCTCAAGTTTGATTCGTGTTTCTTTCGTTTTCTTTATTCTCTTCCTTCTCCATCCCTGACCTAAGTTTATTTTTGAGACCAGAAGGTAATAACCATTATTGCATTCAGAACGTCTCATGACCCTTATATCTTTAACTAGCTCTCTTAGTCTTTCATTCGCAACAACAAATTGAATCATACTGTAACTATTTTGCTATGACCACATGTACATGTGGATAATTTTTATAGTTTGTTCTTGGATTCCCAAAGTTACCTAATACTTATCAACTTGTTCTATTTTCTTATGATGCAATACAATGCTGCATATAGTTTTCTCACTTCTTCTTTAGAACACTGTGACTTTTTTTTTATTTAAGTTAATTTTTAGTCCTATGTTTTTCATGATTGTATCCAGTTTGTTCAAGTTTCTTTTCAAGCTTTCGACTAATTCTGTTATAACACCTTATCTGATCCTAACAAACTTTTTCCTGTGATATGTCTGAAGCTAAATTCAAATAAAAATTCTTTGAATTGGTTTGGACTTGAATTGCTAACAATTCAGACTTACAGTCGTCAGATGTGGTTACGGATGAAATTTTACCTTCATTTTGTTGGAAGCGGGACAATTTTTCAGATGGTTACATGCTCGCGGCGAAATCCCGCCATGGTAATTATGGTAGTTTTGATACCACCAACCTCCAGGTTGTACTGTTCAGCGAAGACGTTAACCGCTCCTTCATCAGCGGCATCATGACTTTACTCCGTATTCATAAATTCTTGTAAATATTTGCAAATAAATAGTGTGTTTTTTTTTGTTATATATCGGTCTCCTAAAATTGAACAACCTTCAGATAGGATTTGTTATTTTTTTCAGGAAATTGATATCGAAACTCTTCCAATCAACTGACAACGGAATTTTGACAGCGTCTTTTACAAACTCGATCTGTATATAGTGTATGAAATGAATAAAGATCTAATACAAATGACCCGACGTTTTCCGGGGAGCTGTTTATTTGTTGGGCTACAGAACGATTCTGCATCAGAATAAATGATTAGCTCCCCAGACACAACTCGAACTGAATATAGTCCATGAAAAAAATAAAGACCCGATATTAGCTGTTCATTAGTTTTGATGTAAAATGTAGCTGAATCAGAACACATATCCAATATCGGATCTTCATCTGTTTCTTGCACTATATTCAGATCGCGTTTCTAAAAGGCGCGTTTCTAAAAGAATACCATCATCATGTCGCAAAGAAAACGAAGAAGATGCTTTGTTACCCTCGAAAAGTTACAGTTTACAAGAACGATCCAAAGTTGAAATACATTTCCCAAAAGCCTTCCATCTTTCCGATATGCTTATTGGACGAGTTTATATCCATGATGAATACTGCAATAATGTCCTTCCAAGCATTCTTTCGAAAAAATGGACGTGGGTCGTTTTATAAGACTCATCCAGGCCTTCATTGTAAATGCTTTGATGATATACAATGCTGCCGGAGATAGCGAGAATGAAGTCGAAAAAAAAAAGAATTTGCAGTGTCTATTGACAAGAGCTACCTGAGAAAAGATCAGGCGAAACGGAAAACACACAAAATATCTCATCAAAATCAACTTAAAGTCTGTTTAAATTGTCCTGAAAGGACCAGAATTTTCTGTAAAGAGTGTAAATCACCATTTTGTAATCCATGTTTCAAGAAGAATCACTAAGAGGATTAATATTTCAGTGAGAGTCAAGGGGACTCACTCTAATCAAGCACCCCGAGGAAGACAAAGTTCTATCACGTCCGTCTCGTTTTCTCTGGGTTATGCTGAGCGGAGAATTTGTAAATTATGAACTAGGGAGATTTGGAAATTTTATGCCTGCCATATTGGATCTGCCATATGGAATTCTGATAATCAAATTTGAAATGCGTAATCAGCGACTCCAAAAACCCCCGAGTACAGAGTTCTGCAAAAATCTTAGTTTCCAAAATTTTATATCCGCCATATAAGGTCCAACATTTTAAGTTATAAAAATTTGATGTCAAATTCATAATCAGCGACCTCGAAAACACCCAAACACAGAGTTTCGCGAAAATCGTAGATTTTCCAATGTTTCATGTCCACACTTTTGGATCCGCCGTATTGAATCCTCCATTTTACAAATGGTATGCCTATTTGAGATCGGTGACACAAGCTTTTTTGCACTGCAACTATTCCGATCGCCGTTGATCATAGTTAGATTCGAGTCTCAATACTCTTTGGCTGGAAAACAATTATGAAAAAAATCTGATTTTTTGGTACATTTCTCTAAATTTGGCGCCATATGGATTTTCTACTGAGCATGCTTGATCAAATCTTCTAGATCTATGCAATAAGCAACAATTCCTGCTGCAGAGACCTTATCCGCTTTGAATTTAATAAAATCAAAATTATTTACCCCAAAATAATTATCTACATAATGGCTTTTGGCCGACAGCTTTTTCTTTGATGATAGTTCAACAACTTTAAAGTTTTTAGTAGCCACACGAAAAGCTTCAGTAATTCCCATCGCCTTATTTCGCCTAAGATAGAACTTGTTTTTAATTTTTAAAAAGTTAGCTGCAGAAAGAAGTGGACGCTTCCATGATTTTTTATTACTTTTTGTACCGTTAGCGATCTGAAGAGGGTGACATCCACATGATTGAGGCAGCGATAAAGTCTTCGTCTTTGGTCCATTTTCTTCATCGATCTTCCAGTTCAACAATGATGAGACTACTTGTTCTAGAAATTTTTGACCAGATTGCACAATGTTTCTTGTCACATTATCTAAACGTGTAGTCAAATTGCATTTATGTGATATTCTTCGTCCAACCAAAGAAAAACAATAAATGCAGCTACTATTAACGGAACTAGCTTTATCTGAAAGAGAAGCTTATGGCTATGATGCCTGTAGGTAAAGAATCAGCACATGCATCAAGGATAAAGATTAAATAAATGATAAGATAAAAAAGAACCAGTAAATAAGTCTCAATGATTTACCCAAAACTAATTTATTCGTTCCATAGACAAGTAAGCTCTTTCGCCTGGGAGAATTATTTTGCGTCGGGGAATTTGAAAAGTGTACAGGTTGAGTTTCTTGAAGTTTCTTATCGTCTGCAGATTCTTGTGCGCGGGATAAATATACCAGTCTATGGCAGAATAAACGTACGGGTCTCATATTCTTATGTGCTGGGACTCGTAAAGACCAAATTCATACACAAAAATTCCCCAGTGTGCTTTCCGTTTCCCCTAGCTAGGATACATCTAGGGATATTGAAGGTCTTGCTAATTTTATACTTATTTATATGGCAAATAATAACAAAAATACTATATTCTTTGCAATTTTGCGCTCTCAATATAAATTTCACCACTAAATTTTTCGGACTTGTACCATTTTCCCCCTGGATGTAAAAAGTAGGCTAAGGCCTGAAGAGTTTCTGGTCACACAGGTCATACAAAAATTTGCACGAGACAAGTCACTAGACTACGCTTATGGATTTTGAGCGGTTGAATTCAAATCAGGCCTCAGAATTCCTTGTACATGTCTCGGGTTTTCCACTAGATGCAGAAAATAGGAAAAAATCTAGAGATTTTCTGGATGTTATTTTGATAACACTAGCATACGCAAAATAGATACATAGATGATATGTTCTTAAGTGTAGCAAATAATCGAGATTAAATATTTAGAAATATGATGTACATTTATACGGAAAAATATAAAAAAATTCCATATCCTTTGTAGATTTGAGTGCTAAATCTAAATTTGAACACCAAATTTGTTGGGCTCCACAAGTCGCTACACTCAAGAATATAACATCGATGTTTCTATTTTCGCGTATACTGGTATTATCAAAATAACGTCCGGAATATCCCTAGGGTTTCCTCTATATATTGCATCTAGGGGACAACTAAGATTTGTATGAGAAATTCTAAAGCCAGATTTGGATTAAACGGCTCAAAATTCATAAAGGTAGCCTAGTCCCTTGTAGCGTGCTTGATCTAATACTCATGGAAAAAATTTCTCGTACTGAGTCGGTAGTCGGGTGTATACCTATAACAATGAATAATGCAAATAGTGGGGCAGTATCGGATTGCATTGAGATATAGGCCAACGAAAGACATGCCTTTGAAAAGGTTTTAGGCAACAAATGGAGAAAATATTTCGAATGCTCGTTATGTAAAAGATTATGAAGAAAGAGAACTGCTGGAAAGAATGCGGGTAAGGAAGTGTGATATCATATGTTGGCCTGATTATGAATAAGAAAGAAAAACAACATATCAAGCAGTATTAATGTGTATGGTATGGCTAAGGTGGCTCAAGCTTCTTCTACCCGGATTGCAATGGATCTGAACCCACCGTAACTGTAGTTTCCTTTTAAAGAGGATAGTTACCTCCCAAGGAAGACATTAAGTTCGTAGCTGAGCATATAAGAAATTTTAAGGACGGTCGTGTGAATGGTATTACCGCTAAAATACTTTACATTTCTAAAGAGACTTTGTCTAAGTGGCTGAGCCAGTTGATAAATAGGTTGGCTGAAAATGCTGAAGTTCTAAATCTGAATTCATTTCTGAGAGATCATGTGTGTTTTATATATCTCGTGTGAGACAGACCATAAACAAACGTTTAAAGTAAATAGAAAAGTTTTATTTGACGTAGACATAATTTTTCCCTAGAGATTCTATATAATAATATCTCGTAGCCACTTAATCAGGTATTTCATCAAATATCTCGATAGTTTAGGAACTTCTAGCTTATTCTGCAATAATTTAAAGTTAGCTGAAAAAACAGCACTATGGTCAATACTATGATTACCATTATCATCATTATAATCGGTCATGCAGAAACAGTTACCCAAGAGAAACTTTGCACACGGATGAAATTGATGCATATGAAGACTAAGTGTCTCTGAAACAGGAAATCAATCCTTCTGTTCAGGATGATGACTTGCAATCGCAAGATAAAAGTCCAGATAAATCTCAAGGCAATTCTGTAAAGAATTCTATAGATTCTCCAGAGAATTAATTTTTAGCCTCTGTAGGTGGTCCTACATGTTTTTCCCATAACTCTGAAAATAAAAAAGCAGAGAAAAAGGTCTTGGACGAAATGACTCTGGGTGCTTTTGGAAAAGACTAGCGGCGAAAAAAAATCCGCTCCAGCCTTGCACTTTGATTCTACAACACTCAGAGAAAAAGTTTTCTTGGAAAAAGGGATCACCCTCTTGCCTGTTTTGTTGTGTCTCTGAATGAATACGAATAGAAGAGGTTATACGAAGGGATTTACTAGAGAAGGAAAAGAATTCATGATTAGGAAGTTTTTCTTTCCCAAAAATATTTTATTTAGCAATCCTTTTAAATTGAATTCTGTGATAAAATCTTGACAGATAAGATGTTATTATTAAAAAAGCTGCTCAAATAGCAGAAAATCAGGGCATCTTAAACTACACAATGAGAAAAAAGCTGGCAAACTTCTTTCTCTGAATTGTTATATGGCTACAGTCGATCTTACATCTGTCTGTTATCTTGTACATATCTCTAATTCAGACTCGAAATATCTCCGACTTATTCTTCAAGGGACGAATAAGGAGTTCGGGTGTGTCTGCTTTGGTCTAAATGCTTCTTTCTAGATTTTCACAAAAATTATGAAATCGGTAGTGACATATTTAAGATCATTAGGTTAGCGGTGATATATCTAGATACTTTTGTATTGTTAGGTACATCATTGGAATCATGCCATAAGAATGCTAAAATAACCTGCAATTTGCTGAAGACAAGTGGTTTCATTAACAATAAAAAGGCACGTAATTTCCTTGGCTAGGAAAAGATTTCACGCTTTAAGTTACGATTCATTAAAAATTTCATTGGAACATTGAATTCAAAAACGAAACAGGTTATCAGGACAAGCTAAGAAGTTTCAAAGCGTGAAGAAATTTAAAATTAAAGAATTGAACTAATTAAAAATTGAATTGAAAGGGTACTCAGATAGAACTAAGCATTTTAGAGAATTAGAAAGCTTGTTGGTATGTGACCTACTTCATTTATATTACTAGTCAGTATTGTTAATAATCTAAGATTTCTAGCTGTCAATGCTGAACTACTGAATAATATTCCAGAAATAAAAGTAATGGAAATAATGAAAAATGTGGATACATGATTAGCGTGGAAATTTATTTTTTGATTACATAAGCATTCCAATAGTATAAACCAGGATTAGTTTTTCCTTCTATACAGCAAATTATCTCAACGAATTATTCCCAGCGAGCGAATATAAGTTCAGATTTTATTCTTTTTTTTTTTTTAAACAATGCACCTTATTGAGCACGCTCATGAACTTCGATATGAACAATATCTTCTAATCCAAATTTTCTGTAAAACCGAACATCCCGAATGCATATTGGTTTAGTTACGTTAGCAATGTTATCATCTATGCGTATTTAAACGATTCCTATGTCATAATGAAGATCCTCTTTTCTGGCCAATAATTGATTTAAACTTTCTGAACTAAGTACACTAACGTACACCTAGACTGTTCATGTGTTCGTAATTATGAACATTATAAACCTGAATTAGAAGAAAATGAATTGCCGTCTTATGATAGACTAACTTAACGTTCTTGTTTAATCAATGAATATTTTTTATTTTTCCAACAAAAAAATGTATGTAAATTAACAAAAATGATTCCTGGGACCAAACTAAGTGTTTTCTTGGAGTAACTTGAGTTTTGATCGGACCAACGAACAGCAGGCTTTGAGAAGCCCATTTTCTGGTTCCAACCTCACATCCTTCATTCTACGATATAGGTCATATCCAAAAGATGACTCTCAATTGCCCTAAATTCCCTATGTAAGAAACTGAAATACTAAAAGCTCCTCGTTGAAAAAATCGAACCCAATCCGTAGATAGAAGGGACGTTAATGCCTAAATGTAGAGCCCAAAAATCCCAAGGCCACACATTCCAAGCGCAATAGTCGCTAGCCCACAAATATTATGCCTAGAAATCCCAAGCTTACAAATACAAAGCCTATAAATCCCAAGCCCAAAAAATCCGATTCCACAAAACGTAATTCTACAAAAGTTTATGCCTGAAAAACCCTATTCCGCAAAACCTAACTTTACAATTCGGTAGCTCACACATCCCAGGCCAAAGCCGGACCCCACATATCACAAGCCTACAAAACCCAATTCAAGAAAACCTAATTTCAAAAAATCCCAAGCCTAAAGCATCCTATCCGCAAAACCTAATTTTATAATTCCCAAGGTCACATATCCCAAGCCCACGAAATCCAATTCCAGACAGATTTATTCCAAAAAATCCCAAGCCTACATAACCTTATTCCACAAAACCTATTTTCACAATTCCCAAACTCACATATTCCAAATCCACAAATTCCAAGCTCCAAAAACCTGAGGTCCACTAAACCCAAACCTATAAAAAGTATGGCCTACATATTCAGAGCCCAATCCCGCAAAGTCAACCACTGCTAATATAGAATACTTTGTTCGAAAGCAAGAGAAAACTTATCCATGGGACGGCCATAGAATAATTAAGATAGTTTTAAATTAGCAAAAGATGTTACAGAAATAATTACATTTAACAGTTGATGTAAAATTACAGAAGTAGATGCAGAAATGATAGTACAACTATTTAAAGTTCTGCAATTTATTTCACAGAAGCAAGAAATTCTTGTTCATAAATTTAAAATATATTTCCATGAAACAGCTAAATTATGTGTTGTCAAATACACAAGGTACAAAGTACCACCTACAGTACAAAAAGTAATGTGACGTGTAAAGAATTTCGGAATGTAAAATTTCTTAATTTAACATCTGGGAAACAACATATTAGTATTAGTAAGAAAAAGCCTTATTTTATCGATTTCTTCCAGACCATTTATTCGGAATTTGTATACATGACGTTTCGCAATCAGACCGATTCCCTTATCAGATTGCTAATATAAACGTAAATTATGAATCATTAAATAAAATGGTGTACAAAGGACCCCGCAGCAAATGTACATGAAATAGCTTTCGGTCGATTTTGATTAAACTTCGTAAAATTGTAGTTCTCAATGTCTCCTTCAAAAGTGTTACGGGGCACAAAGTTCGAAAATAAACAGTTTTCGAGTTATAGAGGGTTAAACATCCAACCCTTTTAATAAAGATTACCAAAGATCACGAAAACTGCAGCTCTGCGTAAAAAAAGTTTCCTGTGAAAGTTATTGGGCTCTAGCGGGGAAATGCAAAGAAAGTCATGGCCTTAAGACAAAGGTGATTTTTCAAGGTCGTTCAATGTGAACTTTGCATTTATTGCTAATATTCAACTAATAAAACCCAGATATGAAGAGGAAATCAATATAGAACCCATAAAAGCAACAAAAGAGAATGGCTTAGTCAACAGCGAGCCAATGAAGGCAAGTCATGAGTGCGATTTAGTCATTACCTAGCCAACGAAGGCAAGACATGAGCGAGAACTATTCATTATCTAGCCAATGGAGGCAGGAATTGTCCAGGATGTTGTCAATATCTAGCCAGTGAAGGCATGAAATAAGCTTGATTTAGACAATATCTGACAATAAGCAATGTATTATGGTTCTTGGGGTATGCACGGCATCAAGAAAGAATTCGCTGTCCATTACAAAGACTGATTCAGACCTTAAATGGCGCAGGAAATCGATTACCAGCAAGAGATATTCAGTTACCAGAAGTTGCCTTCATTTGCTAGAATCGACGAAATCCTGTTGATCTCTTGCCTTCATTGGCTAGATAATGACTAAATCTAGATCATGTCTTGCCTTTATTGGCTAGATAATGACTGAATCGCACTCATGGCTTGCCTTCATTGGCTAGCTGTTGATTAAGTCATTCTCATGTCTTGCCTTTATGGGTTCTATATTGATTTCCTCTTTATATCTGGTCTTTATTGGTTGAATATTAGCAATAAATGACAAGTTTACATTGAATGACTTTGAAAAATGACCTGTGTTTTAAGGCCATGACTTTCTTTGCGTTTCCCTGTTAGAGCCCAATAACTTTCATAGGGAACATTTTTTCGCACAGCTGCCGTTTTCGAGATATTTGGTAATGTCTCTTGAAAGGGTTGGATGTTTAACCCTCTCTATTTCAAAAACTGTCCATTTTCGGACTTTGTGCCCCATAACACTTTTGATCGAGACATTAAGTACTAAAATTTTACGAAGTTTAATCAAAATCTACCGAAAGCCATTTCATGCACATTTGCTGCGGGGTCCTTTATAATATGGTGGTAATTATAGAAATAGTAAAATTTACAATACCTGTGGTCATTATGTATGAATTTATATATTGCAATCGAAAATTTTGCAGTCATTAAATGATAAAATTAAAAAGGATGACAGGGTGTGTACCCTCCATCTCCATCTTACTAAATGAGTTCTCGTTGTAACTATAACATTCACTTAGAAAATGTTCTAATTACAACGAGTACTCATTTAAGATGGATTTAAGATGAAGACGGAGGGTACACCCCCTGTTATCCTTTTGAATTTTATTATTTAATGACTCAAAAATTTTCGATTTCAATATATAAATTTCTACATAATGATCAAAGGTATTCTAAAATTTTACTATTCCTATAATTACCATCATATTATAAATATGTACACCATTTTAGTTAATGGTTCATATTTTACGTTTATATTAGATATCTGATGAGGGAATCGGTCTGATTCCGAATCGTCATGTATAAAAATTCCGAATAAATAGTCTGCAAAAAGTCGATAAAAGAAAGTTTTACCATACCAATACTATAATTAATAATAAAATTATATTTATAAATATAATTAATAATAATAAAAATATTTTAATGCACCAGTGAAGTGTTTTTCAGAAGAAGCACAAGAATCAATTAACAAAATATATGGACAAGTTTGCGCTTCTTACAGCAGAATGAATAAAAGAGCATTGACTGACGAAGATGTTATGCAGTGCATGCTAATTTCATCAGATCCATGTATAAGTCGCTTAAAAGCAACTAGAGAACAAAAACACAACGAGCTTCCGAATCGAGCTAAAGTTTACCTAAAATAATAATCTGTCTATCACAATAACAAAATGTAAAAACGGGTTAGGGTTTTAGTGGGTATAAAATAAAGGCTCTCCTCTTAATGGATTGAACTTGAAATTGAAGAGTCCCACACAAGGGATATGAGTCTTGTCTCACTACATATTGTGCATAGAAGCATCTCCCCACTATTTGGATGAAAAAATACATTGTTTAATTCTCTTCTTTCTTTGGAACAAAGTATTCGATATTAAAAGTTTGGGTTTTATTAGTTTTAATTTTTTGGGGTTGAGTTTTGTGCGCTTGGAGTTTGATGGTTTGCGATTCGTGGAATGTTCTTTGCAATGAAGTGGTTAAGCTTCTGCCTAGCCATTTCTAACTGCTGTGCGCTATGGCTGATGCATGAGGAATAAAAGTAAATACCCATCTATATGTATATATCCACAAAATAAAATCATTTTTTCGTCTTCTCTGCAGATACACACTAAATAGGATAGTTTTCTGAGTAAAACTGGTTCCCTGTGTCCGCAGTAGTATCGCCCGATTATAGGAAGACTTCTTTATGTGCTGTTGACAGGTGACCGGCGTTACAGATATACGCACCTTAATTTTAATTTTTATTGCAGTTTGCATATAAATTATCTTCCTTCTGTCTAACCGTGAATGATACACATGAAAACTGAAACAGATAAACAAACGAATGAATCTGGGCTTCCTGGAAAACTGCATCTTCATAATCTGAGTATGGACGATCCTAAGGAAATGTGAGCACTTTTGCTCGTATTTTGATAATGCGCTGACATTTTCATCTGAAGAATTTTTAAGTTATAGCTTTGAAGTTGTTGTATTTGACACAAAAAGTGCATCGAAAAAATTTCCGTATAAACGTAACTCGAGCACTAATCTAATCGGAAGTTATTTAGAAGTGACATACGCGACTTTTCTACATCTATCATAAAATTAAAATTTAGACGACATTATGTTACTTGTTCTGAGGCTGCTGATAAAAATTTCCACAAAAATAGATCTATTTATTACCCTTGGCTACGTAAACGATAAAATAAATTTTCCTTAATTTATTATTTGTCGAATTTTTTTGGGTTGTGCGAACGGCATTTCAAAATCATTCTAAAATTGATTAGAATTGACAAAAAATGGAAAAAATTTGAATGACGCGCTAATTCTTAAAAGTATAAGATGTAAGCTAATGCGTAGGTAAGTTTTGAAGTACCGAGCAACTTTTGAAATTATGAAAATTAAATTAAGGCTTACCAAATTTAAATAATTATTAAATCTAAATGAAAACATTTGAAAATTATAATTAAAATCCCTAATAGAATTAGTGAAAGAAAACCGAATCGAATAGGGACTCGAGAAGTTGTACATCCTATCTTATTATTTTTACAATTAGTAATAACAAAATAAAATGGAAGGATGATCTTTATGAAAAAAAATTACTTATGTAATACAATGGTCAATAGCCAAACGTGCCGTTTTAGTTAATCAATTATAGTCTTTGATTAAGTCAATAAAAATACTTTTTTAGGTAAACATAAATACGATTTTGCATATATCGTTATATTTAATAGAAAGATTATTAACAACTA
The DNA here is from genome assembly GCF_010883055.1 of Belonocnema kinseyi. Classification (NCBI taxonomy): domain Eukaryota; kingdom Metazoa; phylum Arthropoda; class Insecta; order Hymenoptera; family Cynipidae; genus Belonocnema; species Belonocnema kinseyi. Next base: position 154,785,986 of record NC_046657.1, read on the forward strand.
CTAAGGTGAAACACATACTTCCAATCACGGTCCTCATTTGTTTAAACAACGGAATCTCACGTAAGAATAATGTCGTCAAGATTTAATTCAATTAATATTCTATAAAGTGTTTTCACGTATATTTATACGAGTTATCTTATTTTTCTGTCTGAATTATTTATATTTCAGAAAATGTAGGAAAATTAAAAAGGAAGGGAAAAAGTTAAATTTTGAAATACAATATAAAATCGTTTTTTAATGAAACGATTTATTAAATAATTGTGTTTAGCAGAGTGCTTATTTATTTTCTCAAAATTACAAATAATCAAAACAATTAGATGGTGTTGAACCCGAAACTCCTAACCATTTCAACCAGAGTGAACAGTTAACTATCATAATGAAGATCTAATAATGACCATTCTTTTCTGATTGAGATAACCACAATTCTGGTTGCTTCAACCAAAATTTATGTAAGGTTCTGCGTCAATTATGTTGCACAATTAAAGAATTATTCAAGGAATAAAAATTTTGCAAATACTTTTAAATTTAAAAACATTATAAACAATACAATTTTTATTTCTGATTATTTATAAATGCAACAGAATTGGCCAGGATCATTTAAACGCTTCGTACTGGTTTTTTCACTACGAATGGTACACATGATGGTTTCACAAGCTTAGATTTGTCAATAAGTTTTTTCTTATTTATGAAACAGATCTCTCTGCTCGGATGCTGGACCATGTACTTCCACACGAACAATGTTTTCTGACCCGAAACGTTCAAGGAATTGACGATTATGTCTACAATTGGGTAGAGTTACGTTGGCAATGTTGCCATCTATGCGAATTTTGACACACCCCAACTCGTTACCAAGATCTGCTCTCGGTGCTAATAATGGATTCAATTTTTCTAATACGGGAATGTATAATCCAATGATGAACTCACGCCGATTATCTGTCCCCATATAGTAAAAGTCTGGTGGTAAATGGCGACGGACACCTGGATGATCTGGATGTATTACAATTTCATAATCATGAACATTATAAACTTGTAAAGGAAGAGGATAAATTGCGGCCTCCTTATGCCGAAAAGTTAATTCTGCAAAAAAAAGTACACGTAAGTAATTTCATTTAATAAATCGTAATTTATATTTTACAAAGAAAAATAGACTATTAGGGGAAGTGAATTAAAAAAAAAACATCTGAAATTCTGCTGAAAAACACACTTGTCTTAGAAAATGAATAACTCTGCAAGAAATTAGGTCAGAAAGATATGAGAAAACTTTTTAGAAGATTCTTAAACTTCGATTTAATTAAGTTTTACTGAAAGTCTTTTTAATGAATGTTAGCCAGTATAAAGTTAAAAAATCGACCTGTTTTCGAGTTTTGCACAATTATTGTCTCTCAACTTGCACACAGTAGGATATTTACCAACAGGATTGGTGGGAAACGCTAAAGTGTAATACAGAATTCCAATAAATGTTTTCATTCTTTAAGAATAAAGTAAATTCACTGATAAAGAATTGATGTCACCTAATTAACGAATATTCTTTAAAATTCGTTAATATAAACATGATATTCGTTATCTCATTTGAGAAAAATATATCAATTATTTCTACCATCACTATTTGTTCAAGATAAGAAATTTAAACCTAAAAAAAGTTAAATTAATTAAATGGTTCAAACCAAAGATGAACTTAATCTATTAGCTTTCTTGTTAATTGTTTGAATAACTATATATTTAATGGTTTCACGATTATAATTAAATAATTAATTAGTTCTTAATTATCATATACAATGAGAAATACGTGTTTGGGGCTACAATTGTGTGCCAAACTACAAATGTTGGAGACGTTTCGTAAACATTGCATCTCACTTTTTCAGGTCTAACCTGAAACTGACGTCCCAGTCTTTTTTCAAAACCTAGAGGACGGAAAGCCATAGCAAATTGGTATTATAACCTTTCTTCCCATTGATATAATTAGGGTGTTTTCATATTCCGGTTGCTTCTCTATGATTTCTTGAAAAATTATTGCGTGTTTTTGCGATGACGGTTATTTTGACAAATAAAATGTTATGTCCTGTTTCGATATAATGCTTAGCTGTTGCTGAATTCGTGCAATTTGTTAGTCAAACTTTACTCTTATGTTCCTTTCTACATTGGCTCATCGCTCTCCCGGTTTCTCTAATATGAACGCTGTAACAAGAACAAGAGATTTTATATATTCCCTGATCACTGACAGGTGCATTTTTTATTTAGGGTTGTGCAGAAAGTTTCCTGCTTTCTCAGTTGGTTTAAATATGGTTTGGATGTTGTCTTTGATGAAAATTCTTTCTATTTGTTTTGCGACACTTTGAATGCAGCGTAGGATTGTAGTCCTGTTCCTCTCTCTTTCTTTCGTAGGTTGTGTTGGCTTGTTTTTTGAGTATATTTTCTTGTTGATTTAAGAATTTTTTTGTTTGTGTAATCGTTCTGTACTACAATTTTTTTTTTAACAATTTGTAATTTTTTTTTAAGTTATCTTTGTCTGTCATGGAGACAACTCTGTATACAAGGAAGTTGATGACTAGCTTTTTTTGAGATTGATGGTGGTAGGAAGAGGCATGTAGGTATCTATTTTCATGGGTGGGGTTTCTGTAAATGTCATATCCTAATGTGTTATTAGATATTATGTAAACTAGTCCGTTCAAGAAAGGCAATTTTTCGTTGTGTTCTATTTACGTGGTGAACTGAATATTGTGATTTAATCGATTAATGAAATCGAAAACCTTATGTAGTTTATCTAGTTGCTATCGCCAGATGACAAAAGTGTCATCAACGTAACAGAACCAAAATTGCGGCTTATGCTTGGTTGTTTGAAGATTTCAGTTTCTAGATGTTACATAAAGATGTTGGCTATTACAGTGGAGAGCGAAGATCCCATTGCTATTCCTGAGATTTGTTCGTAGAATTGATTATTGAAAGAGAAGTGAGTATTATTGAGACAGTGCTCTATGAAATGTATTAGGTCGGATGGGAAGTTCGCAAAGTATTTAATAATGTCAATTGTATCAATAATAATTAGGATGTTTTGGGATGGAATCAGAATCTGTTTCATTTTTTTGATGAAGTCAAAAGAGTTTTGAGCGTAAGCAATAGAACTTCCTGTTTTTGAATTTTGCATAACTACGTTTTCTTCTTGACGATGATAAAATGTAAGTCTGCACTCAAAGAAAACCCAAATATTTTCTTGGAGAAGAATGAAAATTCTCTCAACATTACATTTGAAAGGATGCTCAGTTTGTGTTCACAAACATCTTTCTGATACAAGAGGGCATTTCTCGGAATAGTGTTATTTCATTTTTTTGAAATAGTAATAACCAGTTTTTAACAATTTGGCAACTATTATATAAATTAATTTATTTAAACTTATAGGTTAAGCAGACTCTTCTTAATTGATTTGATATCTATTCAAAGTTTAAACTCAAATGTCCTCATGTTCAATATAAGCCACCTTCTAGAAAAAACCGACAACTTGATATATTTTTCGGCAATTTTTCTCCAGTATTTGAAGATTAAAATTAGAATATTGAAAGAGATTAATCATCTTTGTATTTATACACCAAAATTAGTACAACGAAATTCGTTGACTTTAACAATTTCCCTAGTCTGCGGCCACCATGAAAAGTGTGGATAAAAGTTTAGTCAAATTCCTACAGCTTCAGAACAATCAAAGTGAAAGAAATTCAATACAGATTTTTAAAAATATTATTCATTGAAAAATCAATTATTTTATGAATAATGAATTAAGTAATGCCCGGGAACAACGACGTGAAGGCAACAGGCTTCTGTTTCCTTTGGGGTGCTTGCTTTGCATAAGTCCCTTCGGCTCTCACGATTCGGGGTGCTTAGTTTACGTGAATCCTTTTTCCTGGAACAACTAAAGAGCTTTATTTAATAGTATTTCTTATAAAATTTTGGTTTCCAAAATTAAAATCCAAATACTTAATAAGGTCAAGATTTTCTGCATCGTCATAACCCACGTTTAGCGATACCCGAAAATAGCGACGTAGGCGCAGCAGGCTTCTGTTCCCTTTGGGGTTCTTGATTTATGTTATTGCCCTTGCTTGTCACAAATCTTAAAGAACTTTACACCTTTCTAAGTATCAATTTCATGTGTGTTCAGTTCTGCAATGATAACTCGTACGTTTATTTGTAAATGATCATTATAGCGCTTTTCTTTTGTGTGGGTTTGACGTGTCTCTCTTCAAATACTAACAGCAGTCTGCCAACATATCACACGTCAAGATCAATAGTGGGAGAACTCCAAAAAAATCATACTATGAAAATTTAGCGCAAATTTGTTTATTTTTCTCGGTGGCATATTTTTCCTCCAAAACCTACTTTCCTCTCAAAGTTTCATTTTTCTGATAGCCTAAGACAAAATCACAAAATCTCAAAGTCAGGTCAAAATCTATAATGATGGTGAGGTCTGCCCAATGTTGCAGACCCACGAGATCGGCGCTTCTCCTCTTGCTTCAGCTGTAGCAGTAGTGTAATCAACGCTACCCCACGGCCGTTCTTGCACTTAGGATAACCATTATTTGCGCGAAGTTTAAGGTTTGGAAATCTACATCATGTGATGAAGCTAACTCAAAAATCGACTTTTTTTAGCTGTCACACTATTGATCTTGACGTTCGATATGGCAATATCTTTTAAATCCTGGTGGAATCTTTCATCCTGATCTTCACTAAAATCGCCTACATTTTCAAAATGTACTTAATGGGAGAATCAAGAAAATGCAGCTTTAGATTCATTAGGCATCCCATATTTTAAAAATTTCGTACTCTATTTACAACTATAGTCACCTAATCAAGATCTTTCTAATTTCTTAGAATTTTTTCGTAATGTCTCTAAAACTTTGTCGATCTGCTTTCTCCACCTCAGTCATTCTTTTTTTCAAATCATTGTCTTAAAAATTTCTCTAATTTGTGGTCGATCAAACACTCTTAATTTCGCATCAGACAGTGTACGAAACTTTTCCAATATGTACGTAAAAGCTTCCATCTCCGTAGTATGCATTGCTTTGACAAATTGTTTTACAAGTCCGAGCTTTGCATCAAATGGTGGAAGGATTACTTTATTTGCTGGCATTAAACTCCGATTTATGAAATATTTAGATCCTGGCATTAAATTGTTTTTATTTGTTTAATCCTTTTTACATAATGTTTATTCCGGGGTATCGCTAAATGTAGGATATCGCGATGCTGGTAATCTTGACCTTATTGAGTATTCGCATTTTAGTTTTGGAGACCTATGCATAAGTTTTGTTTGTAAGTTTAATTACAGGCTTTTGAACAATCACTTGTAAGTCATCTTGTTGTTACGGTTATGGGATTATAAGATTATGGAGTTTATCAGTTATTCGACTATGGGGATTTGGGATTATAGGATTATGTTCTTTTGAAGTTGTTGAGTTTTAAAGTACCAGGTTGTATGTAGTTACGGGGATGTGAACCTATACAATTTAATTCTACATGATTCGGTGTTACATTCTGACATTCCATTTTCTTTGATATACTTCAGGGTTATGGATCTTATCGGTTTTGAGGTTATAAAGTGGTAGACGTATGGAATTATAAAGCTAAAATTCTCTGAGATTCAGGTTTTAGTTTTACATGTAAGTTTTTTTTCTTCATGCTGCATTTTGGATTTTTTTATTGGGATTTAAGATTTATGAGTTTTAAAGTTATAAATTTTGATTTTGTGGGTTTAAGGGTTACGGTTTATAGATTACAAGTTTATTGAGCTATGAAGGTAGAGGGTTATGTGGTTTAAGGCTTTTGTTGTTAAATCTTATAGTTATAAGTTGTTTTTAAGGTTAGAAAAGAATTCTGACGTGATGGGTCAAAACAGGTTTCGGATTTGGTTTCAGCGACCCAAATAACATATAATCCACTTGGTCTGGTTTAAAAAAACCTACACTCATTTTGTGTGGTCCTGTGTTATCAAAACTTAATGTAAACAATAATAATTTTGGTCCTTCTAACGCTTTTCTTTCTTTTCTACACATTCGAGTTTTATGATAGGCAATATTGATACATATGCATATAAAAGCCTATAAACGTAAACAGTCTTAGAGTGGTTTTAAGCGTAAAATTTCTCATTACCAATGCTGGAATACTAAATGATTGAGGGTTTGAATTAAATTGCAGTGCACTTGTATACTAGAGACCAAAATTTCGTTTTTTAGAAAGTTGAGATTTTATATTTATCGGAATGGATTCAAGAAGGAAAAAATATCGTACACTGACTTTAAGATAAATGAAAATAGTTTCGGATTAACGATATTTGCTAGAACTTTTCAAGCACCGCGCTAGCGTTCATTGCCCAATTCATTAAGAGGAGCACTCTAATGAGAGCCTCGAAAAATGGTCGTTTTTTGGAATTTTTTTAAAATAAGAAAACAACACGAAGGCTTTATGGTTTTTTGCATATATTTAGGTACATCTATGAACTAAAAACTTTTATTTTTACTTGATAAAAAATATGAAAAATGGCAGCTGTGGAAGCCATTTTCTGAAGGGTACCCGAAATGTGGTAATCAGGCTACAGCGCAGACCAATCATCTGAAATACATGAAACACGTCTCATTTTATAGGCAATTTCGTGCAGGAACACGCAATCGTGATTACCGACTTAAAAAAAGTGGTTTCAAGAAAAACGCGTTTAAAGTTTTTTGGACAGAATAAAATGTCTTTAATGAAAATTCACGGGTAAGATGTTTTAATCATGTATGCCATCACCATAGAGGAGTCTTTTGTACTCCTCGTGGAAGTCGTTTTCCGCCAACAATGCCGTTTTTCTAGCAGTCCGAGCCTCTTTCGTCGATTCATTGTGGTTCCGGTTCGCGCGGTGGAGTTGTATCTCGTCACTCTCCTCGGCGAACATTTTGCACCGCTGGCCAATTATCAAGCCGAGCTGTTTTATCAGACCAAAATCACATTGTGACCTTCGTTGAACATTCCTGCAGCCATAAATGCGGCGATTTCGACGATTTTTCAACCCGAGTGCACATTTTTTGGGGAAATGCGCCACATCGTAGCGCATTCTTGAGGGCAAATGCAGCGCATTCTTAAGGACAGGAGACAATACGCAGAACGTGCAAAAAATTGTTAGAGGAAGCTAGAAACACGATAGAGTAAGAAATGTCCCGTCCGCCGTCGCGACCGTGCACGGCGTGACACGACCACCTAGCGCGGCTCGGCGCGCTTCGGTTCCTGGAATAATAACTCGGAAAATATTCTCAGTACGACCTTCAAACTTCAGGATTATTTTCTAAGATAATATGGATATCGATTAAAGCAAAAAAATCGATTTTTTGAATGTTCTAATTAGAGTGCTCCCCTTAAGTGTTTAAGGCCATGTAACGAGAGGTTCACGTTACCAAAGCTGGACATCAATTTTTCTGTCCCAACTTATGTCTTAACGAAAAGAGGTATCGCTCTGAAGGTTTGGGAAATAAAAGAGGAGGCAATAAAGTGTCTCTGCTTTGTTCCGGTAAAAAATTTTTAAAAATATTTGGAAGATTACATTACACGCTTATGAATGAGGATGTAAAAATTTTCGCAGGAAATGAAACTGGAAGTTATATTTGCAAGCAATTTTCATCGTTGCCAATGGGCTAGTTATGAAGGTTATATTTTTCAAAGTTAGACTAAAAAACATAAATGGCTCACGAAAATTATGCACAAATAATCCAAAAACTAACTTTTGTACTTGAAATGAAAATAAACCAATCATACGTATCAGCTGTGTCAGAGCAGTACTATTGTAGCAATTAGACAACTTCGAAGTTATACGGGTCTGTAAGTAATACAGATTGCATAATTACCGACAGAGAAAGATACAAGCCGAAATTTTTTTCTGAGTTATTTAAACTTTTATTTTTCAATATGGGTAAATCATATTGATCTCAGGACTGCCGTGATCAGTTGGTTCACTTGTTGCATGGCATTAATATTGTTTAACTTCATTCAGGAAAATATGATTATGCTACTATTTTTTGTGCACTAGTTTGAACTCTTTTTTACCTAATCTCGATGGTTTTCACTTGGTACTTGAAAAATTTAAAACTTAAACTATTAAATTTTAAAAACAAATTACTTCTGAAAATGCAAATACCATTATGCCACAATAAAAAAATATACCTCATAAACTTATTCATTTCTATTCCCATAGCGACCGCCGCACAGTTTTCTATTCTCCCAAAGAGAACGCGTTTTCAATATATTTAATTCTTTCTGATTGTACCGGTAATGCACCTCACAGAGATATTTTTCATTCCTCAGAAGTAGTGATATTTTGATTTTATTTAATTCCTTCTAATAAGTTCAGAAAATATGTGTCATAAGCTGTTTTAGTTCTTTCATGCGGAATGTAAATTCTGAAATTTTAATTCTCACCAATTCAACTCTGCCTCTCTTGAGTTAAAATTATTTAAATTCACGCATTTGCGTAGAAAATCTTTCACTATTCTGCACTCATTTCACTAATTTTTAAAATCTTTTTCTGGGTTTCCTCATACTGTACATCCAGTATCGTTAACTAATCTATCATGATCTACTCCTTAGCCCCGTCTTTAATCTGTTTACATGCACTTCTATCCGTTAATAATTCAGTTCTTTCTTGTCTTCCTCTGATTTACTCATCTACCGACTACCAATTTTCTTTTTACTCGAGCCCCAAAAGTTTTTTTTAAGGTCACTCCTTCATTTATTTAATGACACTTCTTCATTCGTTTAATGACACTTCTTCATTTGTTTAATGAACTTTGATTTCAAATTTGAATTTGTAATTTGAAAACTTGTGCTCTAATTCCCTTTTATATGTTTCTTGTACAAAAAATATTTTTGAGAAATTTTGGAATATGACGAATCATTTTTCAATATCAAGACCGAAAGATGTACCAATTAAAGCCTAGGAATGAATGTTTAATTTTTTTTTAATAAATTAAAAAATTTATTCTTAAAGTTCTATTTACAATTGTAATCAGTTGAATATGAGAAACTAAGCTTTTAGAAAAGTAAAGACAAATAGCAAGCAAAAGAAGAAGATAAAGAGTTTAAAAGACCTCAAGGTCAAAAACACCGAGTAATCGCTTAAAATGTAACTTTTTCTGCTTTTTATTACATGACTATAATATTGACTCTGGGTTCGTCTAATCAGTAATAATTTGCAACTTTCTTTTTAAGATTTCTTAACGTTGTTAAAAAGTGCTTACAAAAAACTTTGCCTTACTATAACAAACTTCAGAAAATTTACAAACAGGCTTTTGCTAAAAGATTATAAGATTCGTTATTGTATTTTGCGCATGTATTACAAATTGTTCCATTTTAAAACAGGTTTTTCTTATCTATAAAATTTATCTATATTTTAAATTAAAAAAAGACTTACATTTTAGAGATCCTAAATTTCTTAATTTAAGAAGCTCTATTTCCATTGATTTGAAGAATTATTCTATTATTCCCTAATTGGATGATGTAATTGAAACACATGGCTCAATGTGCTAAATACATTAAATATTCTTGATGTAAATTTATAGAGGAACCTATTTTTTAATAACTTCTGAAATTTTTTCTTATTCTTTGCTCTAATTTCACTAACTCTAATTAATTTGACACAAATCGGGCGTGAAAAAATAAATAAGTGTAGTTCAATTTTCAGTTTAAAAAAATATATATTTAATGAAATCGTTGAATTCTCAAAAGAAAATTTAATTTTAACCAAATAATTGAACTTTCTACCAGAACCATAATAGTAGGATTTCCAAGCCGGAAAGACAAATTTTTTACCAAAAAGGGTGAATTTTCAACCACAAGTAGGATAATTCAACTTTCAGTTTTGAAAAATTGATTTAAAAAATATTTTCCATTAGTTATTCAATCTTTCACAGAAAACTTAATTTGAACCAAATAGTTGAACTTTGTATCAAAATAGTTCAAATTTCCACAAAAATTACCAAATTTCAACCAAAAATAGGAATTTTAAATTTTATATTTAAAAAAATTTAATTTTCAGCAGCAACAAAAAATAAAGTCTTCAATTAAATTGTTCAATTCTCCTCAGAAAATTTAATTTGCAACCAATTATTTGAACTTGCTACGAAAATTATTGAATTTTCAATTAAAAACGATTGTTTTCAAATAAAAAATAAGTAACTTACATTTTCAGTTGAAAAAATTAAATTTCAACAAAGAACAAAATATTTTCAATCAAATTGTTGAATTTTACACAGGACATTTCATGTTTACCCAAATAATTGAACATTTTACCGAAATATTTGAATTTTCAAGAAAAAGTACAAATTTTCAACCAAAAATAGGAACTTTTAATTTTATAGTTGAAAAAATTTCACTTTCAAAAACAAAAAATGATATTTTTAATCAAATTCTTGAATTCTCAACGGAAAATTTATTTTTCTACCCATAGTTGATTTTTCTAACAGAAACAAAATAGTTAAATCCTTAGGACAGAAAGACGAGTTTTTAACCAAACAGAACGAATTTTTTACAAAAAAAAGGATAGTTAAATTTTTATTGGAAAAAAATACTTCTCCTAAAAAAAAAATTAAACCAAACTGCTCAATTCTTAACATAAAATTTAAGTTTTAACCAAGCATTTGAGTTTTCTACGAAAAAAAATTGAATTTTGACCAAAAAGAATTATTTTCAATTAAAAAGAATTAATTTTCTACAAAAATAGGATAGTTTAATTTTCTTTTTGAAACGAATCGATTAAAAAAATATATTTTTAATAAAATTGTTGAATTCTCATCAGAAAACTTTATATTTAACCAAATAGTTTAACATTCTACCAGAAAGAAACTATTTGAGTTTTCAAGCCAACAAGACGAGCTTTCAACCAAAAGGGATGCATTTTTAATTCAAAACAAGATAATTAGTTTTTTAGTTAAAAAAAAAGTATTTTCAATAAAAATGTTGAATTCTCAACAGAAAATTTGATTTTTAAACAAATAGTTGAGCTTTCTATGAAAATTTTTGAATTTTCAAGAAACAAGGATTAATTTTATATGAAAAATAGGATACTTAAATTTTCAGTTAAAAAATGAGGTTAAAAAAAACAAGAACATGTTCAAACAAATTTTTCAATTATACACAGAACATTTAACGTTTACCGAAAAAGTTAAACATTTGAATGAAATAGTTGAATTTTAAAGCCAAAAAATACGAAGTTTGAACTTAAAAGTTTGAATTTTCAACAAAAAATAAGATAGTTTAATTTTTTTTAGATAAATTGAAAAAAATACATTGGCAATACAATTGTTGAATTCTCAACAGAAAACATCATTTTTAACCAAATAGTTGAACTTTTAATCAAAAGAATTGCATTTTCAAGACAGAAAGACGAATTTAATACCAAAATCATCCGCAAATACACTGTCATGCATTGCATTTTTAAAAGAATTTTTAGAATTTGTAAATGTTCGAACTTAATTTAAATTTTGAATCTTGTAAATATATTTTAAAATATTTAAATTTCAAAAAGGAACGAGACTGATCAAAATATTCCAAGTTCTCGTATCGAAATGTAGCACTACTTTTAATACAAAATTATTTAATTAGTTTGATTTCCTTCAATTCTTTAAAAAAATATCATGGATAGATCGAAGCTCCAGTTGTGGACGAACCACAGCAGATTTTCCAAAAATGCAGAAGAGATCGTGGCTTGAAATGTGCTGGCAGTTGTTTTCACAAGCTGAGCGTAAAATTTTATTTGCATATTCTGGTTGGATTTTGAAAACTTGTTTGTTTCTCTAAAACAATTCTCAAATCGTGATGCGAAAAATGTGAAAAACTGGGTCGCTAGAAAATCTGCAGAAGGAACTAACTTAACATCAAACTAATAGATTCTAAATCCTCCGAAGTGTGATTACTTAAATGATATTCTGAAACCAAATGCAGTTAATCATCTTATTTTTACAAGGGGAAACGTTTCTATTTGTATACTGAGAAAACTGTTCGGCTGGAACAACAAAAATTTTGTTGAGACCTTTTGTTGGCCAAACAAAATTGTTTTGTTAGCATAACCAAATTTTTTTGTTGAGGCAACAAAATGATTTTTTTATTACAATACACTATTTTGTTAGTTTAACAAAATCTATTTATTAAACTAACAAAATACTTTTCTAATGTCAACTCAATTATTTTTTTGTCTCAATTAAATAATTTTACTGTATACACAAAATAGTTTTGTCGACGTTGCTAAATATGTTTTATGTCAAAAACATACTTCTTCTACTCTCAAAACCTGAATCATTCGATGTTGAATTGGAAATACCTTGTTCCTTTAAGACGATGTAATCTCGTAGCATTCATTCAATTTTCATTTGCATTCCAAGCACTTCCTTTGCCAAGAGTTTTTCAACGAAAGTAGTCTCAGACGTGAGAGTTTGAAACGCATCTTTATCAATGCCATGCTCTACGAAAAGAAAGATAGAATTGTTTACACTCTACGATAAATGGACAATTAAACTATTTTATTTACGAGATATCAAGTATCAAAGTATCAAAGTATCAAGTATCCAAGTTTTAAAACGTGCATTTACATTAAAATTTTATATTATGATTTGGATACTTACTTTTGAAGGTGTCGATGATACAGTATAGGCCCCACTTCTCCAAAATTAGACGGGTCGCTTTATCCATAATGTTTATTTACTTCCTTAGATTAGTTTAAACAGCACGTTTGACGTTACCGGAATATGCAACTTCACCGGTATTATCCGCCATCATGGACGAAACTGTACGAAACTGATATATCCCGAGTAAAAATAATTCGTCATGATTAAGTCTTCATCCAGGACATAGCCAAGATACAGCTAAGACGTTTTTGTAAGTCAGGCCCATGGCCGCGAGCGAGAATTTATTTTTGGTCTTAAGTCGAAATTTTTCGTTTCCAAACCAAACTCAAGGATACCGACAACAAACGGCTTTAAAGGCCACCGAAGGTCATTACTAATCTTCTTTAAATTTCCCTGAAACTTTATATTATTTATCTACATAGTATTTATTTTTTGTGCATTAATGATTTTATTTAGCTGCAATAATTATGCTTTTTGGAAGTCAAATATAAAACTGTTACTCATTTTATCCTAACAACAACAGTTCACTAGATGCTTCTAAAAATCACAGTTTTAATCTTGCTGCGGAAAATTTTATATTCTTGTAGTTCTTAAGACTGATAGGTTTCAAATTTTCAACGAGCAAATCGTTCATTACAAAAGTATAAGTTCCATCTGTCGTAAAATTTTTATCATTAGCAGATGTCAACTGTTTGGATCCAACCTAGCTAACTGATTCCTAAAAATCGCAGGGTCTGCTGCTGGTGTGCATAGTTCAAAGAGGTCGTAATATAATGGGAAATAAAATTTATAAAGAGAAATTAAAAAAAAAAATTTGTTTTCAAACTTGAACTTTTCGTCTTAAGACAAGCCTCAAGGCTTACGTTTTCGACTACAAAGTCTCGCCCCTGGCCGCCAGCGTCGAATTTAAGATAAAATATTTTGATTCGGTATTATCTTTTAAAACGAAAAAACCGTTGCTGAAGAAAATTTGTTCATTCATGCGTAATATTTATCAACAAATAAGTGTATCAGAGAATTTCTAACACATTCTGATCAATACCAAATTCCTGATAGCATGTGAAGATAAATTAAATAGCGCGAATAGCAAACTATACCTTCCAAAATTCTAGCAACAATAATTATTGTTGTGTAATTAATTAATAATTAAGGAATTTGGACCTGTGCCATTAAGAAATCATACGGCCCAAACAAAACGTCCAGTTTCGAATAAACCACGGTTTCTAAAATAATCTGAGTACAAGATACCTGCTAATTATAGAATCTTTGTTGGCTTCACAAATACCTTTTCAAATCCCTTTCCGTAGTGCTTTCCGTAGTGCTTTTCTCCTGCTTCCTTCGTGAAGTTAGGCAGTAAAAATGATTATTTATTATATTCATAAGCTTTCCCAATAAATTTCGTTTTATTTGGCCATCTAGGAGGCTCAGTTTCTTAAGCCAATTAGTCTTTCGCTCACAATTCAAATTTTTGAGGAGACAATACTGATGGCCGTCACACAGTGAGGCAAAATGTACAAAATTCTAGCTGTGATCCACTTTTCAACAAATTTAAAGAAAAGGCCAAATACTTATAAGAGAGACTCCTAACACATTCAATTTCTGTGATTGTGACTGATTAATTTCTTTTAAAAAATAAATATACTTGAAATCTAAACAAAAATATTACAAAAATCGAACCGTAGACCTTTAAAGAAAGGATCTACAAACCCAATCTCACAAACCCTGCCCATCTAAATAATTTGCTAATAAACCTTGGATACTTAACCTCAGACCTTCAAACTCTAGACCGTCAAACTCTAGACCCTCACATTCTGGACCTTTAAATCCTGGGACCTTAAATCCTACGATTTGTAACCCTAGATCAATATATATTATTCTTTTAAACAATAGATCCATAAACCGTACATTAGTAAACAAACCCTATACACTTAAACAATATACTCATCAACCTTTGGCACGTGAAACCTCAACGATCAAACCTAAGATTTTCAAACCCTAGGTGCCTAAACCATAGAACTTCAAATAAAATACGCATAAACCATAGATTAACTAAGCTTATTGCGACAAGCCTTACACACCTATACAGTACACTTATAAACCTTGGACAGTCGAACCATAAACAATCAGACCTAAAATTTTTAAACCCTAGATTCCTCAAACTTAGACATGTAAACCGTATAAGCATAAGCTAGTACCCCAAACGATAGGCCTTTAAATCGCATGCGCATAAATTATAGATCCACAGTCCATAGCCTTACAAACATGGCACAACATTATTGCACATCAATTATACACTTGATGGATTTTAAGGTTTACGAGTTAAGGTTTTAAGGAGTTACTGTTTAAATTCCGAATTCAGAGAACCTAGGCACTTAAGAGTTTTCATTTGTTGAGCTTGAAAATAAAGTTATTATCTATAAAATAGACGAGTCTATGGTTGAAATATACAGCGTTAGAAAACATAGGGTCAAAGAGCTTTGAATTTAATGTCCTTGGGTTCAATGTGTGATTGCTGAGGTTTATGTACCTAAAAATTTATGGGTGAAAAGTTCGTGAGTCTGGGAGTTGGATTTCAGAAATTCTGCTTCTACAGTTTCAGGATGTAGTGTTTGAGAACCTAGGGTTTGAAAATATTAGGTTTAATGGTCAAGGGTTTGACTTTTCGAGGTTTATTAATGTACTGTATAGGTATGCAAGGCTTATGAGATCAAGGTTTTTGGATCCATGTTTTATGAATCTATGGTTTCATGGTATATGGTTTGGGTACCTAGAGTGTAGAAATCTTAGGTTCGATTGTTTATGGTTAGACTGTCCAAGGTTTACTTATGTGTTTTTAAGATATGCCAAGTTGGTTAGACTAGGCTTTGTGAATATATAGTTTATGCGTTTATTGTTTAGAGGTCTATGGCTGAGGAACCTTGGGTAAAAAAAGTTTCGGTTTGTAGGTTTAGCTTTTGACTTTCTAAGGTTTATAAGTATTATATGGGTGTGAAATATTTGTAAGACTAAGGTTCATGGATCTATGGTTTATGCGTCTATGCTTTAACAACCCATTATGTGAAAATATTAACTTTGATGGTCTGGCATCTATTATTTAATGGGCTATGGTTTAGGGGGCTAGGGTTTGGAAGGCTCAGGTTTAGTTATTTAGGGTTAGGCTGTCCAAAGTTCGCTTGTGTATTGTGTAGATGTGCAAAGTTATTAAAACTAGGATTTGTGAATATATGGTTTATGTACCTATTTTCTATGACTTAGGAACCTAGAATTCGCAAATCTTATGTTTAATAGTCTAGGGTTCGAGGGCATAAGGTTGATTAGGGTATCGTTTAAGTGCGTAGGGCTTGATAATCAATATATGGTTTATGTGTCCATCTTTAAATGGTCTTCAATGTATTGGTCTTGGGTTTCTGATCGTAGGATTTAAGGTCCTATGGTACACGGGTCTACGATTTGAAGGTTTAGGTTTTGACGGTGTAGGGTTTGAAGGTCTGAGGTTCAACGGTTCAAGGTGTATGAGCGTCTCATTTAGTTATGCAAGATTGGTGAGATTAGATTTGTCGTTTAATGTTTTAAAGGTCTATGGTGTTACAATCCGATGTCTTGATTTAACAATTTTTTGCAATTTGTACATTTAGATTTCAAGCCCTTTTAATTTTTTGTTAAGAATCAATATCTCTTAATTATAACAATTGTATGTGCTAGTAGGCTATCCTCCAAATATTTTGCATTTTTTTTTAATCCATGAAGAATTGGATCGAGCCTATAATGTTGTCCATTATGCTCCACAGTGTGCTAGTTGCACATGGGTCTCTGGTCAATTGGACTTTCATCTCTTAAGCAGCAAAGATGGTCGCTAATTAGAATAAGAGCAATCATACAAAATACGCATAAGCCAATTGTTTAAAGATACGTACGACGTGCGTTACAAACAAAAATACGTTGGAAAAGTAGAACAGAGCCTAGTCAAGCTGATCAAAAAAATCCTCATAAAAAATTAAAACAAGACAAACTAGGTCATGACGATTCTAAAAACATTCTACGGAATAAATCTATACCTAGAAGATTAAAAGATAGGAAGGATACGGCTCTAGAATTGCCCTATTGAGTAATTTACACATCACTGAAGCTAGGTATATTATAGTATTGAGTAAGCCCGGAATATTAAATTGAATTAAATCATGTTTTCGTACAACTTGAAAAATGTTAAAGAATAAGAACCAACTCGTAAGTCAAACATAAATTTTATTCCATCTGGCGCAACTTGAACTTCAACCTTTGTTAAAATGCGATTGAGAAAGTATAGTGCAGAAAAACCAAGTCTTTGAAAATAAGTTTAAAAAGTAGAAACAAGTTTACTATAAAGAAGGGCTTCTTAAGAATTGGACTTTGGCCTACCCCTAGAATTATAATCAGCATTTTCAGATCTTTCTTGAAACAATTTTCCGCTTAACACAATATAGGAAGATATTGCCCGATCGATCTAAATTGTGAAGATTCCATATCTCATGTTAATCCCAGGGCAATAAGTCGCATCTAAGGGGGCTTCCATAAATCACGTGGCCCAATTTTTGCCACTTTTTGACTTCCCCCTCCTCCTATGTGGTTTACCGTTGCATTATCATGGACCCCTCATCCCTCTAGGGTGCTACGTGGTTTTTCTTGTATTTTTGTAAAACAAAAGAAAAACAAAAATGTATGAGTGGTTGCAACCCTGCACGTGGTTGCGGCCAGAATTTTCTTGCCTTGACTCGTTAGCTAATGTAAACAAACAAAAAGATTTGGAGAAGGGGCACTCAGTCCGGTTCGCAGGGATAGAATTTAGGACACCGGACGCTATTTCAAAAAAAGTGTAAGCTCTGCGTTTTATTATTATTATTATTTTTTACATCTGAATATACAACCACGTGGTTTAAAACGTGAGTCCTCATCCCCCAATGTAAACCGGCGTGGCCTTTCATATAGCCCCTTGTTCTTAGAGCAGCCTCTTGGTTTATGAGAGGCCCCAAATCAGCTTTCACAAAGAATTTTTGAGAAAAATCCTTTCGAGGTTCGCGCTTAGGAACCAACCGCTTCTAAGATTTTCTTTCAAGGGATCATAAACTTTCTCTCAATTTCCCAATGGAGAAAACTAGTAGATCCTGAAAATGGGCAGATAATCCTGGGTCGGGCTGATCCTGTAGGTTTTGGAAACCACTTGTCTAAAAAGTTTCTTAAAATGAAATAGGTGTTTCGTAAAACTGCTTTTTGTGCTACTTTTTGTACCCTAGTTACTCCTAGACGATTGAGATGTGAAATGCATTTTGCAGGCTCATTGAACGACATAGATTCTTCCGCCTTTCTCTTTACGCATTCCGAGTCAACTCAAAAGCGATTATCTTCATGAGCATCCATTTTTTTTAATGTACATGGAAGAACATCCAAAATTTTCCTTTTCGACAAAGTCACAGTCTTTTATTATAAAAAAATCTTTGTTTTTATCTTTATCATAATATAAGGTTCCTTTCATTGACGAATTGAAATTCCTATGATAGAAATGATCGATTTCGTCTAGAAGATTAGCTGTATAAGCAAAAGACGCCTAAAAATGACGCTTTTCGTTTGAAAATATATTTTAATGAGATATTAGTCTTACAATAAAGAGAAATGATCCTACAGTGAAGAAAAATTATCCTTGCTTAAAATCACAAAATAAGTTGATATTTTTATCAAAATTTTTTATACAGACCCTGCTTTTAATTCTTGGCACATTTGCACAAATCGCTTGAGAATGAATACTTCACTTCGAAGAAGCAATATTTATGCAGAAAATGAATCCAAGGCTTTCAAATAATAACCGATTTCTAGAAAAATTATCACTTTAAAATCTTGCCATCATCTCATCCCCAATTCTAGATAATTTTAACTACAAAATTGTAAAATGCATCAAATCAAAACCAAATCTCTGCACTCCCTAAATTTGGAAACTCAATACGCATAAATATATTACTCTAATTGACACGTGGGCCATATTGACCCCAGAAAGAAAAATTGTTTTTACAATAATTCAAGTTATCTTCAATGAAAAAATTTTACAATTCTAATACCGAAAATTTTTCAAAATAAAAAATATATATGTATAGGTAGACATAATAATTTTTAAATAACATTCTTTAAATTGAGCCTTTCTCTAGAAAACCCCAGAAATCGACTTAACTTTTGGCACTGAATTGGAAAATAAACTTTCCGAAATGTATTTTTGAAAATAATAAAATTCATTTCTTTTTAACTTATTTTGCAACATGTTTAGCATCCTAAATATTGTAGTTTCAAGGTTTTCCCATTTTAAAGTGTATATTTGACCTCGAATAATTTTTTGTTTCATACGATTATTCAAAAAATCAATCTGGTTATTGAAAGTTAATTATTTGCAAATGGCGCACTACACAAGTTTGATGGTCCATGTACCTTGGCATTAACGATGTGATTTATATCGACTTTTTTCCCGATCTGAAGATTCAGTGGATCCTCTTTCTTGATTGATATAGTCACGTTGGCAATGTCGCCATCTATGCGAATTTTAACTCGTCGCAGGCGATTATAATCATCCTCTCTCGGAACCAGTAATGCATGTAAAGTTTCCAATGCAGGTATTATTACTCCAATAATGTGCTTGCGGTCCTCATCTGTTCCCATATAGTATAACCCTGGCGATAGATGCATACGGGTACCTCGAAGTATTGAACCTTCGTAATCATGAACATTATAAACATCAATGGGTGGAGGATGAATTGCGCCCAACTTGTGTGGACTAGCTGATTCTGAAAAAAAACATAAGGAGAAATTAAATATTGTAATTTTAATTTAATTGATCGAAGGGGATCTTTTAGTTTCGAGGCTGTGTTTTCTATAGCCCACTAAATTGCACCCCAAATGCGCTGAAATGAGCCACTGATAAAAATTTTTGCGCCACATTGATAACCGAATTATCAGAGATCAAAATGGTGGGTGGGGGGACTGGCGTGATTTTCTTAAACTAATAACATTTTTTTTTAATTCATTATACCCATCTTTCATAACTTCAAATGCGTCAAAATGCGCTACCACTAAAAAAATTTGCGCTAGCGATTTAACAAACATATCATATTGGGGGGGGGGGGGCAGTGTAACGCAGGTGATAAATCTTCAACAGTAATGTGCAATATAAAGTTGCGGACATGGATTCATGCGCCTTAAAATGCGCTGATATGCACCATAATTTTTTTATAATCTTAAAAACTGCCAAAGACATAGAGGCAACAAAATTCTACGAAGTGATGACGAACCAAATAAAAAGTTTGCAATCCGCATTGATGAAGGCAGTTTTCTATGGGAATTAAAATGCGCTCAGATGCGCAATAAAGAACAAATTTTGCTCCACATTCATAACCGAGTTATGAGCGATCAAAATGGGGGCGGGGGCTGGTGAGATTATTCTAAACTAATTAAATTTTTTCGAATTCATCATACCTATATTTTATAACTTCAAATGCGCTCAATTCGCCACCACTCAAAAATTTTTGCGCTAGCTGACTAACAAAGACGTCATTATAAGGGAGGGTGGGGGTGGCAGTGTAACGCAGGTGTTAAACCTTCAACAGTGATGTGCAGTATAAAATTGTGGAAAAGGATTCATTCGTCTTCAAATGTGCTTATATTCGCCATAATTTTTTTTTGCAATTTTGAAAATTGCCGAAGATATCGAGCTCACAAAATTTTACAAAGTGATGACCAACAAAATGAAAAGTTTGCAATCGGCGTTGATAGAGGAAGTTTCATATGGGGTTTGAAATGCACTCATATACGTCATTTTCTAAATTAACAAAAGACCATAATCAAACCTACCGATCCACTACTCAATGATATCTCCAAATAACCTAAATTACAATATAAAATTTTATACTGATCCCTTCGGATAGGATTGCAAATGCGCTCATATGCGCTACTTTTGAATTAAAAAAAAACCATATTCAACCTCCTCATTAGCACCTGTTACGACCCACTAACCGATGATATCTCCGAATAACCTGAATTTCAATATAAACATATGTAATTGTCTCTTTTTATAGGATTTCAAATGCGCTCATATCTGCCACTTTCAAAATTAAAAAAAAACCTTAATCAACCCCCCAATTAACACTTTACCGATCGCCTACCCAATGATATCTACAAATAATCTAAATTGCAAATATAAAAATGTATGAATATCTCTTCGGATAGGATTTCAAATGCGCTCATATGCGCCTCTTTTAAAATTAACAAAGAACCATAATTAACACCCAATTAACACTTCCTGCCGATCCACTAACCAATGTTTTCGACAGATAACATAAATTGCAGTACAAAAATTTATAATTGTCTCTTCGTATGAGATTTCCAATGCGCTCACAGGCGGCACTTTCTAAACTGACAAAAAACAATAATAAACATTCTCTTTACCACTTTTTACGATTGAATATCCGATAATATCTCCAAATAACCTAAGTTGCAATATAAAAATTTATAACAATCTCTTCATGTAGGATTTCAAATGCGATTATATGCGCCACTTTCAAAATGGACCAAAAACCCTCATTATAAATTTGTATACTGCGATTTATATTATTTACAGATATCATCAAATAGTGGACCGTAACAACTCATAATGAGGGGGATGATTATGATTTTTTGTCAATTTCGAAAGTGGCGCAAATGATTTGGAGAAATCATCCGATAGTGGATATTAAACAGTGGTAATGAAGGGGTTAATTGTGTTTTTTTTCTCCATTTCGAAAGTAGCTCATATTAGAGCATTTGAAATTCTATCCGAAGAGATCATTATAAATTTTTATATTGCAATTTAGGTTATTTAGAGGTATCATAAAGTAGCAGGTCGATAGAAAGTGTTAGTTGGTGGGTTGATTATGGTTTTTTGGTGATTAGAAAAGTGGCGCCTATGGGCCCATTTGAAACCCCATAGGAAAATTTTTTTATTAATGCGGATTGCAAAGTTTGTATTTTGTTGGTCATCGCTTTGTAAAATTTTGTTACCTCCATATCTTCGGCCATTTTCAACAAAGAAATCATCGCGAATATGACCGCATTTTCAGATTGCAACTTTATATTGCACATTATTGTTAAAGGTTAAACACCTGTGGTACACTGCGCCCCTCCACAATTACAATATATATGTTAATTAGCGAGCGCAAATTTTTAAGTGGTAGCGAATTTGAGTGCATTTGAGGTCATAAAAAATAGGTCTGATGAATTTGAGAACATTTAATTAGTTTAAAAAAATGACCCCCCCCCCCCTTAATTTGGACGCTGATAATGCGATTATGAATGTGGCGCAAAATTTTTTCTTTATAGCGCATATGAGTGCATTTAAACCTCTATAAAAAACCGCCTTTATCAATGCAAATTGCAAACTTTTTATTTGGTTGGTCATCACTTCGTAAAATTTTTTTACCTCTATCTCTTGGGCAATTTTCAAGATTTAAAAAAAAATTTAATGACGTATATGAGCGCATTTCAAACCCCATAAGAAACTCTCTTTATCAATGTGGATTGAAAACTTTTCATTTTGTTGGTCATCACTTCGTAAAATTCTGTTACCTCTATATCTTATGTACGTCGCTGTTGAGGATTTAACACCTGTGTTACACGCTCCCTCTCCAAACTATGATATCTTTGTTAATTAGCTAGCGCAAAAATTTTAAGTGGTGGCGCATTTGGGCGCATTTCAGCGCATTTAAAGTTATGCTCCAAAGTATTTTATTGTACAATTACCTCAAGAGAGAGAGAGAAGCCCGTCTGTTCCTTCAAAGGCACGATATGCAGTGACTCTGAGCTAGTCTCTTAACCACGGTTCTCTGATCCCAGTAGCAAGAGTCCAGAATAGAAAAATTTACCCAGCGCTTTACGATCCATAACGTGTATCCAAGTCCGGTCCGCCTTCCCAATCTTTACTTTTGTTTTTCAATGGGTGCGGTTTTCTCCGCATTCGTTTTTGTTTTGTTTAGTTTTTGTCTTCTCTTGTATCCGTGGCAACTTCATTAGAATATTGGTGTTTTGCCGCATTCTGTTTTCGTATTTGTACTCAATTGGTTATGGATCGGCCTCTACTAAGTGCTAGTCCCTAAAAACACGAACCCCTCGCAGCTTCGCGGTATACATACATTTATTTTTATTTGACTTAGGACTTGAGTCATCTTCAAGAACAGGTAAGGATAGCAACTGGAGTCAGCAAAAGAAGGTCACCTGCCTTCGAATTCAGAAACGCAAAGCCGATCCGAACCGGGGTGCGATCAAATAAGATCGCAAACTAGTGATGGTAGAATGCGGATATCTCTGGCATGCACAGTAATGATTCCTGTGTAATTTTACTTTGATAAATAGGTACCCCAAAATATTGCCGAATCATCGATGGATATTTTTATTTATTGAGCGGGGTCCAAGGTACTTTGGAACCAAACAGAAACGCGTCAGATGTGCCACGCTGTGCAATCCGCAAAAACCAGCCATCAGTGCGGTCTTCGCAAACCTCGAAGAATACTGTAATACTACCCACGGTTTTGGTTGCTGCCAATTCCAAGCGCTCAGGAGATGCATTCCATGCGACCACCCTGGTGCACTTGAGTGCACTCGTAGCCGTTCCATGACGCTACATGAGTGTTCAGATGCACCTGGGTTAACCGTTCAGAGATTACTGAGGTGAAGAGTGGGGGTACCTTATAAGTTACTATTTTACCTATTTAAAACAGTCAGGTGGAAGCGGCGAGTGAACAGTGAAATTGGCAGCAAGAAGTGTCGGCAAGTCGAGAGTTTAATACGGGTCATTAAGCACTACGTTGTATACTCTGTAGACACTAAAGCTGCAGGGTGTGAGACATAAAAAGTTTTAGAATATGTGCCGGACAATCTTTGTACCCTCTTGAGTGACATAACTACAATTATCTTTCCCCGAACAATACCTGCCAAATATCTAAATCCAAACATACACAGGTACACACTCGAAGCCGTACATTCTACGGTGTCCCTTCCACTTCATCTTAGTAAACTCCGCCCACTTCTTTACTTCACGCACCAATTCACCCAGGTTGTCGCCTGGAACGTAACCAGGCAAAGAATATAACGAACGGCTATTCAGATAGCTCCCTACCTCTGGCCTTTCCGTCATCCGTTAAAATCATTGTACAAGGAACTTATCCACCGCGATAATCTCAACCGTTCTTCGAATTGTTTGCGAAAAAACCTCAGATTTCGGGTGACGCTATTACCTGGCTTCCATGCGTCAACCAGAATTTCTGATCCTAGCATCCATGCATCAATCTTTTCTTGTCTCTACCTTTACCTAAATATGCTGAAAGTCACCCAAGTTACTCTCCTTTAACTCCTTCTACCTTTCATTTTACGACTCATCATGAACACCTTGAAGCTTTGAGAGAGATAATGCAAAAGAACTTGAGGCTTTTCTGACGAGCAGAAAGGTAATTCCCACAGAAAAATAGTGAGTGTTAATTTGAACATAACCCCGCAACTTCGCTCCCTGCCCATACGGAACTTGCAGTAGCCCTGACTCTTCTTTAGATCCTACTTTATTTCTTCTTTAACGGAGAGCATTGCAAATAAAATTAGTAATTTTCTGTTAATACTTAATAGGTCACTTTTCTCTAATTAAATTAGTAAAATGTCACTAATTTATTAATTAATTAATTTTTGTATGTTAGGAAAAAATGGTATTTTAATAATAATGTATTATAGATAGTATTTTTATTACCTACATGGTGTGTGAAACCCGCTACGATAAAACACAAAATTCCAAAAATTGTCTTCATAGCCTTGAGTTAAAGAAATGTCGTTCATGAAGAATCTTAATGCGAATGTGCTTAAGTAAAAATCTCCCAAATTTTTCAGTATTTATATATATGTATATGTACATTAGTTCTTATCTTATCTGCCCCTTTGAATTATTTATGTTGCAAACGTCTGTTTCTCCAATATGAAGATGTAAAACTACCTCATATAAATGGAATTATTTTAAATTGAGATGGAAAAATTTACCACTTATGCAATGAAACCATAAATATTTTTTTTAAACAGTACATTCGTGCAACGACACGGAATAAATATTTAGCTATAGATGAAGTGATTATGAGTTGACTCTTAAACAATTATTTTTTAAACCAACTGTTTATTTTCAAGAAATAATACAAATAAATGTAGAGCTTAAGTGACGGTAAATTGATTTCAAGTAAAGGGGATTTAAAAAAATAATTGATAAACTATATTGTGGAGTTTTACAGATTGTATCTGATGGTAAGCGACGTATATATATATTTTGTAAAAGATAACTTAGAAGAATAGTAATCAAAGAATTTCGAATTCGGATGAGATGATATTCATCTGAACATGTGCTCACAGGTTTTTTTTAATTTCTACGATTTCAGTTGATAATTTTGGAGTTCTTAACTATTCTAATTTTAATTGTTGTTCCATCTTTTTTCGTAGTCCAAAATATATATGATAATCGTTAGTAGGAAATGCTTTTAGCTTTGAAAAAAAGTGCATTTAACTATAAATCTAAAGAAGCGCATTTTCACGTATGGATAAGCAAATTTAGAAGGCGCTGATAGATTGTAAAGATATAAGGGGCATATCGTCTATGACTCGGGATGTCATTGACAAGAGTAAGACTGAAGTTTGTGATACTGTCGTTGTAGGAACAAGTTGTAGGAAAAAGTTATTCTAGATAGGGCAAGGTTATAGATGAATCCAGTCTACAAAGACAAGACATGAAATAACAATATCTGCCTGAATTGCCTATAATTATGTTTTAGTTCAAATGGTTGATACTGTAGTTAACGTTGTGAAAAGGAATTTTAAAGAATTCCTTGTCGCGAAAGGGATTGCAGTCAGCAAACTATAATGCACGCTAAGCATAAAGAAGTTTTTGTCTGAACTGGAGGCTAAAAGAACAACAGAAGCTTTACTAAGTACAAGTTATTCAGTTTTAATTAACTGAACAACTTACAAAATAAAAAATTTGTATGTGTGTGGGTGTGTTTTTGTGAGTTTAGTTTGTTTCACCTTCAGGTAAAAATTTGTAACAGCATTATTAGAGTTGATTCAAATGCTAGAGATTCTTCGTCTAAAATGCTTTGAAATTCTTTTTAAAAATGTATACATCGAAGCGAAGCGTATTCCAACAAGAAATCTTATTAGCCGCGCTTGCGACAATCCTTCCGTTATTGTTTGTAGCAAGAACTCATATTTTACTAATTTAAAATCAGATTTACCAACTGCTAATGTAATCAATTGTATTTGCTACTTATCAGCTATCACAGAAAATGGCAACTACACAAATTTATCAGTTCTTTGTACTGAATTATCAACATCAGTTTTCACTTACATCTGTAGAAATTCAAAGCTTCCTGTTCAACTGTGAAAATATAAAAAGTTTTCTCTCGGCAATATTTAAAAAAATTCACAAATTATCCGATACTAGATGGTTTTCGCATCAGCGTTGTAACACTGTTACAAGAATGGCCATATCTACTAGAGTGTTTCTCGGTATAAGTTTTTGACTTGACAGTAAAATCCATTAGGACAAGAAAAGCACAAGAATAACAAGTGACAGATAATCTTAGAAGAATGTCAATTAAAATAAATCAAAGCAAGAAAAAACTGAGTAACAGAAAATTTATGGTTCTGAAAAAATTCTTAAGTAGCTTTTGAATTTATATGGAATAGCTTAATTTTTGGTAGATTATGTCACTTGTAATTTAAATAAAGAATCGGAGGTCTTGCTAGAAGTTTTTAAGATAAAGAAATATCTAAGTTACTAGAGCTTGATGTCGGTAAATTTTGGTTCCTTGTTTATGAAATAAAATTTACGGATGGTGAAATAATTTTTCCAAATTTACACTTCTTAGCAGAAAAGCTCTCAGCCTTCTTCATATCAATTCAGATGCAGAGCGTTTGTTTTCAATTATGATTAATGTTCTATAAAATAAAATAAGTAGACAACGTAGTACTTTCTGGAATGCTATATTTAGATTCCGTACAAAATTAAAATCACGTGGTCTAGATTGTGTTACATTTAAAGTAGAATGAAAGGCATCTGGAATTTATGAAACCAAAAAATAAGAAGTGCAGAGCAGTAACTGGCCTGTACATGTTGTATATGATCTTCAAAGCTATCTGAAATAAATTCTTTTTTCGGACAAACGGAAATTTATAGCGAGTCATGTACAAGCAACGTGATTTAAAATGAGTCATAGCAGGGTGACGGAAGAACTTTCTCATGGATATGTGCGTTCGCAAAGACGCAAGATGCTACCAGTGCTGCCTAGCGACGGCTTGGATTGACCACCGGAAAGTTTTAAATTCAGCCTCGGATAGACTTATCATCTGCCTGATACAAATCTTAAAGTTTCATCCACACACAGTGGGTCGCATAGAGAAGCTGATGCGCTTTTGGAAAACCAGGTCTACTGTCTTCTGGATTACATCGCGCGTACTAACTAAAAGTGTCAACTTTCAGAGAATCATCTTCCAGCGTGAAATGATGTGCCCTCTCATCTTCTGCCACATACTGTTGACACTATTTTTAGAATTTCGCGTTTTCCAATGGTACTTCCACGGCAAGCCTAGATATCGAAAGCAAGAGGTCATTCCTGTATTTAACTTTGATGATCTTAAGATCCGTGCTAGAAATGGAAAGAAAATTAATCGAACTCTACGAGTTATAGTCAAGCACACTCAGAAAATTGGACCCTGAACTCGATGACAGAACCGCTAGTCGACACCTTGGCGCTGGAGAGGCCTATCTAAACCTGAATGCTATAGAGACGCATTGGAGACATAGCATTCATAATGGATGCCTCCCGATTAAAATAAAAAAGTCTTTCCCAACAAATTTGGTGTTCCAAATTGGCTGCAAGGAATGGAGTATCTGCATCGTACGTCCTGGTACCACTCTATTTATTTTGAGTTGTTCCATGGACGTAGAACAACCTCTGATCCCTCGACATCGGGTTATATATGAACGAGAACCCCTCTTCTTGAAGTGGTCAATAAATACAAACAAGTTGGGAACGGAGCATTTCTGTACAAAACAACGGAAGAGGCTATTGTAACACTTAACCTTAACTTCAATGACAGAGGTTAACAAACTGCATTACACCATATCCATCTTGAGTACTCACTTCTGAAGACCCGGATGAAGAAAGCAGAGGAGAAAACCTTTTGAAAACAGCTTTTTGATAGAAGAATGCACAGCGTCTTTTACAGAAATTTAATGGATCAGATGATGTCGTTTGCATCAACGCTTCCTTCCTCAAATAAGCCGGATTAAAGACGAAAAGGGAGGGTGTTATTTTGGAGTGGTAAGACGGTCTTATTTTCAATTTACAATGCCGTCATCTAGAATAAATAGGCACAATGCTACACCAAGAGTGTTTTATTATTATTTCTTTCACTTTTGCCTGTTGTTAGCCTTGAATTCGAGAAACGATATATGTTCGTTATTGAAGTTTCAGCACCAGTTGATAAGAATATTACAGCCAGGGAGAATGAAAGGAAAGATAGTTTGTGAGACCTTATAAGGTAGTGGCGGCCGTCATACCTAAAGTATTCTGTATATTGAAGAAATTATTAGGCTGAGATACATTTATATTCTAGAAAATAAGTAATTGAGCCGTTGACTGCAATATCGCTCAACGTGCCTTTTTAAGAAGTCACTTATTTTTTATTTGTTTTTCACATAACTTTAAGAAAATCATACGAAGAACAAGTGACTTCTTCAAATGTAAGAAAAGCGTTATTGCACCCAAACAGTCAATTGCAAATTCAATGTTCGATTTTTATTAAAGTCAACTTTTCCATACCGACATTTTCTTCTGCTTTTTGTGCCTTAGTTCTATAGCAATAAAATATTAGGTTATAAAAACGGAGTTATAAAAACTCAAGATCGATAAACCAGAATTATGTTTGTTCAAGTGAATTTTCATTTTTTTAAATTCAAACAAAGTGCGATAATGGATAATAATCATCTGCATGAAAAGTATTAGAAAATGTCCTTTTCGATGGTAACGTCACCATTTTTAAATCCTTTGCGATAACATTTGTGTCCATGCATTTTAAATCCCCATAGCAGGAGAAATTATTTCTTAAACCGAATTCCTTTTTGTACCCAGTGGCAACAACCTTTTGCTGAATACTTTTCGATAACTTAAATCGACCATGAATATTTTTCTTCGCAAAGCCTTTCCTTTATAATAAGCTTCACTTTTCAGTTGAGAAAATTAATCAAGAAATAAATGTTTAAACAGGATGGTTAAAAACGATTCGAATTACCTATGAGCATTACTCCAAATTTCCTCAATTACTCGAGATTATAAATTAATTATTTTGTTTATCTAAATTACTTTGAACTATACCACACTCTCGATTTAAGTCCAGTGTCGGGGGTTGCCTTTAAATAGCTTTGGACTGAAGTCAGAAGGACCGAAACGTGAAAAGTCAAGGCTGCCTGAACAACTTCCAAATGGAATGCATGCTATTGCGCAGTATACTTGACTGAGTACAAGCGCAATGCGGCGCTTTCAAGACGACTATCGCAACCGTTCTCGCCCTGCTCCCCTGAAAACTGATGGGTACAGCAGTTCTAGGAGGGCCTAAAATAGAGGGACAGAAATCGAGAGTTGAGTGTAACTGAATTATTCTGTTTCCACTAGATTACTTCGTATTATATTACGACCGGATTATCAGTTTGGATAACTTAATGGTCCAGCGGATTACTGAAGTTGTTTTTCTATTGCCTATCAGTGATATTATAACCACTAAAAAATCGGTCACTCTGATTCTTTCTTAGCGGAAAATAAAAACATCATTGGTTCATCAATAAAAATGTGAGTCACTGGTTAAATTTGTAAAAATTTCACTGAATCAAACTTAAAGTATTGAGATGATTACCACGAAGAGTTCTTTTCCTTAGGTTTTCTGCTCTCCAGTGAAAAATAAAAACGTCACTGGTTTAACATTAAGAATCTGAATTACTGATAAAATTAGTGAAAAGTTAATTTTCAGCCCAATCATTTAGTTTCCAACAAAATAATTGGATATAATACCAAATTTTGTATTCATATACCAAACTATATAAATTTAGGATAATTCAGTTGCATTCTTAACCAACAAAAAAATAAATTTCTGTCGAAAAGAATTATTTTGGACCAAAAGAGACGACTGTTGAACAAAATAAATAAATTTTTAACTACAAAAAGATCAAATTTTTATAATAATATAAATTTTTAGTTGAAAGTAAAATAGTTACAAAAATTAATACTAGAAAAACAAGATTAAAAAAAAATACATTTTCAAGAACAAAATTTCACCCCACAAGATGATTTTGAAACCAGGAAGATTAATTTTCTAAAAAATAAATGGTAAGATTGTTGATTAAGAGCGTGAATATTAGAAAAATATTAATTTTTACATATAAGTTTCACTTTCAACTAAGTAGTTGAATTTTTAACTAAAACTATTTAAACAAAACAGTTAAATTTTTAACCAAAGAGATGAATTTCCCAACAAAAAGTTAAATGTTCTATATAAAAAAAGGAAAAACAGGAGTTTTCAAGAAAATTTTTTGAATTTGAACACTAAAAGGACGGATTATCTACGCAAAGGTTAAATTTTGAACACAAAAATCGCATTTTTAATAAAAAAGGATGAATTTTCAACTAAGAAGCTTAATTTTTCGACCAAAAAAATACGAATTTTTAACAAAATAGATGATTTTTCAACTAAAAAATATAAACGTTTTTAATAACATATATGTATCAATTTTCAACCGCAAGAGGAATATTCACATTGTTAGTAAAAGAAACGATTCTCTTTAAAAAAAAGCGAATTTATAACAAAATAGTTACATTTTCAAGGAAACAGATAATTTTTCAACTAAAATGACAAATCTTCCAAAATAATACATAAAAAAGACGGTAAAAGAGTTAAAAAACTAAAAACAATTCTTTCCAGATTTCAATTATTTTTAAACACATAAATCGAGTTTGTTCTATTCTTATGAATGGTGAATAAACAATGAAACGTGTATTGATTGAAATAAAGTTTATTTTACACACACACGGATAAATCAACGCT
>NC_046657.1:154816864-154839464 GCF_010883055.1 Belonocnema kinseyi
AAACAAAGTTAAGACACTATCTGGTTTTGGTATTTTTGAAAGGTAAAAATGTAAGGTAGTCTCGACCAAATCGGAGAGCGAGTTCCGCGTTTGGCGACTGTCAAAATGGTAATGTCTTGAGTACAAAAAATGGTAAGAGTCCATGAACAGTTGAAGTCTCCAGAAATCTAGGTACCAAAATAGTAGGGATGAAATTGCTTAGCATCTATTGGTTGATTTCAATGAGGATGGGAATCGAAGTTACACCCCCGTCGACACGATCGAGGCGGCAGGCCGTAAATACCTGACCCTAACCGGACGAAACTCAGGATGAATAATACCTAAAATTGTAAATGGGGGACAATAAATCTGCAAGCTGAAATTGGCGACGAAAACAATTTTAAGAAAGGATGAGTTGTCCCTGAAGATACCTATTAAGAGCTTAGGATCTGGACCAATACATTTTTGGTCATTTATTCGTATCGTAAAATGCAGCTGCTTACCTTAAACTTTAATTACATAGTTTCGAGAATGTATTGAACGGTTTGAATAGACAGAAATACTGAGCAAAGATCATTCTAAACTACGTGAGGGATCATACATTTAGCATTTAGAAATTTTTACGACGTAACAGAGTTATTTTGCTAAATATTATGGAAACTGTTTAAAACCTGATTCAAATACGCAATATACTCCAGCAAATCCCGCGAAATAAAAAAATTAAAGCTACATCTTCTTTATCAATAATTATTAATTTTCAATTGAGACCGGTCGGTAACAACATTTTTTTTTTAGTTTCACTGACAAAAAGTATCGAGGGAAGTTTAAATCATTTGTTCCTTGCCATTCAGTTCAGATATCTGGACATTTTCAGAGCGATTCTTTAAAAATGGACGGAATTATGTATTTTATAAGAGAGCACTCTATGCTGCCAACGATAGATCCGAGATAATTGGCACTATCTGGCAGCGCTCTCGTCGTTGGCAGCATAGAGTACTTTCTTATAAAATACCTCATTCCGTCAATTTTTGATTCATCAATCTGAAATTTTTTCAAAAATATTCCTCGAACTTCCCTCAATAAATGTTGGCAGCCAAAATAACCACATATGATGACGATTATGTTTTGGGAAATAATTCAATTTGCGGGACATTTTTTTCACTTTTCAAATTCAATTATTGAAATTGTGATCGCCTTGAGATCAAGCCTCTACGGTAATTAACCTCTTATACGTGCACCAACAGTTTAAGGTGGGTTCCAAACCACTAAAACCCCGGAAGAAGTACAAATGCCGCGCGATTAATTACTCTTGTGTTTTATAAAATATGAGAAATTTTATTAGGAGTATGATGTCAGCTTATACAAAAGCTCTCTGGAAAAATATCAGTTTACCATTCCATCCAATCTAGTCGACTCTTAATCAACATTTAATTAGGTTTTGATAAACTACCTTGTGGTTTAATTTAGTCTGTCAGCTCTGCTTTAATGGAACTGACAGTATTTATAATTAAATTCTCGCTAGATGCATGGGATCCAATTTACTCGAACTTTACCACTAAAAATAGTGAATAAAAAAATTTTCTATTTATTTTTAGACGTAAACAAGCTAACATCACGTAAAAATCAAATTATGGAATTTTTAAATTGTTTTTTAAACCTATTTTTTTATTTAAAATTTCCATTACTGACAATAAACAATAAACTTATACAAATCAATTGAAAATTCTAAATATTACTGGAATCATAATTATTTTTGTTTAAAAAAAAACTATTTCGTTCAAAAAACTTTAATATGATCGAAAAATGTTTAAAAATTGCCAATCTCTAGACGAAAATGACCTTTCCCTAAAAATCACGGTATTCCGTGTGAAAAGATAACATAACCTACAATTGTTTAAAGATGTAATTCTTTGTAACATGGAATTTTTTGTATTAAAAATAAAAATTTCCAACGAAAAAGGCTAAAATAATACAAAATTGTGGAAAGATTCGAAATTTTGTTCGAATGATTAAATTTGTAAAAATATATTAAAACGTAAGGATTTTAAATTTAAAATACCAATTATTGAAGAAAATCGTTGAAATCACCTGAAATTATTACAAGTTGTAAATCCTCCTTAAAATATCTTGTTTTTTTAAAGTAAAAATATAAATTTCTGCATAAATAACTAAAATCATAAAGAATCGTTAAGAGGTTCAAAATATTGTTTTAATTACAATGATTTTTGTAAAAAATGTTTGATTAAAATAAAATATTTTATTTCGTCATCTAGCTATGTAAGGTAGAAAAAAATACGAAAGAAAAATTGTTCATCCGAAAAAGAGCTTTAAATATTTTTTTATATATTTTTGGATAGCATGCGTGGTTTTGGTTTTAATAGTAACAAATAACAATAATAACATTAATCGTACAAATAGGATTTGAAACTAATTGTTTTAGTTAAGCAATAAAAGATACGAAAAAAATTACTAGACAAAAGTTGCTCACCGAAATAAGATCGGAAAATTTGTCATAAATTATTTTTTG
This sequence comes from Belonocnema kinseyi, assembly GCF_010883055.1. Taxonomy (NCBI): domain Eukaryota; kingdom Metazoa; phylum Arthropoda; class Insecta; order Hymenoptera; family Cynipidae; genus Belonocnema; species Belonocnema kinseyi. The sequence continues at coordinate 154,819,371 of NC_046657.1, forward strand.
ATGGGACGCGTAATTTTTTGTTTCGATCGTACAAAAGATAGGAAAAAAATGGATAAACAAATGTGGTTCACCCAAATGTGATCGAAAATCTGTTATAAGTTATTTTTTGATAGGACGTGTACTTTTTATTCTAATCGTAATTTTTTCCCAATGATTCAAGCTAAAATAATATTTCAATTGAAAAAATTGTTCGCCTCGAGCATATCTAAAAATTTGTTTTGAACTATTTTTTGATAGGATTTGCAATTTTTCAAATTATAAAAAGAAGAAGTTTCTATAAGAAGAATTGTTTCTAACTTTTTTATTACGAATAAATTAATCATCAACCAAATAGTTAAATTTTTTACCAGATACAAGCATTTTTTCTCAGTAGATTACTTTTCTACTGAAAAGACGAATTTTGAGCTAAAATTACGTATTTTAAAACAGAAAATAAGTTTTTGATAAACTAGTTCATATTTTCACGAAAAGGGATTAATTATTGTGAAAAAAAATGTAATATTTGATATGTCAACTTGAAAATTCCTTCGATATTAAATCGAAAAAAAGTTTCATTCATAAAAAAAAGGATTTTCTAAACAAAATATTTGAATTTTTAACTAAAAAGGTGATTTTTCTACAAAGAAGATCAATTATCCAGCAAAAAGATAAATTTTTAACGAAAAATGTAACAGTTGATTTTAAGACTGATTAGGATTTTGATTTAAAAAAAAAAAAACAAATTTGAGTTTATCCAAAAAGATGAATCTAAAACAAAGCAGCTAAATTATGAACCAAAAAAAATTAATTTAAAATTAAACAGTCGCAATTTTAATAAAAAAGATTAAATGGCAACCAAAAGAGATGCATTTTTCACACACACACACATACACACACGAATTGCAGTCATTTAAAAAAATTGAAGGCAAATAATAATTTGCCGAGAAAAAATAATTTGCAATATAAAATGAAAATTCTGAGTGACTATTTTGTAAGTTTCTTTATTTATTTGATTTTTTTCTTGCGGATGGCTGCGTTAATTGAATTGTTAAAAATAATGAAAATAGTGGATCGTCATCCAATTATGAAAAAAAGATTTAAGAAAGTGTTAATAATTTTGATTACACGAAAAAACAAGTTTAAATGCTGAAAAATAGGCAAATCATGAATTTTTTAATTAAGTTTGGTTAAACAATTATCAAATGTTATCGATTCATAGAAAAAATCTTTGCTGAAGAACTGTTTGTTAATTATGAGAAAAAGGCAGTATTTTATTTATAAATACAGAAAATGATGAAAATCTGTTTAAAAAATTATTTTTTACAATAAAAAATTGTTTACTGTCATCAAAATGTTTTTAAAAATTCAGGAGTTAGCTAATTACAGTTAAGTGCATCGTAAAAATCAAGTTTGTTCCTCTAGAAATAGTTAAATCGTGCATTTGTTAATTAAGACAGCTTAAGCGATCATAAAGTTTTATTTGGTGGCCAAATATTACACTTAGATTTTATTCACAAGTAATATGTGATCCATTCTATAGAAAAAACTTTGTTTATTCTATCAAAAATACTTAATATGAATATTTGTTTTGAAAACAACAAATTATTCACTAACTTTTAATAGTTCAACTGAAAAACTCTTTTTGTCCATAGATTGTTTAAATTTAGTACGAATAAAATAATGAATCGCCGCCAATCCACACTAAACCGAAATTTTAAATTCGGCTATGACTGTTAGATGCAAAGTTTTATAGTCTCAATTTAAAAAAAGAAAGTTAAAATCGGATAATAATTGTGTTCTGAAAATCAATTTGTCAACGGACGTTTTTTCCCCACTGTATAATTCTAAATTTTGATCCAAAAATTTACGCGTTTTTCAATGAAAAATAATCGGCTGCATTTGATCCCGTCAATAAACCGCAAACGACTTCTCATTTCCAACCTTCATACCATTCAGGACACTCGACCGTAATTTGAGCTTCGCGCCCGACACGAATCCATTAACATTTTTCTCATAATTCCTGTCCGTTGCGGCACGCAAAGTTCTTTATATCTGCAGGGTGGATCGGGAGCGGCAGCTACGGAGGAAAAAGCGTCTTTGAAAATAACATCGTTATCTCTCAGCCATTTAAATTATTCTTTGCACTAGTTGTACTGAAAGTTTTTAAGGTTATTGATTTTTTTTCTATAAAATTTATTCTCGAAAAGATCTCATTCGCTCCGCTGGGAATCGAACCACAGAACTTCCGATTTCCGTTCGAGTGCTTTTCCCTTAAGCTACTAGAGAGATCGAAAGAATAATCCGTTTTCAGAAACGCACACATTCTTTTGCCAGGTGTTAGAAGCCCAATTTTGCAAGGAATCTGTATTATCATCATATAATAACAGAAATTCTTAATGTCTTTTTAGACTAGATAAAGCTATGAACTAAAAATTTGATTTTAAAAAATGTAATTCATAGATCCATCTGGTCTGAAAAGACGTCGAAAATTTATGTTATTACTCTGATCATAACACAGATCCCTTTAAAAATTTGACTGATAACACGCGGCAAAATAATGCGTGTATTTATGAAAAAGGATTTTTTCTATCTCTCAAGTAGCTTAAGAGAAAATCACTCAACCGAGAATCAGAAGTTTTGGAAATTCGATTCCAAATCAAGCGAAGGAGAAGATCTTTTTCAGAAACAAATTAATTTTAAAATATTTAATTAATACCTCCATCTAGCCTGAAAAGACTTAAAAATTTCAAGTTAATTTCTGACGATAATACAGATTTCTTGAAAAATTAGACTTTTAACACCTAGAAAACTTAAGCGTGTTTCTGAGAAAGGATTCTTTTTTTTATTTTTGTAGTAGCTTAAGGGAAAAGCAGTCGACCGGAAATTGAAAGTTCCAATGGTTCGATTCCGAGTGGAGCAAATGAGAACTTATTTCAGAAAAAATTTCGTTAAAAAAAAATTAATTAATACCTCCATCTAGTCTCTAAAGACGTTAAGAATTTCTGTTATTTTCTGATTCTGTTCTCGATTTCTCTAGCAGCTTAAGAAAAAAGCACTCGACCGAAAATTGGAATTGCAGTGGTTTGATTCCCAAAGGAAAGGACCTTTCTTCAGAAAAAATGTAATTCAAGACAAAATTTAATTAATACTTTGATCTATTCTGAAAAGACTTTAAGAATTTTTGTTATTCCCTGCTGATAATACAGATTCTTTGGAAAGTTTCTGCTGTTTCAGTCTAGAGGTTTCGGTCTTTTTATACACTAAATAAATCTATTATATATTAAAAATGGTGCATTAACACAAATCTTGACAATTTTAGTTTCAATAGAAACATTCTGTAGGAAAGTTTTTTTCATATCAAAATAATGGAATCGAACCCGGATTAGTTATGATTACTTCCCATTCCCAGATATATTTTTCATAAAAAATGAAATAGTTCAGATTTAAGTTGAAAAAATTAATTTAGAATAAAAATGGTTTTTAATTAATTCATTTTTTAACCTACGAGACTAAATTTCGCCTGAAGTGAGAAATATGTAGCGGGAATTTTAATATTTTAAATTAAAAAATGAGTTTTCAAGGAAAAACAAAATAGTAATAGTTGAAAGTTCAACAAAAAATGGTTTTAATTTAAACTTTAAAACATTGGCAGTCAACCAAAGAGACGAATTTTCAAGCCAGATAGCTGAATCCTTAACCGAAAAAGTTAACATCAACAAAATAATTGACTTTTTAACCAGAAGGGATACTTTTAAACAAAATTACTGTTTTTTTTTAAATAAAGTATATTAATTTTCACTAAAAAACATAAATTTTCAATCTAGAAGATTATTTCTCGGAAAAAAAGAATTTGCAGCTTAATCATCAAACAAGTTGTAGCATTTTCAGCTGAAAATAATAAATTTTTAGTGAGTTAAAGATACGTTTTTCACCAAAAAAGAATGATTATTCAGTAATAAGGTTAATTTGGAAAAAAATTGATGAACTTTCTAAAAAAAATCTTAATTTTATATAAAAATAATCAAACCTCATAAAAATGCATGAAATTCACCTTGAAAACTACCAGTTTTCAATACAAATAAAATACATATATTTTAAGTTTTGAAAAATAAACTTCATAACAAATACAAAAACGAATTGTCAAGAAAATAGTTATCGCTTCAACCAGATCTTTTTTTATCTACAATCAACAATGTTAAGCTAGTTAAATTTCAATGACAAAATATAAATTTTCAACTGACAATGGAACAGTTAAATTTTCAGTTAAAAAAATTGTTTCTTTTTGCGAAAAATCTTACCAATTTTTAAACAAAGAAATACAATTTTTATTAAAGTAGTTGCGTTTTCATTCCAAACAGAGGATTTCTTTATAACAGTTGAATTTTTTATGAAGAAAATAGATTTCAGCAGTTTTTCTCTTCACTGTACAAACGTTCAAGCAAATGCCTCAGAAAGCGAAAAACACTTCAGGACAATATATTTTTCAAAGTTTTTTTAATTTTGGTAAATTATGGGTAAACTATAAGCTTTTTTTAAATGCTGTTAACAATTTTTCTACGACATTAAACTCAGTTAACGTCAATCACCTGAAGTCAGTTGCAGTCAATAGCAATTATACGCACTCAGTTTTAAAAGATTTCAATAGATAAAATAGGTAGAAATTTTTCAATTATGGCGTGAAAGAAACACTGGCATGATCAGGGAAATGTTTTGGAAATGTTGGGGAATAAATGTAGAACGATTTAAAAAAGAAATGTATTGAGGAAAGGCGCAGTGCGGAGGTACTCACATGCGGAGATTGCGCAATATTGTGCATCTTAATTGGAAACTGTTTAAGCATCCCTGACTGTTTGCATTTCAAAACTCTCGATTTATCAACAAGAATACTTACAGGCAACCCCCTACAGTCCGGCTAAACCGAGAGTCGGGTTTGCAGTCCAACTCCGATAACTTTTCAACTTCAGGGCGGCAGGGGCGGAAATTTCCAGGAATTGCGGACTTGTCGGATGCCCCCTCTAGTACCACGATGATAGGTGCGCGCATGCGTAAATCATGGGTGCAAATCATGGGAAAAATAGCACACGTAGTGGGAGAACCCAATTAGTATTCGTGCCGTATGTGTGATGATGTTCTAAGGGGAATGTTCTTCTATCGGATGGCAGGTTATCGGAGTTGGACTGTACTACGTTTGATGTCACGTAAGAGGAAATTTCTAAATTTTATAACAAGTAGAACTACTGCATAGTATAAGCCTTGCTCATTAAAGTTGAAATATGATGAAAGGTCTAATCTCCTCAGAGAGTTATTGTAATCTCTTCTTGACACCTTTCTTTATCAACTCTTCTTACAATAACCTCTTCTTCTCATCTGCTCTTCTGCAGTATTATTAATGAGATTGCTTAGTGTCAAGTACACCAGAGAGAATTTAATCGGGACAAGCCTCGGGGTCGTACAATAGCGCATCTAATAGAATTCATCCGATTATGCATCCACGGGCACTTAAGTGTAAGTGGTTAAATGAATTATACTTTGCACTACCCTGAAGGTCTAAAATACCTCCCGGTTATTATGATGCTAATCCGGCTGATAATAGAGAAACTCTTACGACCCCACTCGCATAAACACTAAAGCTATTGTACGTGGACCAGACGAGGACAGAAATATTGATCAAAACGAGTCTTGAAGACTTGCTTGTTATCTCTGAGCATCGATTTTAAATACCTTTCCAGTTGGCTTCACAAGCAAGACATTTGACCGGAACAAACAGGTCTGTTAAAAGTTTTAGTGACTCTCTCCGCAACCACTTGTCGATTCAATGGCCTTCCCGAATCATAGCAGGGGTGCAGTAGCGAGGGGATGAAGTTTATGGTGTTCGGCGAAAATAGCTATATATGGGGTGTCCAAAAATTCTAGAAACATCTGAATAACTGGCAAGATGAAATATTATTTAAATGGGTGAAGGTCAGTCTTTGAATAACTTTCAACGATCAATCCAATGATGACGTTCAGTTTGACGTTAAACTTGATCTTTAAAATAATTTCAAGGTCAACTTTGTGTTGCCAAATGGGAAACCCTAATTTTAAAACCGGAAACCGAAAGAGTAGGACATCTTTGTGTAAATATGTATTCAGTTTCATTGAACAAGGCCCGGCTAGGGTAAACGGTGCGGCTCTGTATTTTCTTAGATCAAGGTTATGCTTGAAATAACATTTAACGCGAAATCCACTGGTGACCTTCAATTTGAGGTTGAACTTGACCTTCAAAGTAATTTCAAGGTCAACCTTTTTTTTAATGGGAACCCCTATTTTGACCTCAGCAATCATAAGAGTGAAAAATCTTTCGTTTAAATATGTACTCAGCTCATATTTCAGGTGTGACTTGGCAGGTCTGCTGATGGTCATTCAAACTTTAACAAGGCTCAGGTCAAGGTCGTACTTACACCAACTTCTAACGAGAAATCCAATTGTGGCTTTCAATTTGACCTTGAACTTGACCTAAAAGGTCATTTTAAGGTCAAATTTTTTAACTTTGGCCTATGATCTGAATACATTTATAAACATAAAATTTCTCGCTCTTTCAAATGTCACTGTCAAAATACGGGTGTCTATTTAAATACACAAGTTGAAAAGTTAAAGGTCAAATTAAAGTTCACCATGGGTTTTCCCATTGACAGTTACTTTAAGAATTAACTTGACCTGAGGAAATACAAAACCTTTCCATTAACTCAAGCCGGTCCTTGCTTAAGTTTGAAAAATTTAAATGAGCTCTTTTAATTGTTGATGTGAAAGATGGTGGTTCAGTCAAGCTTAGGCAAGGCCCGGCTTGGGTTAACGGTGCGGTTGGGTTAACGGTGCGGTTCAAAATGATGTGAAGAATTCCTGAAAATAAAACCAAAAATATGTCGACAAAAGTTGGACAACCATCATAAACAGTCACTATTGAAATTTTAGAAAAAATAAAGAAAGAAAGAAAAATATCTTTTTCTCCTGAAAAGGAAAATAAAATTTCCTCCTTGGACAAAAATAAAAAAAGTGGAAAGAAAAATAAGAAGGAAACCAACCAAATCGCCTTCCTTTTTTTCTTCTTTTTCATTTTGATTATTACCAAATCAAAGCAAAGAAACATCCGACGAAAGTTGCTTTAAGTGTGATACAAAATTATTTTGTTGAATAACCATGCATATTGCCTACAAAGGGTATAGCTAAGTATGAAAAAATGCCCCCCAAGGGACTTAAGCCATTTGATAGCAGACAATCAAAAAAAAATCTTTAAAAAATTGTGAACCCTTAGCTGCCATGTTAGATGAGTTATGGAAGAAAGAGACGTCCAATTTTATTTTTTCATATCACTATTTTCTCCAAAAAAATTTGGCAGCAAATTCAAACCCAAAATAGATTAACATTTTTTTGAATTTTTAGCGTGATAAATGTTTAAAATTATGAAAATTGTTTAATTACAGTAAAACTCTTCCATTGCCCAATTGAGGCTCTGACGGTGGGTGAGAAATAACTCATTATAACCCGCTCCGCTTTTGTTTGAGAGTTTCACTCTAATTACCAAATATGTTAAAAAAGAACGACAAGAGTTGACATTCATCAACTTTGTATGCATTCTCCCGAATGATAATAACTTTTTACGATTTACTTGTTGATATTTATTTTTTCAAAAAAAAAAAATTGTTTAAACAATTAAAAATTATTTGAAAAATACTTCGAAATTTGGAATTTGTAAGAAAGCTGCTGTTTTGCATTTTTAGGGGCATTTTTTGGGCACAAGGAAAGGGGACTAGGGGTTTGAAAATTAAAAGATTCCTAAATAGAAATTATTGCTTCATTACACAAAAATCAAAAGTATAAATAATTTTGATAGGTATGAATTTGAATCACCCAAAGTGAAAATTACTGTTTTTAATCTTTTACACTGAGAATATTTTGTGGTTAAAAACTGTGATAGTAGTTTAGATTCATCACAAACAAAAATTCAAGGCAAAATTAAAATTTTTTTTTTAATTTGAATTTTCCCACAAATTTTTTTCTCGAAAAAACATACGAAATTCTAATATGAAAACGCTCTGTCGATTTTTTAGGATTCAGAAACTTATATGACCGGATAATGTTTTTATTATTTTTGAAACTGAAAAATTGAATTTGTTATAACAATCCGCATTCGAGCCCAATTCAATTTACGACTAGTGTCACTTTAAACTTGCCACATTCCACATATATTGTTTTAAACCTGGATAAGTTATTTCGATCAAACATTTTCAACCACAATTCAGAAGTAGACATTTCTTTCATTTTTAAATTGCGATTTCGATTTTTCAGAATGTGACAAAGAAGCTGTTAGCTATTCCGAAATTTAACTTTAAGGAGTGCTTTCGAGAGTGGGAGGATCGCTGAAAGAAAGCTGTGGCTTCCAAAGAATACTATGTACTTTAAAGGGGATATCATCGTTATTGACCAGAATTAACTCTTACTCTCTGCAAACCGAAAAATCAAATCTCGCAACTTTAAAAATTTTTGGAATTCTACGACACTTCTACAATAAAAGCTTAAAGTAAAATTGCAAACATGGAATTGGAATTACAAAACTGCAATACATGTATTGTAAGTGTTGTCAATTGTGATGTCACGGATTTTAAGGAACTTATCCAATTGAATTAATTAATCAAATTCAAGCAGTTAAAGGAATTCGCGGAATTCGCGGATTCATGGAATTTACGAAATTCATGGAATTCGAGAAATTCAAAGAATTCATGGAAAGTACGGCATTTTTGTAATCAAGAGAATTCGCAAAATTCATGAAATTAAAGTAATTCACAGAATTCATCCAATTGACGGAATTATTAAAATTAAAGGAATTCATTAAATTTAAGGATTTCATAGAATTCAAGGAATTTAATTAATTCAAGAAATTTAAGAAATTTAGGGGATTCAAGTAATTCAAGACATTTTAGGAATTAAATGAATTAGAGGAATTAAAGCAATTAGAAGAATTCGAGGAATTTTAGAAATTACAGGGTTTCAAGAAGTTCAAGGAATTCACCGAATTCAAGGATTTCGCAAAGTTCACGGAATTAAAAAAATTAACGGAAAAAGCGGAATTTGCAGAATTTATTGAAATGAAGAAATTCACGAAATGTACGTTCTTCGCGGAATTCATAGAATTATAGAAATTTTCGAAAGTTGTGGAATTTATAGAACTCATGGAATTAAAGGAGTTTTGAAAATTTATGGAATTTATAAAATTCACAGAAATTAAAGAACTCAAGGAATTCCTGAAATTCTAGCAATTAATGTAATTTAAAGCAATCCGGAAATTTAAGGAATTATTGGTATTTGAGTAATTTATGGAATTTGAGAAATTCACGGATATCTATATAGAAATCACGAAATTTATGGAATTCAAGGAATTCATGAAATTCAAAGTAATCACGGAATTCATAGTGGTCATGGAATCCAAGGTATTTATGGAATTCAAAGCATTCATGTAATGTTATATGTAATAAAATTCAAGATATTCCTGGAATGCGAGGAATTCAAAGAATTCGAGGAGCTTATTGAACTCAACGATTCCATGATATGAACGTAATTCACGAAATTGGCAGTTATCATGGAATTCACATTGTTCAAGGAACTCACAGAATTCAAGTAACTCACGAAATTCATGGAATTTACGTAATTCAAGGAATTCATGGAAATGAACGAATTCACGTAATTGATGGAATTCAAGGAAATTTACGATATTAACAGAATTCGAGGAAATGAAAGATTTAGCGAAATTCATATAATTCACGGATTATGAGAAATTTACGGAATTTATTATATTCACGGAATTAATGAATATGAAGGAATCTACAGGGTTTATGGAATTCCTGTAATTCATGAAATTAACGAATTCATGATATCACGAAATTCGCAGAGTTTATGGAATTAAAGGTATTCATGAAATTCGCAGAGTACATGCAATTTAAGGAATTCACGGAACTGCAGGAAATTAAGGAATCAGTGTAATTTGTAGATTTTACTGAAATCACGGAATTCACTGGATTTGCAGAAATTGCGTAATTAATAAAATTCACGCCAGTCAAGAATTGATGGAATTCCATGAATTCTCTAAATTTTATGAATTCCATTAATTCGCTGAATTCTATGCATTTCATGAATTTTCTGAATTCTATGAATTCACCGAATTCCATGAATTCCGTGAATTCAATGATTGCACAATTTCCATGCATTTCTTGAATTTCATGAATTCTATAAATTTTATGAATTCCGTGAATTCCATTAATTTTGTCAATTTAGCGAATTTTATGCAATTCTTAAATTCCGGGAGTTGTACAAATCCACGAATTTCTTGAATTCCATAAATACGCGCGTTAGTAAAGAAATTTTAAGAGATTTATTTGAGGAATTGCTCCTTTATCTTATTCTACATTTGGCTTAAGGACTGAAATCTCGAAACCGTTGCTTTGAAAGAAATGGACGTTGCTTTAAAAGCCAGGTTTCCGAGATCTTAGTTCTTGCGCCAAAGCTAGAATAAGATCAAGGAGCATTCCCGTGAATTAATCTCTTTAAATTTCTTTCTGTGTATATATGAATAAAAATTTTTGCTCCGACAGAAATTTTTTTGTTTTTGTTTTGCCTGGAATAATTCTCCTGCGAAATAATTTACCCTTTTTTTTCGCTCTACCCGGGTCGAGATATCTAACGGCAAGTATGATACAAAAATGTTACATGCCACTGGACTTTCATTGTAAAATTCCAATATATGTAAGAGTAAATTCCAATATAAATTTTTAATCTTATATGGTAATTAAAAAATAGTAGAATACACGGCATTTTTTTCTGATGCAATTAAAGCTCACTTTTCTTTGCCACGCAATTCCATTTTGTGACTACTTTTTTGGGAATTCGTTTAGAGAAACCAATCTCAAACTCACGAGCATCTGCATGTTGGAGGAGTATCGCTCTAATTGCTTTTCCACTAGAATACACTACAGAACACGATTGCCATTTCAATGAGAAGTGAAAAGGTTTGGTCGCCTGAACGATACAATATTGGAGACTTTTAAAATATAAGATCAGGGAGAACGAAAAAATTGTTGCTACAAGTATAAAAAATAATTGAAAATTATTTTACCCTCTTTTTTCTATTTCTGTTGTACTTTTACATATTGCTTCATTTTCATAGTTTTGAAAAACTGCAGTTAAACTCAGTGAAAATCTGAGACTGCGCTGATTTTGAGGCTGACCTTGGTGGGGGAACACCCAGATAGAGGGCCTTTTCGAACACAGCGCTTTTGTCTGTTTAAGTACACTTCTACTTGCGGCGCTACGTCAATCTATGGAAGGACTCTATCAAGGGGCCCTATCTCTAGGGTTCAGTGTGGTTTAAAACAAAAATTTTAATCTACTGTAATGAACATATCAACATGAAACAAGGGTGCCCAAAAGGCCTTTTTTGGCCCCCAATTGATCTTTTTCCCCTTTATATTTTCTTAGGCTATTTAATATTTCCCACGCTCCTTCCTTTTTCGTACGCTATTTTATATTTTCCCACGCTTTTTTATATGATCCCGAGCTCCTTTATATTTTCCCTCGCTAATTCATATTTTTCCACACTCTCTCCTGTTTCCGAACGACCCTTTCTGTTTCCATATGCTTTTATTATATTTTTTCACACTATTTAATTTTCTTCTATACCCCTTTTCCGACGATTTCTTTCACATTTTGCCACGCTTCTTGCTATTTTCGCAAGCTATTTCGTATTTTTTCCACGCTATTTCATATTTTTTAACGCACCTTCCTTTTGTCTAAGCTATTTTATAATTTCCCATGCTTTTTCAATATTTCCTCTGTGGAACGGGCTTGGAAAAATATGAAATAGTGTGAGAAAATAGGAGTGTGCGTAGGATAATATGAAACAAGCGTCAAAAAATAGAAAATAGCATGGGAAGAAAGGAAAGGGGCATTAGTAAATATGAAACAGCATGAAAACAAAGGAAAGGGTGTGGTAAAACTTTAAATAGTGTAGAAAAATATATAGAAAGCGTAGGTAAACAGGAAGGCTATTGGAAAATATGAAAGAGCATAGGACAAGATAAATTGTCGGGGTGGGGGGATAGGAAGGAGCGTGACATTTAATAAAAAGCGTGAGAAAATATTAAATGGCATAATGAAAAAAAGGGGCGTGGGAAATATGATATAGCATGTAAACAACAGAATGGGCGTGAGAAGCCTTCCAATAGTGTAGCGAATATATAAAAAGCGTGGGGAAACTGGAAGGTTCGAGGGAAAATATAAGAAAGCGTGGAACAATATAAATATGTGAGGGAAATAGGAAGGAACGTGAGATTATATAAAAAAGCTTTGGAAAATATTGAATAGTATGAAAAAAGGAAAGAGGCGTGGGAAATATGAAATAGCATGGGTAATAAGAAAGTGCGTAATAAGCCTTCAAATAGTGTAGAAAATATATTTAAAGCATAGGAAAACAGAAAGGTTTGTGAGGAAATATGAAAGAGCCTAGGAAAATATAAATTAGCAGGAGGAATCGGCATGACGTGGGATCATATAAAACTGCATTAGAAAATATTGAATAGCAGAAGAAAAATAAAAGGGGCGTAGAAAATGTGAAATAGTATGAGAACAAAAGAAAGGGCGTGGGAAGCCTTCAAATAGTGTAGAAAATATATTAAAAGAGTAGGGTAATAGGAAGGTTTGTGGGAACGTATAAAACAGCATAAGGCGATATAAATGAGCGGAGCAAATATGAGGGAGCGTGGGATTATATAAAAAAGCTTGAGAAAATAATAAATAGGACAGGTAAAAAGAAAGGGGCGTGGAAAATATTAAATAGCATGGAAACAAAAAAAAAGGCATGGGGAAAACTTCAGGAAAACTGCAATTAGAGTACACAAATATAGAAAAAGCATAGGGAATCATGACGGGTCATCAGAAAATGTGAAAGAGTGTAAGACAATTTAATTTACCGGCGGAAATAGAAAGGGTCGTGAGATTACATAAAAGAGTGAGAAAATATTAAATAGCATAAGGAAAAATAAAGGGGCGTGGGAAATATGAATTAGCCTGTAAAAAAAAGGCATGGGAAAACTTTAAATGGTATAGAGAAAAATATATAAAAAGCGTAGGGGAACAGGAAGGGTCGTGGGATTATATAAAAAAGCGTTCGAAAATATTCAATAGCGTAATAAATAATAACGGGGCGTGGAAAATATAAAATAGCATGGGAAAATATAAAAGGGCATAGAAAAGTATTTGAAAAGCGTGAAATAGTACAATGTTCCTTTTTTCGAATGATTTCACATCTATTGATGTTGAAATATAACAAAATCTCCATTTCACTTCTTTATTATGAAAAATTTTAAAAACACATTTGTTTTAAAAGGTATCAAGATGACATTTATCTGAAAAACGCTAATTTGAAAACTGTTATTATGCGGCTTGTATCAACAGAAAACGAAAAAGCAGGACCGAGAAACTAAAGCATGATAGTCTGCTATCGAAAATAGGATCTAATGGGAAGAATTTTTTTCGCTTATGGTAAATTTTTTAATAGTTGCGACTTTAAACTGATTTAAATATAAAATTTAAGGAAATTTTTGTTCGATAATTAACAATGATTAATTATAAAGTGACAAATTAACGACCGGAAATATAGATTTCTATTAATTGTTTATCACGAACTATTGAAATTTGCATGAGATGAGTTCCCTTATTAGTATCAATTATTTATCATTGAGACTCTTTTGGATAAACGAACTTCATTTTATGATGTCTCGTTATCCTTCATTACTAGCATTACCTGAATTTCATTAAAAATTTATAAAAAAACATACCAGTTGATAAAAATAAATTATAACAATAACAAAACTATTATTTCTTTCGATCCTATAGTTTCTAATATTTGTTTCAGACGTGCCTCTGAAGATCATTTCAAATTTACTTCTAGTTCAACTTGACAGCCAGGCACAAAAATATATCACAAATGCTTATTTCTTAGAATTATTACGAAAACCATCAATTTTGATGGTTTTGAAACTAGACAGTTTCAAGTTGATATCTCAAGTAGATCTCGAGACTTAGTACCTACTAGGTGAAGGGATATAAAAAATAGGGGTATTCCTGGAAAAGGGTTTCGCTAGAGGTTGGGTGGCGCCAAAGTGTCTCTACCTCCGATATTAAATAAAAAATAAGGGAAACTCAAGTAAATGAAGAAGGTTTTAAAGAGGGGTAACGCGGAAATCCCTCTCCCAAAGAAAATGGATAAAAAACGGAGTGTCATGGATAGGGGGAAGGGGGCCTAAGAGGGTGGCTTTCAGCTAAGTCTTTCTAGCCCCGGGAGGGGATGAAAAATAAGGATACTTCTGAAAAGGAGGAAGGGGCTAAAGAGGCAAATAAAAAAGTTCCCCTCCCAAAGAAAACGGATCTAAAACAAGGTGATCCCTGAAAAGGGAAAAGGGTGAGCGAATTTAAAAAAGCAGGGGGGTTTGAAACGTTGAAGATGTGAAAGAGAGGTAACATCCAATTCCATTTTCCCTAGTTTCACATTCGTACTTTTTACAGAATATCCGATCGGAATCCATTTTAAGAAAATTTTGAGCTACGAATATTGCGATATCTTAATTTGTGATGAATAAAAATAATAAATTCACAGTCACTTTCTTGATCCACCAGTACCCTGCGATTCTAAACTCTAATAAATTCAGAACATAAAATTGCGAAAAGGAAAGATTAGGATTGAAAGAGAAAAGGTAAACGTAAAGAGCGGAGAGCCTTCTTGACCATTCTTGGCCAACTACCGATCTTGGAAACAAGCCAAAGCTTTATCGTCGGTTAGACGAAGTAAAGAGAAAAGTTTCCGGCTTGACCGTCAAAACTTAAAGTGGCACAAGATATCAGCTTGCGTTCGTCGATTTTCTCATTTTTACAGCATTCTCTCGAGCAGACGTCCGGAGGTTACTTGAGAGAAAGAGAACCGGCCGGCCGGGCGGATAGCTGGACCGACTCAAGGAGACTTACGGGTTCGAGTACACAATACCAAATAAATCACGTTTACATTCGACGATGGACGCTATAGGTGCAACGCTAAAGCTGAGACTGACTGCCCCATTTCCTGATTTATGATACAAACTTCTGCCGACTTATCTGCGCAGATACTTTCTCGGAAGCGACAGCCAAGGAAAAAATCAATACAATTTTTTGAATTTTTTAGAAACGTGAGCTCCTATGAAAAATATTGGCAACATATATTTTTCACTTTTCTGGATAATTTATTACCTCTACTTTTGAACGAAAGTAACCTTACCAAAATCGAGATAGATAGACCCCTTAAGTGACCTATTCTTTTCTTAACAACACCCATCCCTGTCCCTTTTCTTCACCATTTTGCATTCTCCCTACATCTTTCCCTTTCACCCTCATCAATCCTTAAACCTATATCTATTTTCCTCGCGCCTCTTCTTTTCATTATCCGTCTCCCTTTTCTAACTTCTTCTTGTATCTTCTACTTATCCCTTCCTTTTCTTAAATAGTATTCTTAAGCATCTAAAAGGAAGAAGTCACAAAAGTATTTGGAAATCTAACTCATGCCTATGTTATTTTACTTTCGATTCCTTACTTCAGGACTTTTCTGCGTTTCTATCTGCACATGTTCTACTTTTATATACTCGCCATTTTGCACTCTTGTAAATAATTCCCTTGACTTTACATTCCCATTTACGTTGCTTTCTTCTTATTTCATTCTCACTTTTCTTTCAAAATTATCTTTGAATAATTTTTCTCCAATTCTCAAAACCTTCCTTGTATTCTTTTTTCTTTAATCCTAAATTTAACCTATACACATCTCTACTTCTACTTCTTGAAATATTTCCTTCTACACACTCTGCTGAAGAAAATTACTGACAAATTTTCTACATTTTGTATCTCTTTATCGCTCTTAAGATCATCCATTATAACAAGCAATGAATGCGACAATGAGTTTAGCGAGCTCTAGTGTGTTATTCCTAATTATCTACAACACTACTTTAACATTTCTGTCCCAACTCTTACTTTATTCTTAGTTTCCTTACTCTTTTTATTAAACTTTTCCCTGTTGAACTTTTCGCAATTGCTTTCCAAAGTTTCTTTCTATCTGATAGGAATGCTGCCGTCACATCCACGAAGGAAAAAAAACTTTCAACTTCTTACTTCCATTATTCTTTTCATTCACTGTTAAAAATTTTAGAATTCTATAACAATTCTACAACACTTCTTCAATCAAATTCCATTAAATGTATTGTAGCGTTTGTGAGATGAAAATTGTGCACAATGGACTCACAGATTTAATGGAATTGAAGGAATTTACGAAATTCAAGAGGTTCAAAGAATTCAAGATATTTAAGGAATTCTAGAAATTAAATTAATTCAAGGAATTACAGAAATTAAAAAATTCGAGAAATTTAAGGAATTTAAGAAATCCAAGGACTTAAAGTAGTTCAAGGAATGGAAGCAATTCAGTAAATGCAAGAAATTCACGAAATTCATGGAATTCCCGAAATTCATTTAGTCCATCAAATTCACGAAGAATTTTGAATTCGCAGAATTCATGGACATAAAGAAATTCGCGAAATGTACAAAATTCGTAAAATGCATGGAATTAAAGGAATTTATGAAATTCATTAAATTGAAGAGGTTCAAAAACTTATGGAAATCATGAAGTTCACGGAACTAACAGAGTTTGCGGAATTCATGGAATGCAATAAATCCATGGAATCTTACCAATTCGTGGAACCTTAGTAATTTATAGAATCCAAGGAATTCATGGAATCTCAAGCATTCATGGAATTTTAAGAATTCAAGGGAATCACGGAAATTCAATAAATTTATGGAATTTACAGAATTCACAAAATGTAAAGTAATCAGGGAATTTACATTGTTGATGGAATTTGAGAACTTCATGGAATACAAAGAATTTAATGAATTTAATAAATTCATGGAATAACATGAATTCAATAAATTTATGAAATTCACGGACCTCATGGAATGCATTGTGTATTTGTATTTATTACAGAATTCACATTGCTCGCGCAACTAATGTAATTGAAGGAATTCAGGAAATTCATGGAATCCACGGAATTATAGGAATTGGTGGTACTAAAAGAATTCACAGAATCTAACCAATACACGAAATAAAAGAATTTAATGGAATTTATGGGAATCAAGGAATTTACGGAATTTGTAGATGTTTATGAATCCCATGCAAATTTGATGAATTCCGTGAATTCCATCAATTTCGCAAAGTCCAAAAAATGGGCGAATTACATGAATTTATTATATTCTTTAAATTCCGCGAATTTCGTAAATTCCGTAATTTCCAAGAATCTCGTGAATTATGTGAATTGCGATAATTCTATTATTTGCGTGAATTCTATGCATTCCGTGCATTTTATGAATTCTACAAATTACATGAAATCCTGAAATTCCGTGGATTGTATGAATTCTATCAATTTCGGAAATTCCGTAAATTTCATGAATTCTATGATTTCCGTGAATTCTGTGAATTCTAGACATTCTGTACATTTCATGAATTTCAAGAAGTCCATGAACTTCATGCTTTGATTGAATTCCATAAATTTTGCACCTTCCGTGAACTCCGTAAATTCTTTGGATTTCGTTAATTCCCCGAATTCCGTGAATTCCTAGATTTTTGTGAATTATGCTGATTCCGTGAACTCCTAAATTCCGTGAAATTGGGGAATTTAATGAATAGCGTGAATTCCATAAATTCAATGAATTCTAGTGACTTCCTTAATTTTGTTGAATTATACTGGTTCTGTGAAATCCTAAATTCCCTGAATTTTGGGAATTTAATGTATAGCGTGAATTCCATAAACTCAATTAATTCTAGTGAATTCCTTCATTTTCGTGAATTATTCAGATTTTTTGAATTCCGTGAATTCCGTGAATTTGATGAATTCTGTCAATTTCTTAAATTCTTTCAATTCCGTAAATTCAGTCAATTCCGTTAATTCTTCAATTCCATGAACTCCGTTAATTTGTTAAATTTCGTTATCAACCCTTTTGCTTCAAAAACCCTCTTGACCACATCGCTCAATTTTTTTCTGGTTTTTCTGCTACTGTAAATTCACGCTTCATTTTTAAGTAATTGCTTCCTCCCGCTTTCCAATTCTTTAATCTTTGGATTTGTACTTCCATCTTCTGGAACCCTAGCTCTATCTTCTCATCATCCCTATGATTTGTTCCTTTCTGTTAATTTTTTAATTTCCTTTCTTTTTACCCTGAAATTATGTGTTTGAAATAATGACTCCATTTCTTTATTTTTATTTGGTTACTTATTTCTTTTTTTTTTTCTTTCTGAATTTTATTGATAAATCCCCACGCTTTCCTTTCTATTTAAAGCCAATAAATTTCCTATTCTATTGCCTTTCTTTTTCATAGTTTATACAGACCTAAGTCTCCCCTTAATAAATACGAGTGTCAGTAACTGGTGACCTAAAATTTATTGGTCAAATCTCGAAACCGTTTTCCGAGTCCCACCTTAAAAAAACGCTTGTTAGTGACTGGTCACAAAAAAATTATCTGTCACATCTCTTCACCCTTTTCCTAGTCCCCCCTTAATAAATACGCTTGTTAGTGACTGGTCACAGAAGAGTAATCTGTCGCATCTCGAAACCCTTTTCCAAGTCTCCCCTTAAAAAATACAAGTGTTAGTGACTCGTCGCAGGAGAGTGACGTTTCACATCATACACGCCTATTCCAAGTCTCCATATTAAAAATACGCGTGTTCGTGACTGGTCACAGTAAAGTGATCTGTCACCTCTCGAAACCCTTTTCTAAGTCTCCGCTTAAAGAATACGAGTGTTAGTGAGTGACTACAGAAAAGTGATGTTTCACATCTCGAACCCCTCTTCCAACTTTCACTTTACAAAATATGCGAGTCAGTGACTGGTCATATAAAAGTGATCTGTCACATATCAAAATCATTTTCCAAGTCGCCCTCTAAAAATGCGAGTGTTAGTGAATATTATCGAAAGAGTTATCAAGGTTTCGCAGTTATATAAGAAGCAAAATAAAAATGGAGAGATCAAACTCGAAATATAATATGAAAGAAAATCGACAACTCGGGATATTTAGAATTTGTAATTCGAATATGAAGTGCTGCCATCTTCTAGAAAATTAGCAAATTCGTGATAAAGTGTATTATCACAGCCAAAGGTATAGTGAAGTAACCAGTCATTTTTTATAGCGCTTTTAGCATGTAATGTTCTTAATTATATGATATTTTGTGTGTATTTGTAACCTCATATTCCTCATTTTATGGAAAAATAGGAAAATATTGTACTATTTGTCCAAAGAAGCAAAAAACATTATTGGAAAAGAAGGTTCCATATCGGCACAAAAACTTGGCTTCTCTTTTTTTTCTTACAGTTCGTACCAAATTTTTTTGTCTGGAGTCTCTTTCATTCCAGTGATAATTTCTCAACTAGCTCAACCTTTTCCTTTTTTTTTGCGCTTCACAAGTCTCACCATAACCATTTGGCGATTAAGTTTTTATTCTTTCTAAATACTTTTTCACTACCTATATCTCCTTTAGATTTAAAAAAATAAGATTCACAATTTGTTAGGAATTAAAAAAAAAATCTATAATAGTCTACAGGGACTTTTCCAGTATATATCATCAGTCACAGACGCATTTTTGCAATGCCATCAACTGACTGGGATGCAGTTAAGTGTACGATGGGGGAACCTGCGCCTTAAGGTTGGATCTGAACTACCAGAACCTCGGTACAATTTCATAGAAAAATTTAGAGAGGTGTGACTCAGGGATCGAACTTAGGATATCTAACATAAATTTCAGGCATCAAACCAACTAAATCACTGCAGCTCTTTTAATTTATAATAATAATAATTACTATTATGATTAAAAGATGTGTTATTAGAAACATGACTCGCAGTCATGCTGAAGTCGTGTTTAAGATGACCCTACTACATTGGCAGGGGGTGGTTCAGGGTGGAAATACATCAGGGCTTCTCAATAAGAGGGGTTTCAATAAAAGCATTTGGTGAATTTTGGTTATTGATGACTTTATT
>NC_046657.1:154839564-154850798 GCF_010883055.1 Belonocnema kinseyi
TAATAAAAAGTACGTCTTTTTCGTTCATCGATCCCTGCAATCTCTTCTAGCAATAGTTAGTTTCGATTTTGGTGTACGTATGAATTATATGTATGAACCCAACGTTTACACGCCATGCAAACGAGAAATCTCAAGGAAGTCGAAGCGCACTTATTGAAAGACCCAATTACATTTCGAGCAATCGAGCTTTCGTTAGTGAGTGGCAATGAGAGTACCACACTTCTCGGAAATTTCTTCCCCTGCCCTCCCTGAGCGCTCTTATTGAGAACCCCAACTTACACTGCTAGGCTATTGTAGCTTATGGAAAAGTGACTTAAAAGCATTATTATTCATGACAAATAAATAAACTAGATTATATTTTAAACGTCGTAGACTGTGATCAGAAAAATTATAAAGGGGGTGCTTGATGGGCTTAGTCAAAAGTAGTTAGCATTTCATGAGATTGGCCTAGAAGGTGTCTCTCGTTTCTTTTCCCTTATACGATTTATAGAATTTTTGATCAAATACGTTGTGGTTACTGGACGTCAAAAATTGTGCAACGTACGGGCGTGTATAGTTGACGGTCCTCCTTTTAGTTACTAGAAAAATAGCTGGAAGCTGTTACTGGATGTTTTTGATTGATGATTTTAGTGGGCTTGATTCTGGTACATGTACGATCATGTTGGCAATGGGCGTATCTTTAAAGCTTTTCTGAAGGAGCTTTTAGGTTTTTAAGAAAGAGTTGCCATGGGAGTTTTTTAATGGATAGATTGGAGGGCGTTTCTATTATGTTTATGAGTTTTTAAGAAAACCAACAAGACATCGATGTTATTTTACAAGGAGGTGGGTAATAATCGTCATCTGTTCTTGCCATTTTAAAAATTAAGATAGGCTTCTAAAAAGTGTGATTAAAGATATTGTCAAATAGTTGACGAAATTATCCAGAGGGCGTTATTCAGACTTGGTGGGCGTTCTTGGTGAAAAGACTAGGCGCACTCCTCAGAGTGGTCCTCAGGTGCTTCCTCAAAGAGTTTCCTAGACAGAAAAATAGCTTTTGGAATGACCATGTGTTTACATGCAAGGCAAGTCATTAATCAGATCCTCCCTTCAACACTATCCCGGAATAATTGCGGTTGAATTTACAGCGATAATTCCCTGACAAGGTTGGTGATTTCCTCAAATCGAGCGGACAGTTTACATCTGGCGACAGCAAGAGCTTTCCGACGGAAACTAGATTTCATGCAATTTCCTTTATAGTAGGTTTACTCCCTAAGCGTAGAACTTGCGGTAGTTGCAAGCCTGAAGCGATTGACGCGAGTCTCAATTGAACAAACCTGTTTGAGTTGAATCGTGCAACTTACAGAGTTTCAATCAGAGAAACGACCCGCTGGACTCGATGGTTGAACATAAGATCCCATTGATTCCCTTGGCTTCAGAATTGCCAAGATCTCGTGTACGGCATCGCAAAGAGTCGATGTCTGCTTCCGGTTTGTCCGAGCATCGATGAGCAAGGAAAGGGAGGCGGCCCCGTTAATCAGGTCGATGCTTCGAAAGAATGGCACGTATGAGGTACCAGGAGAACTCGAGATACCTCGGAGGAAGTTGGGAAGCTTCTGGGTACTAATGGGATCGGGGAAGTTACTCTAGGCCCAGGGGGCTCCTTTCTCGAGCACGATGCGACTTATAAAGTCCTTCTCTCTCACACACCCAATAGATATAGGACTTCGAAAAATGTATTTGGAATTCTAGTATACAATAATATTTACTCTACGATTGAACCTGCATGCTTGTAAGAGAATTAAGAATATTTCTAGGATTTTAAAATATAACTCCAATTAAATGTATAGGCCATCTCCTTTTTTAAATGATTTTAATTTTTTTTAATTGAATAAAAAAATGTTTCCATTATTAACGACATCCCCGAAATATTTGTTACAAATCGTGACTGCTGAAAATGTAGTTTTCGTGCCAAAAGTCAGAATTCTGAAAAATAGTTTTCATTTGATTTTAAGAATCAAAATATTATACCCGATTTTATTTCGAATGAAAGAATTTTTTTTTATAAAAAATTTTTAAATACCCAACAAAATAACGTTATTTTGTGCAATTGAATTCGTTTGATCCTCGCACAGTGAGATCAAATCAAAAACGAGATTCAAAATAACTTGTATCAGGCAATTCTTAACTGATTATTGATTTCGTTTTAATTCAGTCTTAAATTTGTAAGAGACGTATGTAGCCTGATTATTAACTTTGTTTGCTTCAACTTTTATTTTGATGCAAAGGGTGAAGAAAAAGTCAATTTTTTCGGTTTTTTTTATCTTTTGGGAAATGTGTTTCTCTATGATCAGCATTTTCAGAGTATATGGAAGGGGGTAGTGACAAGAACAAAAAATTATGCCAATGTTAAGTTATGATTTATGAGCGAATGAACTGAATAATAATCTCCACTTTAGATTCTTCGTTTGCAATGCAAATTTTTGGGATAAAATTATCTGCTCTAATCAAAAAATAGTACTCGATCGTAAAAATTTGTCATTTAATATCTTTCAATAATTTTATAAACAAATTATATAAACAAAAGCCTAGTGTGGACATTTAAAGGAAGAAAGAAATACATTTTTTCTTAATTTTCCTCAAATTGTATGGCCAGTGATGTTCAATTATAGAAAATCATCATCCTAAATTTTTTAATTATTTGATAAACAAATTGTATAAACAAATGTCCACTGTGGACATTTAAAGGCCAAAAAATTCACTTTTTTCTTAAATTTCATCAAATTATATCGCCAGTGATGTTTAATGATATAAAATTATCATCTGATATTTTTTATCAATTTTTTTAACAAAAAATATAAACAAATGCCTGGTATAGACATTTAATGATCAAAAGAAATCACTTTTTCTCTTAATTTCCCTAAAATTATGTCGCCAGTGATGCTTAATGATAGATAATTGTCATCCGATATTTTTTATTAATTTTATCAACTAGTTGTGTAAACAAATGCCCAGTGTATGCATTTAGAGGCCAAAGAAATTACTTTTTTTCTTAATTTTTTTTCAAATTATTTCGCCAGTGATGTTTAGCGATGGAAAATTATCAGCTACTATTTTTTTCTAATTTAATAAATGAATTATATAAACAAATCACCAGTTTGAAATCTTAAAGGCAAGAAAAGTCGACTTTTCCTGCACTCTTTGCATTAAAATAAAAGTTTAATCAAAACTAATTCAAAACTAGGGATACATTAATAACGTATAACCCATAAATATTGACAGATTCAGACCAAAAAATTTCGGAAAAAATGCTTATAAGATTTATAAGATTTATAAGACGCTTCTGGGGCTCGAAAATAACATGCAAATATATAGAATTCGTCTTTCGTGGAATAACATTATGAAAAGACAATCCAAAATTATATAATAAAACACCCAATCTTTTATAAACAAATTATTTTTTGCAAGAATATTTTTCACGATTTTCCATAATTCTTGTTAATATTATAAAAAAATATAATTATCAGGCATTTACGTCAAAAAGTGACAAACAATTACAGTCCAATCAGAAAATACGATTATTTTTTACATTTTTGGATGATCCATAATTATAGTTGAAAATTTAATTATTTGTTTTAAAATTAAATTTTATGTTAAAAATTCTACTTCGGTGTAGAAAATTAATCTTTTTGGCCTGAAAATTTACTTTTTAGTTAAAAACTAATATTTTTGGGTAGAAAATTAAACATTTTTCAGATAAATCGTCTTTTTAGCTTTATGATTCAATAATTTTCTTGTTAAAAATCCATATTTTCCGATTTAAAATTCACTATTTTCTTTAAATTAAAAAAAAATTGAACTGACTTTAAAGAAATTGGTATTTTTGTCTTAAAAATTCAAATATCTGATTAGCTTTCTTAAAATTTGCAAAAAAATTTTTATGAGTTTTAGACATTTTTGCTAAATTTTCTGGTACATGACAAAAAAACTTTAAATAATTAAATGAAAACAATTCATTTATCGATTTTTATTTTATTGATTGGTTGATTAGTATTAGCTGATTAATTTTGTTTATAATATTAAATTACATAAAGTTTGAATTTTTTACATAAAAATTGAAGTTAAACATTGTATAACTAAGAAAATAAATTTATTATTTACTTTGAGGTTATGTTATTTAATATTTGCTGTTTTGTATAAATTATTATCTATACCTTTCAATGAAAAAAATCTTTAGGATTATACGTGGACATAAAAATTTTAGATTATATGTATTTTTTTTATTTTATTAACAAATTATATACACAAATTCAAAATTTTCCCCTTTTTAGGCGAAAGCTAAAAGTTTTTACTTCCGATCTTGTTGCAATTAGGTTGCCAATGATGTTTTTTGAAAAAAATTTTGCCACCTGTTAGTATTTTCTTTTTTTTTATACAAATTACAAAAACAAATTCAAATTTTGGCCGTTTTTAAGCAAAAAGGAACCGCTTTTTCCCGACCTTGTTAGAATTATATAGCCAATGATGTTTTCTGAACAAATTTTGGCCATTTATCAATATTTGTTTATTTTACAAATAAATTATATAAAAAGATGCACATTTTGGGTGTTTTTAAGCGGAAAGAAATCATTTTTTCTTCTGTCCTTGCTAAAATTATACTGCTAATAACGTTTGCTGGAAAATTGTTTGCCACCCATCAATATTTGTTTACTTCATAAACAATTTATATGAACAAATTTACGTGCTGGTTTTTTTTAAGCGCAAAGAAATAATTTTTTCTTCTGCCCTTGCTGAAATTATATTGCCAACGATTTTTTCTGATATTTATATGCAGAAATAAATCGTCTTTCTTTCATTATTTTTAAAACTATATTGACAATGAATTGCCCAGATAAAATTTTGCTATGTCTCACTATTTATTTACTTTAAAAACAAATATTCTTTTAGCTTAGTAACACTGAAAATGTGCATTTGTTTATATAATTTGTTCCGAAAGTAAACAAACATTGACATGGGGCGAACATTTTTTTAGAAAACGTTATTGGCAATATCACTTTAGCAACGTCAGAAAAAAAGTGATTTCTTTCGATTAAAAACGCCGAAAATGTGCATTTTTTTACATAACTTGTTTATGAAACAAGCAAATATTGATAAGTTGCAAAATTTTTTTAAGAAAACATGATTGGAAATCTAATTTTAGCAAGGTCAGAAGAGAAATCGACTTTTTTCAAAAAAAAATGCCCAACATTTATATTTGTTTATATAATTTGTTTATAAAATAAATGAAAATTGATAGGTGGCAAGAAATGTTTCAGAACACATCACTAGAATCACATCACAGAAGAAAAATTTTTCCTAGAAGATAAAAAATAAAATTTAAAAAATCTAAGATTAATTTTTTTCATGAAAAAAAGATCTTTCTCTTTTCACTCCTCTGGGAAACGAACCACAGAACTTCCTAATGAAGTGAAATAAGAAAGATCTTTTGCTCATGAAAAAATTTAATTTATTATTATTATTATTATTATTATTATTACACCATTAAGCCATTTCCCTTTCGGGGTAGGCGTGACTCACTCGGCAGGGGAAAGGAGTAGTGTGTGGATGGGATAGAGATTTTTCAGATTGATCCAGAATTCTCGTGCTATTTATGTAAATAACACGTTCGTTCCGCAACACTGCTCCGACCCAGGCTGCTGATCAATCTCTCTAGCAATCACCCCAAGCGAAGAACCTCACGAAGCTGTTATGTAAGGATCCCCACTTGAATTTATAATTTTTAAAAATTATTTTCCATCTAGTCTGATTAAGATGTTAAGCATTTTCTGTTATTGAAGAAGCTTAACTTGATCGATATTGTGGATTTTCTGCATCCATGGTTTGGGAGGGTTATCCACTGTCGGCAAAGTACCATTCGCTGATGATATAACAGATTAATTTGAAATTTTTAAAATTAAAAATTTTTCTATGTTTGCGTTAAAATAAAAATAAAATAGACAATTTACTATCACCATTTTCTAAAAAATTTAGCCCTGAATTTTTAAAAAATCAAAATCGAAAATCGGTGCATAATTGCGTTTCAAATGTCATTTTGAATCTCCTTTTCCGATTTCACGCTATTGTGCGCGCGCACACAGTCGTCTAGTAATAATAAAAGCACACTAGGTACAGTCTTAAGGCTAAAATGTGAACGATTTTGAGTGATTTCTATCTCCCCTAGGTGGTGTCTGTGTTGATGCTTGTGTGGTAGAAGGGGAAGATCAGGAATATAGGAACATGGCGGACATGTAAATAACGAGTGAGTGATTATACATATTAATCTCTTCTCCAAATTATTTACATTTTCTGTTTGAAACAAATTTACATGATTTTGATTTCTAAATTGAAAAAGAGAACAATCTGTTCGGAGTGGTACTCAAGTGTTGGGCTTAATGTCTCTGTTTAAATATTTTTTTCATTTAGAATTATTGGAAGAATAATTCGCACAAGCAAACAATTTCATGTAATATCAAAAAACTCAATGCATTTTTGATCGCACGCTATTTCATGTTTTTCTATATTGAATAAAATGGTTTGTTTATGCAAATTATTCTTCCTGTAAATCTTAATTAAAATTTCGAAAATTTAAAAAATTTAGAAATTTAGAATGTGCCCGCATCGCGGGCACATTTTCAACGCAGGCTACGCGCGCGGCTCGCTTCGCTCGCGAGTTTGAGCGCACCTAGGACGCGCGACTGTTGGTTCTCGCGCTTCGCGCTCGATACTGCATTTGTCTCGCCCTTTCCGCTCGGTCTTTGTATTTGGCCCACATTTGTACACTGACCTATTAAGGTTAACGAACTAAACATCGACAACTGTAATTTGGTGATTGTGAATTCTCCTTTGTTAAAGCTTCTTCGGCTTTAACGAACACATTCTCATCACGTATCTCGTGATTCGCACTCGATTTTATCCAAAATGTTAACTTTTCTATATTATGTTTAACACTTCTGTATCAAACTAAAAATAAATTCATTCAGATTATTTAGCGATAGAAAGTTTTCACATAAAACTAATGCCTTCTCATTATGATGAGAATGTAATAATACATCATTTTTGTGCGACAAAAATGTCAATTTTTTATTTTTTAACAAAGTTCAAAAAGTTGTTATGATAATCGTGTAGGTCTTTAAAAACTAATATTTTTCTTTCGTTGACTTTTTTTCATGTGGTGCGTTGAATGACATGGAATAGTCATTTTCGTTTTTATTAGTATTTTTTTTAATGTTTCGAAACGCTATAACTCTGGTAATTTTGTTGTTATCAAAAAAATTCATCAAGATAAATTGTTCATATTTTCGTGCACTATAAACAGCACTATATGAAAATTTCAAATCTTAAAAAAGTGGTCTTAAAAATTTTGAAAATGATCTAAATTATTGCATTTTTATTTAAAATAGCTGTCTAACGAAATCGTCCTTTCTTTTCATATCCTTATAAAGTAGGTCAAAAGGAAATTCAATAAAATAATTACTTCAAATGTTACTGTGTTTACAGACGACAACGACGATAATGACAAGGCCGACAGACAGACGTCATCGTAATTCCGCTTTCTTTAAGAATTAGGGATTCTCGAAAAGTGAAAATTTCAAGAAATCCGCGATATTCAGTTATCCCGTGAAACAATACCTTCTTATTATGATGAGAATGTAATAATTCAGTATTTTTTGTGCGATTAAAAGCTGAATTTTCAATTTTTTTTTTAAATTATAAAACCTGTTATGATGACCTTGTAAGTTTTTCAAAAAGTAACGTTTTCCTTTTCTTACCTTTTTTATATCGTGCATTGATTGGTTTAGAATTTCCATTTTCATTTTGTATTTTGAAAAAGCCATAACTGTGACAGAATACATAGGACAATGACATACAGATGCCAACCTGAAAACTTTTTGTTTCTTCTGAGGAAATCTCAAAACGTCGGTATTTGATGGAATCCGCGAAAGTTATTTTTCGTATGAAACCAATACCTTCTCATTACACATTTTACTGTACCGAGTACCGACTTCCACACATTTAGTTTGTTTATTTTTTCGCAACTTGTGTCAAAAAGTTATTCATTATGAATTTGTAGTTTTTTCCAGGGCGTGTAATTTGAGCTTTTTCATTTTTTTCGTATCCTGCATAGTTCAACCAAAAAATGGAAGTTGTGGATTTTTAATTTTTTTTTGGTAGGATCAAATTTGGAATTTTCAACTTTTCGACCAAATTGAAAAAGTTGTGATCATAATCCTGTAGGGCCTTCAAAAAGCAAAGTTGTTCTTCTTTTGACTTTTTTTCATATCATGTGTTGTTTGGCTTAAAATGTTCATTTTAGTTTTTTTTTTTTGGATTTTGAAAATGCCCTAACTCTGATGATTTTCTATCTACAGAAAAAAGTCATTGAGGTAAATTGTTTGAATTTTTGATTACTATTAACAACCGTGCATAAAATTTTCAAATCTTAAAAAAAAGTGGTTTCAAAATTTTTTTGTACGATCTGATTTGGAATTTTCAACTTTTCGACCAAATTAAAAAGAATGTTATCATAATCTTGTAGGGATTTCGAAAAGCAGCGTTTTTCTACTCTTGACTTTTTTTCGTATCATGCGTTGTTTGGCTTGAAATGTTCATTTTAATTTGTTTTTTTGGATTTCGAAAATGCTCTAACTCTGGTCTTTTTTATTTTTTAAAAAAAGTCATGAGGATGAATTGTTTGACTTTTTGAATACTATAAATATCCGTACAAAGAATTTTGAAATTTTCAAAAAAGTGGTCTAAAAAATATTCAAAATGTGCCCACTCTTTGAATTTTCATCCAAAATAGCTGGCTAACGAACTTGACCTTTAGTTTAGGACACTAAACGAGTGTGCCAAAGAACAATCTAATAGATTAAGTTTTTCAAAAGTTATCGTGTTCACAGACAGACAGACATACAGACAGACGCATTCGTAAAAACCTCTTTTTCGGTTTTAGAGGGTCTCAAAACATGCACATTTGACAAAAACTGGGGGGGGGGGTCAAATTTTACACAAATCTAATACCTTCTCTGATGAGAATGTAAAAATATATTATAATTTGCATGGTATGGGTGGTGGAGCAGGGTGGAGGAGTTGCCTGAATAGAGCTGTAGTTTCTTCTATCTCCACTTGATGGCGCTAATTCGTTACTTTACTAAGTTCATATCACGAAGGAATAATAAGGAGACCCAACTGCCAGTAGGAAGCCGTCTGAAACTGGCAATAGAAACATTACCCAAAGTGATACGCACATTACAGGAAGATCTTAGATTTCAGTGCACAGGCGCGCAGTTGTCCTCTTCCTACACATGGAAAAGTGTGCGAGTGAGAAATTTTGTCAAATTGACGTAAGTTAGAGGTTGTGTTCTTTTGTTGATCATCATACGAAAGATACACAAAATAAATATATAAACAGTATTTTCGGTACTTGTTTGAAAAATGTGTGAACAGATTTTGAGAAGAAAATGTATAGGTAAGTACTTTTTAAATTTGTAATATGATAAATAGGCTAAAGATTCTCAAGGCTCTGAGAAGCTCTGAGAAATTCTCCGCAGGCACAAATTAAATGTCAGTTAGGTAAAACAATAAAATATATTAGACGTTTATTGTGCTTACAGTAAAGGCTTTAAAAAAACGAAGTGTATTTGCCTTCTTTAGCGTGTAACTTCGCCCACAACCCGTAACTTGACACGTCAATTTGACAAACTTTCTCACTCGCACACTTTTTCATGAATGTAAAGAGGACAACTGCGCTCATGCGCACTCAAATCTGAAATCTTCCTGTAATGTGCGTATCACTTACGGTAATGTTTCTATTGCCAAGTGGGGGTACGGAGATAGGTCTCCTTATTATTCCTTCGTGGTTCATATTCTTTAACATGGGAATGTACGCAATATGAATAAAAGTGTGAAGAACAGTAACGAGACCAAAGAGCACATCAGATATTGATGCCAATAAAAGTGCAAAAACGTAAATCTCTCTAAGAGAATGTAAAATGATGTCTTCTCTCTGGCACGGGTTCATCGCTCGCTCGCTTTATATTCGACCCAGCTTTTATTGCCTCGCTACAATAAGTACATCCGATTCTTGAATGTACGCTGCATTCACACATCGCGTTACTGACGAACGTTTTACGAGCATCGGAATCGCTTTATGTGCCTAGAGTACTTTCATGGGTTTGTGCGAATGTTTGAATTTACCAAGGCAAGGAACGTAAGACAAGTTCTCAAAGAGGCCTGTCGTTCCACTTAACTCGGATGAATCTGCTTTTGCGCGTAACTTCAACTTCCGCAATATCTCCTTGTTGGCAAAGTTATACTGAGACCGGAAACTGCTGCTACTGGATTGAGTATGCATGATTTCATTTTGAGGTATAAGTAGTGAATCAATCGATCCACACTTTTTTCGATCAAAAATGTTTGGGTCCAATTTTGAATTTTTTTAAATTTTCGTCAGAGAAGGTATTAGCTTTGTGTAAAATTTGACCCACCCCAGTTTATGTCAAATGTCCTGGTTTTGCGACCCCCTGAATCCGAAAAACAGGTTTTTACGAATGTGCCTGCCTGTACGTCTGTCTGTCTGTATGTCTTTCTGTACGTCTGTCTCTGTATTTCTCTGTACGTCTGTCTGTATGTATGTATGTCTGTCTGTTTCCACAATAACTTTTGAAAGAATTAATCTATTAAATTAGCCTCTGGTAGGCTTTTAGTGCCCTAAACTAGGAGTCAACTTTTTTAGCCAACCATTTTGGATAAAAATTTAAAATTCATGAAAAGAATTCCTGAAAATAAAATCATGAATCTAACGACCAAATTTGGACAACCACCACAAAATGTTCCCATTGCAATCTGACGAAAAGGAAACAACTCTCCCCCTCCTTTCCCTTAAAAAAGAAAAAAAGATAAGAAAATGATTTATCTTCCCTTTGGACGAAAATAAAAAGTAACAGTCCAAAGTAAAGATAAATAATTTTCTTTTTTTTTCTAATTCTTTTCATAAATTTCATTATTGGACGTTAAAAAGGGATTCTACGCGGGTATTTCAATAAGTCATTAGAATGAAGTATAAAAACAATTTTTTTTGGGTAAATTTTTTTTTTATTTTTCAACATAATCTCCTGGGAGCTCTATATACTTGGTCAATCGCTTTTCAAGTTTTTTCAATCCTTCAGAAAAGTGCGTTTTCGGAAGTTCCTCAAAATAAGCACTTACAGAGGCAATGA
>NC_046657.1:154850898-154862107 GCF_010883055.1 Belonocnema kinseyi
CACTTATTGATGTACGACCACGCTTAAATTCATTTACCCAGTTATAAACCGTTGCTAAGGCAGGGGCAGATGTGCCATGAACTGAGTCCAATTCATTTTTTTCTCATATGGAGTTACACCCCTTAAATGAAAATCAAAATTCAAAAACTCTATACGAGCATTTATAGTATTCAAAAATTCGAACAATTTATCACAATGACTTTTTTCACTAAATCAAAAATTACCGGAGTAATAGCATTTAAAAATTGATAAGAAGAATTTCTGAAATAGAATCAAGAATTTAACGGCCAAATTTGAACAACTATCACAAAATGTTCCCACTGCAATCTGAAAAACAAAAAAGGAACTCCCCCCCCCCTCTCTCTGTCTTCTTCCAAAAAAGAAGAAAAAAAAGGAGGAAATTATTCTCTTTCAATTTGGACAAAAAATAAAATGGAGGAAAGAAAAATGAGAAGGCAGCCAACCAAAACCCCTCCCTTCTCTTCTTTATTTCTTTTGCGCTTTTTATTTATACCATTATTAAATTAGAAAAAGAAATATTTGTAAAAAAATAATCGCCAACATTTCGGCATTCATACAGCACTCTTATCAAGGAAAAAAAATACAAAATGAAATAAAAATAAAATAAAAACAAAAAAAATAAAATAAGAATAAATGCTGCTTTTTGAATGACCTACAAGATTATTATAACATCTTTTTTAATTTTCTTTGAAAACAGAAAATTTAAATTTGGAAAGCATAAAAAAATAATGTAAAATAAAAAATTACATTTTTTGGCCAAACTATGCAAAATACGATAAACTATGAGCAGACCAAAATTGTGCTTTTGAAAAATATCTACAAATTTGTATAAAATAACTTTTTAATAGGAAGCGTAGTTTCGGCTTTAATCAAAATCATCATTAAGGGCACGTGACACAGCTTAAATACCTATAATACCAACCGCACTTTGTTAGCTTACTGAATTTTTTTTTGAATTTAAGAACTTTTTTATAAATAAAATATCGAGCTCAAACTCTCGAAAATGTATTAGAGTACAATAAAGTACATTTAGGTACTTCATTTGGATAGGAATTTCATGATATTTATTTAATTTTTTATTTACATTCTCATCCTAATGAGAAGGAATTGGTTTTATGTAACATTTCACTTTGTCGGTTTTCATCAAATATCCACGTTCCGAAACCCACTGAGTCAGAAAAAACGATTTTCACGAAGGTGTCTGTCTGTCTGTGGTTTGTAATCTGTAGTCTGTATTCTGTAGGCATAATAACTTTCGCAAAATTGATCAGATTTGATTCTGCTTTGGGACACTTTTTTAAAGCCTGAAAAGGAAAAATGAGTTCGTAAATCAGCGATTTTGGATAAAAATTGAAAATGTGAGAGCATTTTAAAAATTTTTGGTACCATATTTTTTCAATATTTCAAAATTCTATCTACGGTTCTTCGAGGTGCTCACAATGAATAATCTAAAATTGCGTGCGCTGGAAATACCTACAAATTTGTAATAATTCATTTTTCAATAGGACCTAAATTAAGTACCTACACGTACTTTATTTCACCCTAATACATTTTTCAAAGTTTCGGATAAAAATTCAACTTTTTTTTTCATTTTTGTTTTTTTTTTCAAATAAAAATTCAACTATTTTTAGAGAAACTTTACCTTTATGGGATAAAAATGCAAATGTTTGGTTGAGAATTAAACTATTTTATAGTAAATTTACTTTTTGTTTGAAATTTATATTTTTGTGTAAATCTGGCTGAATTTTTTCAGGGTGAAAGTTCAAATTAAAAAAGTGTGTCGCTTTTCAGTACAAATTCATATTTTTCAGCACAAATATCATCTTTCTTAACAAAATAGAAAATTCAACTATTTGGTAGAGAGTCCAACTATTCTGTTGTATTTTCTTAATTTTTTTTTTAAAAGAAAATTCTTTTTGGATTGAAAATTTATTTCTTTTTTAGAAATTTATTATTTGTTAAAAAATTCATACTTTAATCTGAAAAAGTCGACTACAACTATTTTTTGATACAAATTAAACTATATACAAATTTTCTTTCAATAAAATTTTATCTGGTTTAAGAGAAATTTTTGTCTTCCTAGAATTTAAATGTAACTATTTAGTAGATAGTTCAACAGTTTTTTCAAAATGTCATTCCTGTTGTTAATAATTTGTCTTTTTGTATTAAAAATTAAATTTTTTGTAGAAACTGATATCTGCTTTAAAAATACATATTTTGGTCGTGAAAAGTCAATTAAAATCTACTTTAACCGAAAATTCAACTTTTTTTACAAAAATTATCTTTTTGATTTGGAAATTAATCTTTTTTAGCAGCAATATCGTTTTTCAAATGAAAATGCAACTTTTTCGTTAATAATTCCGGCTACGGATATTCCCGAACAATTTCTTTGATAATATTTAGTAAAATCTAAGAACCTTAATGTTTATAAAGAATTTACAGAAACAAATTCCAAATATCATTTATTTATAAATATTCAGATTCTTACACTTTACCAAATATTAACAAAGATATATTATTTCCAGGAATATCTGTACCTATTCTGGCCACCAAAGAAAATGTAAATTTGATAAAATCTTAAGTTTAAATATTTTGTCACAACGAATTGTTAATAACAGTAGTTATTGTCAACTTTTAAATTATTTTGGTGACTAGCAGTCATTCGTCCAATAGCTTAAAACATTGCCAGTGCAAAAATAATTTCTATGCGAAAGGGCCAAACTTTTGAATTTGTTTATCTTACTTATTTATAACAATTTTAATTGTCATACTTGATGAAATATTATTAAATATTTATTATTTTAAGGAATACCTCAAGCCGTTTTGATGACAGAGAAGAATGTATTATTATATACCACAATTTTTTTAATCAAACTTTTATCATTTTATATATTTATTAATAATATACCGCTTTTTTACGGCATTAGCAGCCAGTTATTTAAGAATCATTTTTTGTTATCAATAGATAAAATCTAATAGTTTTCTAACCGAATTTATTTAAAAAATGCATTATTTGGCTTTTCTTCAGCATTAATTTTTTTGTGTAATCTAATGTTAATAACGCATTTTTGCGTGGAATAAAATTAACATTACTAAGCAATAATTCCTTGCCTATGTTGACACAATTTGATAGTTTATTAAAGAATCTTAATTTCTACTTGACTTTCTTTTTCGGTTAACGGAATTGATCGGCTTATTTTGAAAATAGCCTACTACTATAAAATGAACGGTGAAATATAATTTCAGTTGGTTAGACACTCGGACTTCACCTCAGAGGTCCGGGGTTCGATCCCTGAGCCGGTAACTCTGGAAAATTTTTCAATGTACCTTTACCGAGGTTCTGGTGGTTCGGAACTCACCTTAATCTGTAGGTTCCCCCATCGTGTACTTGACTTGCAACCCAGTCCGTCAATGATAGGGTAAAACCAGGCTTTGTCCAATATGCCTGTGACAACATTTCAACACAGAAAAGTTTTTCCCTTATAAATTAATATAAATAAATAATAAAAATAAATTAAATATAAAAATAAATAAAATAATAATAAATGTTATTTAAATTTGGTTAAAGTTTATTAAATATTATCGATTTATAGCAAAAAATCATTGCTCAGTAACTGGTTGTTAATACCGTGGTAAAAGAGGTATTTTATTCATAAATACATAAAATGATAAAAATTTGTTAAAACAGTTGTTATTTACAATGATAATTTATTAAGTGTCATCAAAATGTCCTTAAAAGTTTTAAATTCAATTATTTACATTTAATTGCATCAAAAAAGCACGAGATAAAAGCAAGCAAGCACGCGATAAAGGCGAGCGAGCAAGAAATGAATGCGAACGAGCATGAAATAAAGACGGAAAGCAAGAGTAGTATACAAGCAAGCACGACATGAAGGCGAGCAAATACAAGGTAAATGCAAGAAAGCGCAAGATAAAGGCGAGCGAGAAAAATATGATGGTGAGCGAGCATGAGATAAAGGCGAGCGAGCACGATATAAAGGAAAGCTAGCTAGATGTGAAGGCGAGTGAGCACAAGGTAATTGCGAGCGAGCACTAAATGAAGGCGAAATAGCACGAGTTGTAGACGAGCAAGCACGGGATGACGGCGAATGTGCACAATATGAAGGTCAGCCAGCATGAGTAAAAGGCGAACGGGCACAAGATGAACGCGAGAGAGCATGAGAGGAACGCCAGCGAGCATGCAATTAAAACGAAATAGCACGAGTTATAAATGAGCAAGCACGAGATGAAGGACAGCAAGTACCAGATGAAGGCGAGCAAGCATGAGATAAAGATGAGCAAACACAAGATAGAGGCGAGCGAGCAATATATGAAGGTGAGCGAGCGCGAGATAAATGAAAGTTAGCTAGATATAAATGCGAGCAAGCCCAAGATAAACGCGAGCAGGCATG
Source organism: Belonocnema kinseyi (assembly GCF_010883055.1). NCBI lineage: Eukaryota > Metazoa > Arthropoda > Insecta > Hymenoptera > Cynipidae > Belonocnema > Belonocnema kinseyi. The sequence goes on from NC_046657.1 coordinate 154,855,332, forward strand.
AAATGAAGACGAAATAGCACGAGTTATAGACAGGCAAGCAGGAGATGCATGCGAGAGTGCACACGATGAAGGAGAGCGAGCACGAGATGAAGGCGAGCAAGCACGAGATAAAAGCGAGCGAGCAGAAAATAAAGGCGAGTGAGGTCAAGATGAAGGCGAGCGAGCACGAACTGAACGCGAGCGAGAATGAAATTAAGACGAAAAGCACGAGTTGTAAATGAGCAGGCACGAGATGACGGACAGCAAGCACCCGATGAAGGTGAGAAAGCATAAGATAAAGATGAGCAAGCACAAGATAAAGGCGAGCGAGCACTATTTGAAGGTGAGCGAGCACGAGGTAAAGGCAAGCGAGCACCAGATAAAGGAAAGTTAGCTAGATATAAATGCAAGCAAGACCAAGATAAACGCGAGCAGGCATGAAATGAAGACGAAATAGCACAAGTTGTAGACGAGCAAGCAGGAGATGAAGACGAGCGTGCTCAAGATGAAGGAGAGCAAGCACGAGATGAAGGCGAGAAAGCACAAGATAAAGATGAGGAAGCACAAGATAAAGGCGAGTGAGAAAGAGATTAAGGCGAGCAAGCACGGGATAAAAGATAGCGAGCAGGAGATAAAGGCGAGTGTGGTCGAGATGAAGGCGAGTGAGCACGAACTGAATGCGAGCGAGAATGAAATGAAGACGAAAAGCACGAGTTGTAGAAGAGCAAGCACGAGATGGAGGCGAGCGCGTCCGCGCAAGCTGGGAACGAGTGCTCAGCTCATCTAATTTCTATTTTGAAAGTTTCCCATGTGGAGCATTATTTCTTCAGTTTAAAGTAGTTTAGTATAACGTACATTCTCAAGATGTATACAATATGCATGACCTGTAAGTGAACGTGCTGGGAGCGAAACGCTGCACCTTATGAATTTCCACCATGCACATAATCAAGAACTGTTTATTGACTCTGTTTTCATACCTAACTTCATATCGAGTAAATAATTACTGGACTGGCACGCATAACATTCTGCATGCAAGTTACATATTCATTTTAATTACAAGCTTCAGATGATTAATAATGTAGTTAGGAAATACATGATATCATTTACTGAAATTCCTGAAGATAATTAAATTAGGCGAAGCAAACTAATGTAGAGTAGAGTGGTCAAAAAATTAATTGGATTTTGTTTTTAAAGTTTCTGGCACCCCATCTCCACCAGAATTTTGAGGTTCTTAAAAAATTGAACACTACGATGCGCGGTTTCGCCAAAAGCATTATTTCTGGACAAAAGTCTGTCCATAATGAAATTTTAAATCGATTTTGAGTATTTTTTAAAATTAACAATGACCGTAAGGCTTCCGAATTTAAAAAGTCGGTGTAGAAAATTTTAATTGATAAAAAAATTGTTCACTCCATAGCGAAGTAAACAGTATTTTGTTCCTAACTTTTCAGGTGTATTTTTTTTTGTTAAGGATCATCAAGTTGACTAAAGAAGAGCTGAAGTCAGGGTCTTGTAATATTTTTAACAAAGAATCTTTGATTAGAGAAACAAATCAATATTTCAGATAAAAATTTTTAATTTATTTTTTATTTTAAACAAAAGATGACTTATCTATAACAAAATGAGACTTTTCAACCAATCAAAAAAACGAATTTTCAAGAAATTAAGCTTTTTCAGTCACGAAAGAAAAAAATTCATTCAAATTTTTTAAATGGAAATTTCAACCAGAAAATATGAATTCCCAGCAAAAAATCAATTTTTAAAGAAATTATGGTTCTTTCATACGAAAAAAGATAAGATTGTAAATCCAAAATACTATTTTTCTAACAACTAAGAAGAGTTTTCGATTAAAAAATATAAATTCAAAAAGCAAATTAAAAGTTATATTTTCAGTTAAAAAAATTAATTTCAAATCTAAAAACCAATATTTAACCGCATTGTTGAATTTCAACCATTTCGGTCAATATTTTACTGACAACTAAAATCTTCAAAAAAGAAAAATGATTTCTAAACCTCATTGTTCAACCAAAATTTGCAACAAAAAATAGTTGAATTCTTTAGCAAAGTAGATCAATTTGCAACCAGTTTAATTTTTATCCGAGAAATATAAAGTTTCTATTAAAACAGATAAATTTTAAAATGAAAAAGACAAATTTAAAAACATTGTTTAATTTTCATTCAACAAATATTTCAGTCGATGTTTCAAAACTAAAATATGAACTTTACAGAAAAAGTAAATTTTGTAAGAAAGCAGTTACTTTTTAACTAAATTGTTGGATTTTGAAACAAAGAATAAAATTTATATATAAAACACAAAGAAAGTGCTGAAAAATATGGATGCAAAATAAAAACGTTTGATGAATTTAAAAAATATTTCTTGTTTAGGATATTTAGTAATTATGTAAACTATTTTTATTTGCGTCAACACTATATATTTATTTAAACCTTTTTTATTTGTATAACCAATCATTTTCCGCAGTAAATGTTAAAAAGTTGCTAATTTATAGAGTTATGGATAGAGTTAGTAAATTATAAGAGTGATGTTTATTGTTTTGCATATTATTTAATATTTTCTATTTTTAATACTGAGATCCTAATTGTTTAATGAATAATTTGTTTTTACTAGAATTATCCACATATTTTCTATAAAAAGGAACAAGTAATATTATTTATTTAAATGATTGCGAAACGTTCTTTATAATGAATATCACTTTCTGCATCATTACCAGCACTATTAATTTAAGAAAATAGTAACTTTGCACAATTAAGGAAATAAAAAAATTGTGCAAATAAATAAAAATTGTCTAAAAATTGCTAAATATTCTAAACAAAAAAGTATTACTTTTATATTTGATGGTATCATAAACTCCAGAAAAAATCTATACGATTGACATTAAAATAATTGTTTAAATAATTATGAAATGTGTCTAGGGAAAAATATTATTCTTGGAATTCATTAACTGTATAATTTATTATGAAAAAAATAACATTTCACGATTCACAAGCAAAAGAAATGATTTTTAAGCAAATATCTTAGTTTGATTGATTGAAAATTAAGAAAAATACTTTGAAATTTGTGACTTATCGAATGTTATGATTTAATTTGGAGTCAAATAATTAAAAAAATTAATTAATATTTGTTATGGAAATATAGTAAAACTGTGGTTTTTTAAAAATATTTTAAAATATTTTTTGTTTAAATTATTGATGCAAAATCAACCAAAATGTACATTTTTGTATAAAAATTATTTAAATAATTACAATTTTTATTAAAATAAGCTAAACTAGAGCTGGCATTCACTGGCAACATATTTTTAGTTGTTCCCGAAAAAATTGAGAATATTTCTTGAATAATGTTAAAAATGTGAGTTTATGTATGAATATTGTTTAATAATTTACATTTTTCCATAATTTAAAAAAAGTCAGCAGGAAGTCATTAACAAGATGTTTTTGGCTGATTTTGTAAACAAAATTGAGCCAATTCATTATGTTATACGAATACTGGTTATTTTTTTATACATTTTTTAAAGTAATAGTCGAACAGCATCCATTCTCAAACAATTGCAATAAGACATCACTTTCTCGAATATTTTATATAACAAAAGTATAAATTTCAAATAACTTATCATTTCAAATCGCGTTAAAATGGCTTTTGTTCATTTATGTGTTCATAACATTACAAAAATTTTTTTCTTATTCTAACTTTTTGAAAATTATTGCTGGATCGTTATCACGCTGACTTAAGTTCTTTTTTGTCATTCTTGAACTCCTAAAAGAAAGATGTATTTGAAGGGTTAGGAACAAAATATTGTTTAGTTTATTATTTAATACATTTTTTTCTTTACTTTTGTTGAAATTTACCACTTATTAAATATCTACGTCGTTCTGATATACCAACTCCATTATGTAGTAGGATATTATTTGTTTATATTATTTCCAATGTTTAAACCATTTTTTTCCAAAAATGTTAGAAATTCATATTTTTTATAATTAATTTGTTATTGATTAATTGTAGATTTAAATGGAAATTCTATAATTTTTTTTAATAATTAGTATTTGGTAAAATAATTTTTTATATTGATCATGAAAATCTAAATAAAAAGTCATAACAAATTTACTTCTCGCTTCCAGAGGAAGTTCAAGTTTGTTTGAAAAATTAAAATTATCTTGAACAATGTGAGAAAACGCTACAGAAAATATTAATCATTTGTAGAATTTAAACAACATTAACATATATTGCGATAATCTACAGACTTAACTAATTTAAAAAACATCAAATATTATTAATCGCATTTCTTTAAAGATTTACAATTAATCTTTAAAAATTGTTTAAACAATCAGATAATGGTTTGAACACTACAAAACTACTTTAGAAAATATAAAAATATTCGAACTAATAGCAGAACAACGTAAAGTTCCAACATTAATTTTAAATCAAATTTGTTTGAACCAAAAGTATATTAAAAAAATTTTCAAACAAATTAAAAAAAAACCATAGTTTTTATCTCTTTTTAGAAAAAAAGCTTACAAGTAAATAATAATTATTTCTTTGAAAAATTGTCATTTTTTGGGCTCCGCGATAGTGGGGGGGGGGGGGTGTCAAAAATCGTAATAATTGAACGGAAATTGTTAGTTGAAGATTCCTTAATAAATGATGACTAAAATGACGAAAAAAAATTTAAAAATAAGTTAACAGTCAACCAAGCAGTTGAATTTTCAACTGAAATAATAAATTTTCAACCAAAATCATTATTATCTACAGCAGCGCCGCAATATGGCCCAAAAATACAAAAAGCTACATTTTTACGTATTATTGTTAATTTTTAACAGTTTCTTACGCTTTTTTCATACAAATAAATACTAATGGACAATTTGAATATTTAACATGACTTTTTAAACAATTTCTAATTATTCAAATAAATTTAGAAATTATTTAAACAATTATTTACTTACAAAAAATATGAAAAATAATTGTATTTTCCGATTTTAATGGAATATTTGGCAATTAATTAGAGTAGTAAATTTGTTTAAAGACACTATGTAAGTATTAGAACAATTATTTATTGCTTATTTACAAAATTTCTAAAAATTGAGTCGGAGATGTCCGATTTTTTCTCAAATTGGTACGTCATGCTACTTTTGGTTGAATAATTACAAAATTTTAATACATTTCTTCTCAATTTTCTCAAATCTCTATTTGTTTGAATATTTTTTTTTGTTTAAGCAATTTTTAAAAAATAACTATTAGAAAATAACAGTGAAAAATTACAGAAAAAAGTTTCCAGTTAAAGGAACGAAAACATTGTTATTGGTCAAAAAATAATACTCTTTATGAGCGGTGTAATTAGATTATACAGGAAATAGATTTAGATTATATTTCATTATAGCATTTGAAAGACTTTCATGAATATAAAGCTGACTTACTGAACTGAAAAATATTTGTGGACAAATAATTGTTCAAACATTTCATATTTGTTAAAACAAATAAAAAATAGTTGATTTTTTTTCTATATGCTTTACATTCAGAAAAATAATTGCCTGTATTCTATTTTGTTTCATTTTTTAAAGTTATCGAAAAAAACTATTTGAGTAAAAAAAAAAGTTCAAGCAGAGATTTTGAAAAATTAGAAAAAATGTATCAAAATTTTGTAATTATTCAACAAAAAGTAGCACAGGATACCAATTTGAGAAAAAATTACACATCTCTGTCTCAATTTTTCAAAAATTGGTTAATAAACAACAATCAATTGTGTAAATAATTACATAATATTTCTAAAAATTCCTCTTTAATTCCTAAAAAGTTTAAAATTTTTCGATAACCCCCTGATGCATGAGTTCCATTTTTTAAAAATTCAAAATTTCCTCACGTCAATGAAACGGGACGATAATAATCATTTTTGTTAATGAATTTTCGAAAATTAAAAATTGCGTATTTATTTGTTCGGGAAATCGAAACTTTTGGGTGGGTGAGTTACCGTCTAGAGTGAAAAAAATGTTGCAATGCATTTTTAGACCACCCCAGTGAACAGTTTGGCCAAAATCATTTTTTGTGGAAAAAAGCGAGATACAGTGGGGCAGAAAAACGTCCATAAACAAATGACTTTTAAAGACAACTATTATCTAATTTTAACTGTTTCTTTTAAATAAAAGCTAATAAAATTTCTCATCGAACTGTTATGGCCGCTTATTAAATTTTTGTTTATTTCTTTGTTTATTTAATGAAAAATATAAAAAATTAACTTTTAAAGGATACCGGCTTTAAAAAATTCTATGATTCAATTAAAAACACTTACAAAACTGACAGCAACTATCCAAAAAAATATGTCCACAAGAAATTACAAAGGGTTAAAGAATTTATTGAATTTGTTACAAACAAATTGGTGAATGAAAATGGTTTCGTGGAGTTTGGCGGCGATTCGAACTAAATTTAAACAATTTATTGACACAAAGAGTTTTCTAGTTAAATTAATAAAATTTGATTATTTAAATTGTTATTTAAAAGCTATTTTTACAAACAAAAATCAATATCTGGTATTTTTGATAAAATAATTAAATTTTTTCTATGGAATCAATCATAGGTTACTTGGAAATGAAACGTAAATATCATATTTGGACAAAAAATAAAAGATAATAATTGCTTAAGCTACCTTAATTAACAAATGCACTTTTTTGGCTATTTTAGGTGTTACAAACTTAATTCCTTCATGCAATTAACTTTAAATAAATAACTTCTAAATTTTTAAAAACAGTTTGATGACAGTAAATAATTTATTATTGTTAAAAAACATTTTTTAACA
>NC_046657.1:154862207-154881977 GCF_010883055.1 Belonocnema kinseyi
GCTTTTTTACAATGTCGTTCTACTTAGATGTTGATTATGAAAAGCCAAATAAAATTTTATTTAAACGAAACCTCAAGACTTTTTTTGATACTATATCTCTTTGATTGAAAAATCCATCTGTTTTTAACAGAAATGACATGTTTTTATGAAAATGAAACTTTTTAATTAAAAAAGCTTCTTTGATTAAGTATTCAACTATTTTTTTTGAAAGATTTGGTTGAATCACTTTGTTAATAAATTATTTCTTTCCCTAATGATTTATATTTTCAGTTAAAAATTTATCTCTTTAGTTGAAAGTTTAAATATTTGGTTAAAAAATAATTTTTTTTTAAATATAATTCAATCATTAGTGTAAAAGTGAAACTATATTGTTAAACATTTATTTTCTAGGTTGAAGACTTATGCCCTTTGTTAGAAATATATCTGTTCAGTCCAACAGCCTTCTTTGGGTTGCGATTAATTCATTAACTAAAAATCTAGCTTTTCCCTTTTTTAAGATATATCTTTTTTAGTTGAAATCTAACCATTTTTAGTGAAATAATAAAAAAAAATAAGTTTCTTGATTTGAAATTCCATATTTGTTGGGTGAAAATACATCAGTTGTGTGGAAAATTAATTTTTTGCTGAAAAGTCACATTTTGGTATAAAAATTTAGTTTTTATAGAGAAAGTATATTTTTTTTCTTAAAAAATTTTGTTATATAAATTTGTTTTGTTTTCATTGAAATGTAAACTATTACACCTTTTTATTAAGAATTTATCTTTTTCGGTTAAAAATTCAAATATTATGCAAGGAAACTGTATTATCATCTGTTAATAACAGAAATTCTTAACATCTTTTCTAACTAGATGGAGCTATAAATTAAAAGTTTTGAGTTCATAAATTCATCTAGTCTGAAAATACGTTTAGAATTTCTTAATTCTCTAATGATAATACAGATTTCTTGAAAATTTTGAGTACGTAACGCCTGACAAAATAATACGTTCATTTCTGAAAAATGATTCTTCTTCCGAACACTCTAGTAACTTGAGGGAAAAGTACCTAACCGGCAGTCGGATGTTCTGTGTGTCGATTCCCAGCAGAACGAAGGAGATCTTTTTTCAGAAAAAGTTGAATTCCAACTATTATTTTCAAAATTCAAATATTTAGTTGAAACTTCAAATATTAAAAAAAGTCATCTTCATTGTAAAAAAAAACATTTTTTTGTTTTAGACAAATTAATAAATTAAATAATTAAAATTTTTTATTTGAAATACTGTTTCATTCCATTTATAAAAGATGCCATGTTAAAAATATTGCAAGAATAAAATGCTGGCATTTGTATATTAATGATCAAGAAAAATAAAAGTTAAGTCAAGGCAAAATCTGAGAATTTTGAAAATTACGTTTTCGGACAACCTGCCTTATTCCACTAGCAATATCTAGCAAAAAGTTTCTTGAAACTTAAAAGTACGTACAGCAAGAGAGGTGTCAGAAATATTTAGTTACGGTTTATTACAGGGGTTAATAATGGGGGGGGGGTCTTAGAATGGGCCTATAATCCATGAAGTAATTTAAGTACGGTATCTGGGGTTTTATCTGTAGAGCCAGTTAAAGGAATATGTATTATCATCTTAACGTCTTTACAAACTAGATAGAGCTATTAATTAAAAAAAAATCTATCAAAATTTTTCTTTAAAAAATCGTCTTTTGCTTTACTGGGAATCGAACCACAGAACTTTCGACGGCCGCTCGGGTCCTGTTTCCTTAGGGCCATGTGATAAGTGGGTCACGTGACCAGATTCCTACCTTACCGCAACTTTTTTTATTTCCCAACTTATATTCATACGAAACGCCACATCGAGTTGAAAGTTTGGGATACTAAACAAGAAGCATTAAGAATGGTGGGTCTGGTCCTAAATTTGTATAAAAATGGAAAAAGTTTTTTGTTCAGAATAATTTTTTTTTGTTTTTTTTTTTATATAATTATCCAAGCTTATGACCAGACCCATATTTCTTAGTGCTTCCTATTTATCACCCCAAATTTTCAACTCGATGTGGCGCATAGTGCGATAATAAATTGGGAAATAAGAAAGGTGGCGGTAGGGTAGGTCACGTGACCCACTCGTCACATGGCCTTAAGCTGCTAGAGAGATCGATAAAAGAATCCTTTTTTAGAGATACACGCATTACCATTCCAGATGCTACAAGAAAAATTGTTCAAGGAATCTGTATTATCATCAGAGGCTAACAGAATTTCATAAGTCTTTACAAGCTAGAGGAAGCTAGAAATTAAAACAATTTTTTAATTAAATTTATTCGCTCGGAAGTTGTGTGGCTAGATTTCCAGCATAGCAAAATAAGATCTTTTTCAGACAAAATTTGATTTGAAAATTCTAAAATTAGATATTCAGTTTGTGAAAATTAATTTTACAGAAATTTTCTATTTATTCAATGGGTTGCACTAATTAACTGTGATTCGGAGATACACTGCAGTATTCTGCAATACAAATAGAAGGTTAATAGCTTCGACCTGCTTTCCGTGTATCAGTGCTGGTTCAGAGTGCCGGGAATGATTTCAAACAAAAAGAGGGGAGGATGGTATCGGAGATGACAAGGCAGCTGTAGCGGGACGCAGGTAATGCATACTAGGTACATGGCGTAAAGTTTAATCCAATGAATTAATTATAAACTACGCTCGACATCTCGTACCCAGCTTCAGCAATTACCATGAATATGAACTACGCCCTTTCCCACTCTCTCGAGACGGTTCACTTTCCTGACGATAATATCGGTAATTTCATTTAGGAACGTGCGCTTACCTGCGCTGTGTAGCTATGTGCGTATGTGTAACCTAACTCGAGATAGTCGCACACAATTCCGGTGGATGTATAAACGAGTTGAAAATTTGACGTTGCTGATCATAAGCTTCGACAAAACTTGTTTAAAATTGTCAGGAACTTTTATAAAATTAATAAAAAACCGCATAAAGCATTCTGCAAAGTCGTTTAAAGGAATTACCATGCTTGCATTTATAGTTGAGAACTATTTTATGGGAGCGTGCATTAATTTTGAGTTTTTTTTTAATTGCGGGTTTATTTTAAAAAGTTAGTTTCCAGTTGTTTATTCAAAGTATTGTCTATCGCTAGCCACTACTTTCTCCTATATTTCGGACTACTACGACGGAAAAAAGAAGCGTCTTTTACAGCTACCCACGAATAGACTCATTTTTGGCATACGGATATCACGTCGAAAAAATGAGTCGTCTTTTGAAGCTATCCACGAATCGACACATTTTTTGGCGCACGGTTACCCCGTCGGAAAAACAAGTCGTCTTTTGGAGCTATCCACGAATCGACCCATTTTTTGGCATCTTCATAGAAATTAAATCGTCGATCAGAGAAATCATGGGTCATGTATCGGAAGAGGTGTTAATCAGACTGCGCAATTTCTCAAGACGTTTCGAAGTATTTTTTAATAGGTTTTTTCAACGTTGTTCGAAGCTCTGTAATGCAGAAGGACAGCTTTAGCGTGTCTTTGCTCTCGCATTGCGGACGGGTTTTCTTTAATGCTCGGCCCAATCGCAGTGTTTTTTCGGTCGAGGTTTCCAATGATGGTTTGTTTCGGCTGGAATAACTTATAGTATATGGTCTTGTCATCGCGAATATTCAGGACGACTAGCCAAGCCTATACAAAATATTGGACTAGTCATCTTGAGTTTTTAGCCCTCTCAGTCTCTAATCCGCTACACTCAATCATAATCTGGCATTTACATGGGCGCCAAGTATACATGCGGATCAATTTACACCTAACTCAATTATTTTTAGAAAGAATAAGTTCCCTAAAAATAAGCCAATCAATTTCATTCCTTATTGTATAGTAATTTGATGCGAACAAATCAATGCTTTTTTCGACAGATGATCTTTATGAATTTCAAATTTTTAAACACCTTATTACAGGTGACAAAATTCGCAAATTGATTTCGTTCTTATCTCCTTTGCGATCGCAATCTTAAAAAAGGAACATTTTCCTCTTTTTCTTTTCCCTAAAAGAGAAAAAAAGATTAAACGTTTTTCATTTGAACAAGGATAAAAAGAAGGAAAGAAAAATGAGAAGACAACCAACCACTTCCTTTCCCCTCAACTAAAATCAAGAATCTTACGATGAAATTTAGACAAGTACCACAAAATTTTTCCATTGCTATCTGAAAAAGGAAACCATTTTCCTATTCTCCTTTCCCCCTAAAAAAGACAAGAAAATCATTCGTCTTTCATTTAGACAAAAATAAAAAGGAGGAAAGGAAAATGGGAAGGCAATCAACCAAATCCTTTTGTTTTTTATCTCATTCAAATATTCTAAATTCTAATTTATGTAACCCGTACGACATACAATAAATTTGCAAAAAAAATGACCTTATTCCCGCTGGCATTCGTGTTTAAATCTTAAAAAATCCCAGCTACCCTGCGAGTGCATTCGCATTACACACCACTTCAATCACTTAACTGTACGAGCATAATGATTCTTTCCACAGGATCACAAGAACTTAGAATATCATGTTACGATTTTCAGAAGATATATTTTGTTTTAATACTTTCACCGTCAACTAACCCACAATAATCTGGGAGACGCAAATTCAGGCTTTGGTAAATGCTGTTTGTCTGTTTCATTCCTCATAATCAGAACGACTTCTTAGCTAACAAGTAATTCATTACCTACCTACTCTTGGCCATAGTTTGTGTTAATTTTTTATCTTACTTATATTAAATCCCTTTTTTTGTTCATGGACAAGTAAAATATCTAGTATGTTTTTAATTCATACAATCAGGCTATTCAAACTGCAGTTTTTCTCCCTCATTCAAGATAGTCAAATCGAATCTTAAGCTAAAATATAATTCATTCCTCACTCCTGACCATAGTTCTAGAAAATTTTATATTTTAATTATGTCAAATCCTTTTTTCTTTGTTCACGTATCTTTTAAATATCTATCTTGTGTTTAATTGAAACATTTAAGCTTTTTAAAATGCTGTTTGCTCCATCATTCATCATAACTGGACCGAATGTTTGGCTACAATGTGATTCATTACCTATTCCTGTACATAGTTCGAGGAAATTTTCTACCTCACGTACGTGACGACCCTTATTATATATTCAGGTACAACTAAAATACGTATTTAATGTACAATTGATATATTCAGACTTTTCAAACTGCTGTTTTGCTCCCTGATTCACTATAATCAGACTGACTTGTCAGCTACCATCTGATGAATCACCCACTACTGACCATATTTTGATCAAATTTTCTATCTCACTTGTGCCACTACCTTTCCGTCTTTGATCAAGTAGAAGTAAAATATGTAGCTCTTATCCACTTGACATATTCAGATTTTAAAAATAACTGTTTTGCTCTATTCAGCTACAATGTGATTTATCACCCACTCCTGACCATAGTAAGAGTAAATTTTCTACCTTACTTATGTTACATCCGATCTTCTTTGTTCAATTCAGTTCTTCGGTATTCAATTCAAACATTTAGGCTACACAAAATACTGCTTTGCTCCCTCTTTCATAATGATGAGACCGTCTTTTTAGCTACCATGTGATTTATTGTCCATTCCTGAACATCCCTTCTTCTTTTTTCACGTATCTGTTGAATATCTAGCTTGGTCTCAATTCACACATTCAGGCTTTGCAAGGTGCTGGTTTGCTCCCTCATTTATAATGATCAGGACGACTCTTCATCTACCATGTGATTCATTGCCCATTCCTGATAATGGTTCTCGTGATTTTTTTTTTCACTTATGTTACATCCCTTATTTTTGTTGCAGGTACAAGTAAAATATGCAGCTCGTGTTTAATTGACATATTTGGACTTTCTTGATTGCTGTTTTGCTCTCTTTAGCTACAATGTGATACATTGCCCCTTTCTGATCATAGTTCAAATAATTTTTCTACTCAAATAATATTACATGCCTTCTTCTTTGTTTAGTTGAAAGTGAAATATCTAGCGTGTGTCAAATTTATACATTCAGGATTCACAAAATGCTGTTTTGCTCCTTCATTCATAATGATCAGATAGACTCTCTGGCTACCATGTGATTCACTAGCCATTCCTGACCATGTTTCGAGTAAAGTTTCTGCCTAACTTTTGTTAAATCCTTTCTTATTGTACAGGAACAAATAAAATATCTAGCTTGTGTTCAATTTACACATTCAGAATTTACAAGATGCTGTTTGGCTCTCTCATACATGATGATCAAACCGAATCTTTAGCTAACATACGACTCATGGACCATTCCTGACCATAGCTCGAGTACATTTTCTATCATACTTGTGTCACATCCCTTCTTCTAGGTTCAGGTACAAGCAAAATATGTATTTTGTGTCCAATAGAAATACTCAGCGATTCAGGTTTTTTATAAAGCTGTTTTGCTGTCTCATTCATCGTAATTGGACCGGCTTGTTAGCTACCATTTGTTTGTTTACCTACTCCTGACCATAGTTCGAGTAAATTTTGTATCTAATTCGTTACACTTCCCTCCTTCTCTGTTAAGATACAAGTCAAATATCTAGATTCCTTAGGTGCATTGTATCCCGCTATTCACATTCCTTAAGTTCGTTTGCATTATTTTTCGTACAATTCATTGTGTAAAGTATACGCTTATCTATGAACTTAAAACGAAAAATTTAATCTTAATAGAACTTATAACAACTTGTTTTCAATGATTGTTGTTTGAAATACAAACAATAATTTATTTAGAATCGAAACATTTACAAATTTCGTTTTTTGATTAAAAATTCGGAACATTGTGCTTTAAATATGGAAATAATGTGTACCAAAAACAATTTTCTATATAGTTTAATTTCAGAAATTTTTTAATTCGAGAATTTTCCAGTTCGCATACTTTATAAATCGGCAACTTTCTGTCGAAAATTTTATTATTGAAGAATTTTTAAACTTGGTCATATTATAAACTATCAATAATTTTATCGTTCAGTAATTTCTTATTTCGGTATTTTCATATTTTAGAAATTCTATCATTTCGGAAATTTTATTATTCGGGAATTTTCCATGCTGGAAATTTCAGTGTTAGGAATTTTACTTTTCGGGACCCTTCAGTCATTCCGAGAAATATATAAACAATTTAAAATTCTTTAAATAATCGCAAAATGTCATCAACCAAAAAATATTTTTCTTAACATTCACTTACAGGTTCATTAGTTCTAAAAATTTCTAAGGTTTCATGATTGATACAAAAAATACAATTTGAAAAAAGAATAATAATAAAGAACTTTTGCGGCTTGATTGTCCAAAATGGACTTCATAATTACGAACGTCAGAAGGAATAATTGTTTGAACAATTTAAAATCAGTTTAAGAATACTTGCAAATTTTTCGCATATTCAATGAAAGAAATTCATGCTGAAGTAATTGAAAAAAGTCCAGTCTTTATCATTAATTTTACATAGAACCGCTATTTTCTATTTTTTGGGCTTGAGTGATGTCCAGCAGTATCAGATATTTATAAAAATGTTTACAATTTTTATGAACAAATCAATCAACAAAACTTAGATTTTTAGTAAAAATCATATACAGCTAATTCAGATGTGTGTCCTTAAGTGGAAATTTGAAGGAAAAAAACTTGCAATGTGACTTATAAAAAAGAAGAGACCATCTTTAACAAATTTTATAAACAAATGCATAAATTCGCCATTTTTAAATAGATTTGTTTCGTTTTCTTAACACAAAGGAAAATAAATATCTTGCGTATAGCTTTTTTTATAGTTTTTCAATTTAAGAGAATAAGTGTTAATTGTTTAAACATAATTAATTAAAAAATGCATAATATTGTCATTTTCTGTAACAGGAATTCATTTTTTTTTAACTTTAGATAATACATTGAAAATATCTCTACCTCTTGATATGATACTTGTTAAAAAAATTCTAGTTGTTTAAGCAAATTAAATAAACAAATTCATTGTTTCGCAATTTTTCAACATATAGATTACGTTTTTTCAGAGAAATAATCTCTTAATGTCTTCCTAGTAGCTCTGCATAGTTATTTTTCATTAATATTGAACAGCTATTATTTTTTGTCAAAAAATAATAATTTATAATTGGTCTCTATTTTTTATGAGTCATATCGATATTTTTGTTCGTCAGATTTCCACTTAAAACACATATCTGAAGTAGCTATATATCATTTTTACTAAAGATCTAACTTTCGTTGAATAATTTGTTTATAAAAATTGTAAACAATTGTTCAAATATCTAATACTGCTGGAAATGATTCAAGACAAGTTTTCCCACTAATTCTGTGTACTTTCGGATAAATTGGATACATTCTCACAAAATCGCATCTTCGAAATTTTTTCTTAATAAATTTTCAACTTTTTATTTTTGTTATTTTTTATTTTAACAGGTGCCGGTTTTGACTTGTTTCCCATGTTGAATATGGGTTTCCCATATCACATATGGGTTTGATACCCCTAACACACCCCAAGGCTACCTCAAAACTACCCTTAAAACAGAAAATTTCAGTTCATCATGAAATCGACTTTTTAAGCTCGGTATTCTGGTCTTTTTCACTTAATTTATTAATATTGGTCTAGTGAAATATTTATAATCATTGGCTTTATTAATTTTTTATTATTTAAACAAATGCAATTAGTTTAAATATTTTTTTGAAAGGTTTTGTCCCTAAAAATGATTACTATTAGTCTAGTGGAATATTTAATTACATTTGTTTATTGATTGATAATTCCTTAAACAAATGGAATTTGTTTAATTTTTTTTAATTCGTTTTTTGCCATAAAAATAATAATATTGGTCTAGTAAAATATTTATTGACTTTTCATATTTTTATTTATTTTTGTATTTATTTATTTTCTTCAATTTTCAATTATTTAAAAAATGAAATTTGTTTGAATTTTTTTTTCGAACTAAAAAAAACAAACATTATTAATGTGGGTCCAGTGGAATATTTATCTATATTAATTCATTACTTTTAAATTATGTAGATAAATTGCATTTGTTCAAAAAGTTTTTTTGTAATAATAATTTTTATGATTTTTTTAAATTAATAAAACAATGTTATTAAATATTCCACTAGAGAAATATTAATAATTTTTTGGTCAAAAATTATTCAGGCAAATTTCATTTTTTTTGAACAATTGAAAATTAATGAACTATAGTTAATTAATATTCCACTAGACTAATAATAATAATTTTTAGAAGAAAAAACGAATTTTCGAAAAAAAATTATTTAAATAAAATTCTATTTGTTTAAATACTTGTGAATTAATTAATTAATGGCAATAAGCATCCCACTAAACCAATATTAATCATTTGAAGTAAAGAAAATGAGAATACAGTGTCAAAAAGGTCGATTTCATGATGAATTAACATTTTTGGTTTTAAGAGTAGTTTTCAGGTAGTGAAGGTGGTGTGTTAGGCGTGTTAAGTCTATGTTTAAAACATGAAATTCTTCGTTGGATAATTCTCTAAAGGCCCCCATACTTTCCTGTAACATTTTTTTAAGCCCAAAAAAATTATTCTAAATACTTAAAAAAGTGATTTTTCCCCATGCGTTTTACATGGGAATTTCTTTTTTCGGATTTGAAATAAAATAAGGGAGATCGTTGCCTTCTAGCATGCCAAAAAATTTTGCCATGCATTTTTGAACCACACTATTGTCGATCCTGATTTTCGATGTTTTTACAAATAAAGAAATATGACAGAAAAAATAGAAATTTTTTCTATTTGACGCATATAATAACATTAGTTTGAAATGTTTCAATATTAAACAATAAACAAAAACGTTTTTATGCACAAATTATTTTTTTGTAGAAATTTTTTCCACGAATTTCAATAATTATAAGTTTTTGAATATTATATTGCAAGAAATTTGAATGGAAACAATATCATATTTTAAAAAAATGTTCTCAAGATTATAGTTATTTATATTATGTACAAATTTAATGAGCAAATGCCGTAATCAGGCATTTTTCGAAAGAAAAATTAGTTTTTTTCGATGTCAATTTTTTAAAATTAATAATTTTATGATAATTTTAGCAAAATTGATAATTTGCTGATTAATCTTACGATTTTTAAAACAATTTTAATAAAAAATGCATTATTCTGGCATTTGTCGGCAGAAAAATTCAGTTTGTTAATGTCAGTCTTTTCAGTTGGGAACTTCATATCAATTTTAGCAAAATTTACAATAAGTTGATCAAGTTTATGATTTTTTATAAAAAATTTATAAACAAATGCATTCATCAGTCATTAGTCTACAGAAAAATTTGTTTTTTTTCTATTTAAAATTTCTAAAATAAATTTATCAAATAAAAGCATTATTGGGGCACTTGTCGACGAAAAAATTCTTTTTCTGAATAAATTGTCATGAATTTTCCAACTGAAAAGACTGGCATATGAAAAACCAAAATTTTCTGACGAAAAATGCCCGAATAATGCATTTGTTCATTAAATTTGTTTTGAAAAATCATAAGATTAATCAACAAACCATGAATTTTTGCTAAAATTATCATAAAGTTCCTGATTAAAAAAAATTTTGCATTGATAGAAACGAATTTTTCTGTCGAAAAATACCTGATTACTGCATTTGTTCATTAAATTTATTATTGTCTAATATTATAACATCTTTAACTAATGTTACTCCATGCAATTCAGTCTATTCAAACAATTTCCCTGCTATTGACGAACACCGCGAACGTCAAAGACAAAAAATGGCTGTTTTTTCGCTATATTTGTTTATTTATAAAAAAAGGAAAATCTACTTAAAAAATCAGATTAGACAGCTCACTTAGATATCTTATTAGCATTTACTTTAGTTTTATTTTTTTGGTTCAAAACTATTAATATTTTGGGGATACACGTTATTTTGAACAAAGAAAGTGATTTTTTTCCCACTGTGCGTTGGGGTCTCTTATGTTAAAATTAAAGGCTGAAAATTATTTCTCAAAAATGTTGTTATTAGTAACTAAAATTTAATTTACAGGGAGTTAATTAAAACTAGTTGTTTTCCCCATTTTTCCTAAAACTAAACTATGATCCATTTTGGGACCACCCTATTTGAGAATAAAGATTTCAAATATGCAAGATATTGACTTTAGTAAATCACGTAGACGATATGATTTGCATGCCAGTGCTTTTAGCTGAATGTGAATTTGCTAATTACATAGAGTAGATACGGATGTTTCATTCATCAGAAATGCCATCAAATGAAACTGGATTGATCAGCCCAGCAAATAGGGGCATTTGAAGTATATCGATCCGTTGTGGGGTAAAAGGGGACATAAAATAAATGTCCCATATAAAATATTTCTATAATTTTTACAAAAAGTTGCAAAAGGAAATATGTTTTTTTTTTTAATTAGGATTAATTTATAGATTTTTAAGATGAAATGTCGAATTTTTTAGAAAAAAGGTTACTTTTAACCCTTCACTGTGGCCGTGCGGTTACAAAGATCGCACAGTGCATTTGATATTTTGGTTTCTCCCCCTCTATGGTTTAAAAGATTATTGATAATAAAAATTGATAAACTTGATTTATTTCTGATTTGTTTCAATTTCTCTTTATATTAAGTAATTTAAGTAAATATAAAATAAAATCACTTCCTTACTTAAAGGTTAAACCTAAAAAGATAAATTTTCAATTAGAAGATAGAATGTACAAAAACCCAATTGAATTTTCGAAAAAGATATATGACCTTTTAAGAAATTTATAAAATTTTCAACAAAATAGTAGACTGCTCAAACAAAAGAGATCCAACTTTTAATAAAATCTGTTGTATTTTTAATCAAAAAGTTCAATTTTCCAGACTAAAAGACTAATCTTTAACAAATTAAAATGAATTTTCAATCAGAGAGTTGAATCAAATAGTTGAATTTCGAATTGAAAAAAATTAATTTTCAACAAAAAATATAATAGTTTATGTTTTAACCAAAAAAAAAAAAATATTTAAAGATTGGAGCCTAGACACTTGAATGTACTAAAATTAGATGAATTGTGAAAAGCTAAAGAGTCGAATCTTCTATAAAACAGTGAAGGTTGAACCTTTAATTATGGCCGTGCGGTCCTGAAGACCGCACCATAGAGAAGCGGTGTTTTATAAAGCGTGAAAAAAAGTATAATCTTCAACTTGAAAGATAAATTTTCATTAAAAAATTGAACACACTCAACTCTCGATATAAGAACCCCGGTTTATGATACTCTTAGAATTATTAGTATTTTCGTCATTCAGGTAGCTGCGGCACCGAGAGAGATGCGGTGTTCTATAAAGCATGACAAATAGCATAATTTTCAACTAAAAAGATAAAATTTTCAATGAAAAAATTAATACACTTAACTCTCGATATAAGAACCTATAGTTCTATAAAGCGTGACTAACAGCATAATATTCAACTAAAAAGATAAAAATTTTTAAGAAAAAATAATAACGTCAAGTCTCGATATAAGAACCCCGATTTTACGATAATCTTAGAATTATTGGCAGTTTCATGATGCAGCGAGCTGTGGTACCGCGAGAAGTGGTGTTCTGTAAAGCATGACAAACAGCATAATCATCAATTAAATGATAAATTTTTAATGAAAAATTTATTACACTTCAAACTCGTTATGAGAACGCCCGGTTTGTGATGCTTTTAGAATTATTAGCAGTTTCTTGATGCGGGAAGGTGCGGAAGTGGACTCTAAACGGTGTTTCTAACAAGCATGACAAACAACATAATCTTTAACTGAAGAGATAAATTTTCAATTAAAAATGTAATACGCTGAACTCTCGATATAGGAACGCCCCTTTACGGTACCATTACAATTATTAGCAGTTTCGTGACGTAGTGAGCTGCAGGACCGAGAAGGAAGCGGCGTTCCGTAAAACGTGCTAAACAACATAACCTTCAGTAAGAAGATAAATTTTTAATAAAAAATTTAATAAACTTAAATTTGGATATAAGAAGAGCCGGTTCATGATGCTTTTAAAATTTTTGGCAGTTGCGAGATAAGGCGGTTGAGCTGCGGAACCGAGGGAAAAGTGGTGTTCAATGAAGCGTGAAAAATATTATAAAGGATGCAATCTCGTCGCAATAGTTGCATCAAGTTGCGTCATGCGTCCAAATCCAACCAAAATGGTTCATGCAGCTGTGTTATATCCTTAACTAAATGATTTGTAACCAAAATAAATAAATGCTAAACAGAAAATATAATAGTGAACTTATCAATTTAAACGCGTTAACTTTCAACGGCAAATAGTTGAATTTTCTTATTGGGTTCTATTAATTTATTTTCCATTATACAAGAAAACGTGAAATTTTATATTTGAGAGTGACATATTTTATACCAAGAATTTGCTTCAAACCCTCCCCCCCTCTCTCTCTCTCTCTCTAAGAAAATTTGTTTTACAGTACCTTCAGGCAATTAAAGCAGAAGTATTAATTATTGAAACAGCCGTGCACTAATTACTGGTCGGGACTTCCAACGAAGTGGTCGGATCAAGTTTCCGCATATCTAATAAAGTAGCGCAAACTGATGTGGAAGTACGGCAAATCTCTCATAATCCATCCTCCAAATTACGAAACGAATACCGAATAGTGGCGTACTTTCGGGAATGGTTAATATGGTTGTCTAAAATAACGTATTTTACGATTTGAACCATTTCGTTCTTGAAACCGAATCTTCTTCACGGTAGAAACTACTTTAAAGGGGTTATTTGTTAGTGGGCGGAATACATAAACCATTTAATTTGGATTCAGACATTGAGTCCGGGCGGAGTACATCAAAATTTGATTATAATCCAGGTATTGAAGCTGCACGGAGGACATAAAGTATTAAATTTGGATTTATGTATTGAGACCGGGCTGAGCACATACACTAAGTAATTTAGGTTCAGGTATCGATAATGGACGGAGTACATACACAATTTTATTATAATTCAGACATGGAAGCTGGGCGGATTACATAAACTATTAAATGCCGATTTAGGTATTGAGACTGGGCGGGGTACATATACTACTTAATTTGAGTCCGTGTATTGATAATGGGGGGAGTACATACACGATTTCAGTTTGATTCAGGTATTGATACACAACCTTCCACCTTTGTACATTGTACCTTAGGATAGTCCGAAACAACGCATTTTCGCATTTTGACCATTTCAGTCCGTAAGCTGAATCTATATAGTGGAAAAAGTTTTGTTTACTTTTAGAGTTTTTTTTTTAATTAATACTTTAGCGAGTACAAGGGTCTCAAAATTTTTTCTGATTTCAGTTAAGAAAATTTATCAGCTTTGTAAAATCATTAACTGTCGAAAGACAAGCTTTGCAAGTTTGTATTATAATTGAAATATATTTTACTGGGCGTAGTACTTAAGCTACTTTCTTTGGATGTATGTATTGATACACTAAATTCTACCTTTGTAAAATGTAACTGAAAGTTGTAAAAAAATAACGCATTCTTGAACATTCGAATATTCTATCGCAGAAAACGAATCTTTATGGTGGAAAAAGTTTTGCTTCTTTTTTTATATTTTTGAAATAATAACTGAGCGAACGCAAGGTTATGTTCAAATGTTTTAATATTGTTATAATTATCAATGTGGAAAATTCTGCAATATCCATAAAAATTGTTGGCCGACTTGATAAGCTTCTAATTTATAAATAAATTTGTAGAGGGTCTAATTTCGAAATTTGATAGTTTTGAAATATATTGCTGGGTAAATTGATAAATTTATAATTTATAAAGAAAAGTAAATATTCGCCAATTTTTTAATATTGGAATAATTATCCATGTGGAAAATTCTGTAATAGCTAAAATAACTTTTGGGTGACTTGATAAGCTTAGAATTTATAAATAAATTTGCAGAGGGCCTGATTTCGAAATTTGATAGTTTTGAAATTCATTTCTGGGTAACTTCATGAATTTATCATTTATGAACTATACGCGCTCGGTCTTTGAATTTACCCCACATTTGTACGGAAGCCTTTTAAATAGAAGATCAAAACATCGACAACTGTTATTTTGTGATTGTGAATTCTCTTTTGTTAAAGCTCCTTTGACTTTAACGAACATATTCTCATCACATACCTCATGCTTCGCACTCGATTTCGTCGAAAATTCGAACTTTTCTACATTACCTTCAACTCTATTATAGCAAACATATATTCTTTTTATTTCTGCGCCTCGCATAGTTGGAAAAAAATGACATTTTTGGTTCAAAATAACGTACAACACACAAATATTGACCGATGTGGACAAACAAAATTTGGAAAAAAACCTTAGAAGATTTCTAAGAGAGTTTCTAAAAGAGTTTTCGAGTCTGATTTTTTATTAGGTTTCCAATTATTTTATAAATAAACAAATATTACGAAAAAATGGCTATTTGTTCTATTTCATGTTCCCGGTGCTCGTCAATAATAGGAACATGGTTGAAATCGCCTAGGTTGCATAGAATAACATTAGTTAAAGAGGTTCCAATTTTATACAATTTTCTAAAAATGTTGTTTGAACAAATTATTTATTGAAAAAATGTTTTTAACGATTTACCATAATTATACGTTTGTTCAAGTTACATTGCAAGAAATTTTAATGAAAACAATATTATATTCAAAAAAACGTCTCTTAAGATTACAATTGTTTATATCATAAGCAAATTTAATAAAAAAATGTAGTAATCAGGCATTTTTAGATTAACAAATTGTTTTTTTTTCAATGTCAATTTTTTAAATTAGAAACTTAATGTTAATTTTCGCAAAATTCAGAATTTTTCTATTAATCTTATGATCGTTTTTGATAAATTTAAAAAGCAAATTCATTATTCAGGCATTTGTCGGCAGAGATATTCGTTTTTTTTTATTTCAAATTTTTTAATTAGAAACTTCATGATAACTTCAGCCAAATTAATAATTTTTGGAAGAATTCTATGATTTTTTGAAACAAATTTAAGAAACAAATGCATTATTGGGGCATCTGTAGGCGGAAAAATTCTTTTTTTTCCATTTCCGATTTTTAATTGGGATCTTCATAATAAATTCAGCAACATTCATAACAAGTTAATAAATTCGATGTTTTTTTAAAACAAATTTAACAAAAAAATACATTATTCGGGCATCTGTGGACGGAAAAATTTGTTTTTTTTCGATATCAGCATTTTTTTGTTAAATTTGTTTTAAAAAATTATAAAATTTATCAACTTGTCATGCATGTTGCTGAATTTTTGTTATAAAAATCCCAATAAAAAGTCTGAAATCGAGATAAATAGAATTTTCCGTCGACAAATACCTTAATAATGCATTGGTTTATTAAATTTGTTTAAAAATCATAAAATGTATACAATAAATATGAGTTTTGTTAAAGTTATCATTAAGTTCCTAATTAAAAAAGTTGATATAAAAAGACGAATTTTTATGGCGACAAATGCCTGATTAATGCAGTTTTTACGAATAAAAAAAACTCTACTCGTCCCATCTGAGAATCACTAATAAGAAATTTATTGATCTTTTTGAGTGAACAACTTTTTTCTGGTAATTTTAATTCGTGCCTTATGTCGTTAAAAAAAAATAATCAACAAAATATAATTTTATTATTTTTAATGTTACTTTTTACAATAAAAACAAAACCTACGCGTCCTATCAAAAACTATTCTTGAAAAATTGGAATGAGTTTTCGGTATTGTTTGGAAAAGTAACTTCTGTCCATTTATATATGTCATAGATTTGGTCGTTTGTAAAAATTTTATTTTTTCACTTTCATCGTTTTTTCGAATAAATGACAAATTAAGCATCCTATAAGAAAATTAGAATTAAAAATTTGTAGCTCTTTTTTTGGATAAACAAGTTCTGTCTCAATTGTTTTGTGGCTTGTGTCGTTAGTACAAAAATGTAATTTTTTTATTTTCAACGTTGTTTTTTATGGCCAAAACCAAAAACTACACGCCTTATCGAAAAGGGAGTTACAAAAAATGTGTAGATTATTTCAAGGCGCAAAATTGTAGTTTATTAATTTTTTTTTTTTGAATTTTGCATAGTTTGACAAGAAAATGGAATTTTTTAAATTATTTTTATTTTTTGAACGTACAAACTTTGAAATGTTAACTTTTCCACAAAATTAATAAAGCTGTTATGATAATCTTGTAAAGCTTTCAAAAATCAACGTTTTTCTTACTTTCACTTTTTTCATATCATGCGTTTTTTGGCTTAAAATGTTCATTTCAGTTTTTGCTTTTTTTATTTTAAGAATGCTACAACTCTGATAATTTTTTTTTCATCTAAAAAAAGACATAGGGATACATTTTTTGAGTTTTCGAGTGATATGAATAACCGCACATAGAATGTTTAAACATTAAAAAATATGATTTCAAAAATTTTGAAAATCCGCTTACTTTGTGAATTTTCATCCAAAATAGCTGGTTCTCAAACTATTTTTTTCCTTTTTAAAATTAAAGCTTTGCTAAATTAAAGCAACAGAAATGAATTCTTTACAAAACGGTTAAACTCTCTTTCAAATAGATTTTCAGGTTGCACAGGGATTTTTAAACAGCAATAAAATAGGTGAATCTTCCGATCACAAATTAATTATTAACAATAACAAAAACTTATTTCCTGTAAAATAGTTAAATTTTCAACGAATAAAATGAATCTTTTAAAAAATTCATTTTTGATAGGGGAGAATGACTCTGAATCAAGTAGTTTAATTTGAAAAAGAACACAGATATATTTGGAAACAAACTAGTTTAATTATTGAACAAAACATAAACTTTTCACCAAGAAAATTATTTTTATACGAAACAAGACGATTTTTCAAGGAAAATTTTAATTTTGAAGTAACAAAGACGCATATTCTACATAACAGTTAAATTTTCAAACCACAGATTTAATTGTTCTAGATAAAAGTTTCGTACCAAGAGTTAAAAAATTTTTAATGATTAGATCAATTTTCAACAAAATGGCTAATTTTTCGACTAAGTCAGTGGCACAAAATCAGATGGTTTAATTTTGAACGAAAATAATTTTTGTTTTTAATGCAGTTTTGATTAAGTATTTCAAGTTTAAACAAAGCAGTTTCTTTTTCAACTAAAAAATATGGATTCTCAACAAAACACATAATTGTTGATATATCGCTTTAAAAAATTTGAATTAAAAATAAAAAACAGTTAAATTCAACTAAAAAAATACGATAAAAAAATAGCTAAATTCAAAAAGAATAAACTTTAATTCTAGGAGATTAATCTTATATGAAAAATATTTTTGATCACCAAAAAAGTTTTAAGTTTTTCAAAGGATTCCAAAGAGTAACAAACTGTTTCTCAGATTTCGAATAATTTAAAAAGATTTCAAGAGCTTGAAGAAATTACCGGAATTACAGAAAATTTAAGGGATATTAAGAGATTGCAAAATAATTTTCAAAAAGTACGGTAATTTTAAGGATTTTAAAATGATATCTTTAGAAGATACTAAGATGATTTTGTAGCTGGAGTCTATAGGCGAGTATTATTTGACTGGTCACAAGCGCTACCGAAATTAAATATTCATCAAGTTTGCCGAACGAAACATCACTATGTTATGAAACAAGTAATTCTCTCGGGAGTTTTTCAAACTTTCGTGCTCCACATTCCTATATAAAAGTGATAAGAGATTTCAGTGGAACAGAAATTTAAGCCCCATTGTGCGTTTGGAGAATGTAAGGCTAACGAACCTTCCCCAATGACCACTACCACTAGTTCTCCCAGTAAAGCTTTTGTTAGCTTTAGTACAGCGTTTGATTAATCCAGTGGCAATTTATCCATTGTCGTATAACATTTTTGTACACAGAATGTGTAACTTCACATTCAGCAAACACGACAGAAATGTTCAGAAAATTCCGACACATTTAGGATACTAGAGTAATTGGAATTTAAGAAATCGGAAATATAAGTAAGAAATTTATTTTTCGAGTCGAAATCATGTTCATATTGGGTAGTTACTCGTCGAAAGTTCGAGAGTTTAATTATAGCGTCAGTCCCACCAAACATCGGTTACTGGGGGGGGGGGGGGGGGGGGGGGGGGGTGAGTACAGAACTGGAACTGATAACCAGCTTTTAGCTCCATATTACTCACTCCCTTGCTTATCAAATGAGTTCCACCTACTCTGAAATCTAGTTATATAGTCAGTCCCACCAAACTTCGGTTACTGGAAGGGAGGATGTGGGGACATAACTGCAACTGGTGACCCGCTTTCAGCTCCACATTACTCACTCCTTTTCTTATAAAATGAGTCACGCCTACTCTGAAATATAGTTATAACGTCAGTCTCACCAAACTTCGGTTACCAGAAGGGGGGGGGGGGCACAACTAAAACTAGTCCCCTTTCTCACTAAGTCATCCGGGCTGAAGGAAGTGCGCAGTTGACAACTGAGCTCCCCTCACTTCTCGATCGCATTCGTAGCGGAAAAATTATGGTAGTTGCGGTCATGTGTGGTAATGGACTGCAAAAGTTCTTGATAAATTATAACGATGTAGTACGCTTCCGTTTCCGGTACAGATCGCGAAGGAACTCTTTTTGTCAAGTGGTGTATTTTTGGCTTAGGTGAAGGAAATATGGGTGAGTGGATGCAGAAAAGGCAGAAAGTGCGGAGATCGAGTGTAAAGGAAGAAGGGTGAGTGAAGGCAAAGGTGTGAAGGGTGAAAGTTAGTGGTTGGAGGTGAAAATTTGGAGCGTGTGAAGTTTTTGAGGTTAGGAGTGAAAAAATAGTTGCTTGGTCAGGGGGGCAAGAGGTAGGAAATAAAGGCGGGAAACGTCA
>NC_046657.1:154882077-154883552 GCF_010883055.1 Belonocnema kinseyi
ACCTCCTTATTACTCTCCAGCCTTCCTCTTCCCCTCTTCTTCTGTATACACACACCACTGCTATTTCTACTTTCCCAATTATAATTTTTCTTATCATTGTTCGATCCTTTTCCTCCATGTTCCCATCTTTTCTCCCTTTTACTGCTAATTCTTTTTTCACCCCTGACACCATGCCACCCATCCCTCTCCCTTTAACGTGTTCCTTTCTTGCTTCTTGCATTGTCCACACATAACCTTTCAGTAACATCTTTTTTATTCCCTTCCAGTCCTTCTCACCTGCCCAAATTTCACTCATCATGATCACATCCCACTTTTCTAACTCCTCCCAGAATCCTTTGTTCTTGTTCTTAAAACCTGACACATTCCAGAAAGATATTTTCACGTTTCTCTCTTCCCCTCCCTCTTTTTTCCTCTTTACTTTGTTTACCCTTTGCCGCTTGGAAACCCCTCTGATTTATTTCTAGCCTCTTTTTCGTCTCCCTTCCCCTACCTTTCTCAAGACTTTTTCCTTTTTTCCTTAATTCTTCTAATTCTTCATCCCAGCACCATTCCTCCCATTTATCCATAACCTGTCTCTCCCTATCCATACCATTCGGCCCTTTTTCCTCTCTACCCAAGCCCTCTGCTCTATTTGCCATCTCCTTTTCCTCTCCATCCATGTCAGATCTTCTTCAATTCTTTCCCTTCTTCCTCTTAATAATTTTTTTCTCTCCATAATTTTCTTTTTCTCCTCCTCACTCCCAACTTTTACTAGAAACATTCCTTCTTTCCCTTCTTTTGACCCTCCTATTCTCTTGACTTCTTCTACCCTTACCTGCCCTCTAATATCTCGAAAAAGATTTGTTCATTCCCAACTGCTTTATTTCTCTAAATCTCTGTTCGTCAACCTCTCTCTGTCTATTCTCAATGCTCTCTAGCTTACCCCAAACCTTGTCTTTCTCCTCCTTCCAACGTTTATCCCATTCTTCCAATTTTTCTCTGAACTTTTTCACTTCCCCCCTTACATCGGTTCCCTGCCTATTCATATCCCTATTCATTTCATCCAATCTCTTTCTTGTTTCCTCTCTAAAGCATTTAATGAGAGCTTCCAATTTTTCAAACATTCCCCCATTCCCCCTCTCTCTCTCTGGTGTTTTCCTTTTAATTCTCACTCTCTTGTTCTCCTGGTCCCTTTCTACCTCATCTTCCCCAGCCACTCTTTTCCTTTTTTCCTCCCCTTCACTGCTAGTCGCGCTTGCCTTTTTTTGCCATTTTTCCACACTTCTGTTCGAACCCGCGTTACCTAGCTTGTTAAGGCGCTGTAAATTTGAGGGCCTTCCCCGTTGCTTGCCCGTACCTGAATCCGCTACCCTCCCCACCCGGGTCGACTTCTGGGCACTTTCATCACTGCTGCTGTCACTGCGATCAACGTCACCCATCCCCCCACTTTCAATGCTTTCAGCAACGTCAGCTGTTGCAGCCACTACGGTTTTCTG
>NC_046657.1:154883652-154897753 GCF_010883055.1 Belonocnema kinseyi
AATAAAAGAGTGTGTGAGCAAATGGAGAAGAGGGGAAATGGAGAAGGAGGAGTATAACAGGAGGAAAAAAGAATATGAGAAGATGCTGGAAATAAAAAGACATAGGGGAAAGGAAGAATATAAAGCAGAGGTAGAAAAAGCCATCAAAGAAGGTAGGGTGTGGGATGTGATAAATAAATGTAGAGGGGAAAGGAAGGGCGTTAACGAAGGAATAGAAATGGAGGAATGGACGGATTATTTTAAGGGTCTATTAGGGGGAGAGCAAAATAAGGTCAAAGGGGAAAAGTGTAGGATAGTCCGAGCAGAAATGGAGGAAGGGAACGAGATAACAAGAAAAGAAGTGGATGAAGCAATAAATAGGTTAAAAAGAAACAAGGCGACGGGAGAAGATGGGATGGAGAACGAAGCGATGAAGTTTGGAGGAGAAGAGATTAGGGATGGGATGTGGAAGATCAGCAACAAGGTATGGAAAGGGGAAGGTTGGCCGGGAGAGTGGACGCCGGGACAGGTAGTACCGCTTCTCAAGAAAGGGGAAGGAAAGAAGGTAGAGAAATACAGAGGGATCACTCTCATGTCAGTCGGCTATAAAATATATGCAGAAATCTTAAGAAATAGGTTGGAGAGTCAGGTAAAACAAAAGGAAAATATCCCACATAAACAGACGGGCTTTAGAAAAGGAATGGAAACTATAGACAAAATCTACGTACTTAACTATTTAGTTAACAGAAATTTGGGGAGAAAGCAAGGGAGACTAGTCGCTTTGTTCGTAGATTTCAAAGCAGCGTTTGACTCAGTGAATAGAAAAGTACTATGGCAGGCAATGAAAGAGAGGGGTGTAGAGGAAAAGTTAGTGGAGAGGATAAAGGAAATTATTACTGAAACCAGGATTAGGGTGAAAATAGGAAAGAAAAAAGGGCAGGTTTTTTGGACAAGCCAAGGTCTAAGGCAAGGGTGGCCTTTGAGTCCGTTACTATTTAGTATCCTATTGGCAGACTTAGAGGAGAAGCTAAAGGAGAAAGGAAAAGGAGGAACGGCTTTGGGTGATAGCAAACTATACTCTCTAGCATACGTGGACGATATAGTTCTATTAGCAGATGATGAGAAGGAGATGAACCTAATGATGAGAATCTTCGAAGAGTATGTGGGAACAAAAGAGCTGACGGTGAACGTAGATAAGGCAAAGGTGATGTGTTTCAGAAATAGAAAGAGCAAAATAAATTACGTTTGGAAGATGAACGGACAAAAAGTGGAAATTGTGGAGGAGTTCTGTTACCTAGGTTTTTGGTTTGAGGCAGAAGGAGGAAACGAGCTGCAGGTGAGGAAAAGAATTGTATGTGCGACTAAAGTAATGTGCCAAGTATGGGGTATAGGAAAGAGAAGGTTCAAGAACGATAGGAGAATGAGGGTCTGGTTGTTTGATGCGTTGGTGTGGGCGGTGTTGTATTATGTTGTGGAGATATGGGGATGGAAGGAACATAGGAAAGTAGACGGTATGCATGAGCGATTCCTGAGATGGGTAATGGGGGTTAGCTGGAGTTGCCCAGGATATATGTTAAAAGAAGAGTTAGGAAGAGAAAATATGGTTACTAGACAAATTAAGAGAGGATGGAGGTTTGAAGAGAAGCTAAAAAGGGGAGAGGGAAGTAAAATTGCACAAGCATGTTTCGGTGAAATTCGGAACAATAAAGCGAGAGGTAATGTGGGAAATTCAAAATGGGAGGTAGAAAGGAGAAAAATGAGAAGGGTATGTAATATTCGAGAAGGGGTTATGGAGTGGCAGGACGTAGAGTTAGAGCTGTTGGTTAAACAAGGAGAAGAGAGATGGACAAAGATTATAGATACGAGGTACAATAGATGGTATATGATGGTCAAAGGGTTGACGGAACCAAAATATCTGCAAAAAATAAAAAAGGAAGAAAAATGGAGTAGGGTTGTACAATTCAGAACGTGAGAAGGAGTGAGAGCATGCAGATATTGGATGAATGAAGAGGAGAATTTATGCAGAGTATGTGGATATGAAATGGAGTCATGGGCACATGTATTAGAGAGATGTACAGGAGAAGAAGAGGGACAGTTGAGTGTGGATGAGTGTATAAGATGGATCTTGGATGGTAGTGGACAGGGAGTGATGTGGATGAAGAAATTGGATGAAGTAAGGGAAAGCAAGGGAGTAGGGAAGAGCCAAACGGGTGATCCCGAAAAGGGACAGTAAAAAACGAAAATTGTTTTCAATATCGTGGAAAATGCATTTTTTTTATGGTAAAAGGAAATGAAAGCCCTGGAAGCTCGCTCATTTTAGGAATTAATATCACTACTGTTACTATTGTTTATCCTACGTAATTTGAAAGAGTAGAATATAAGTAGTAGTTAAGTTACACGAAGGATGGAATTGTAAATATATGTACAGGGAGCGGTGGCCCTCAAACCCGTAAAAGGGAGAGATTAAATACATACATACATACATGCATACATACATATAACGATGTAGTACCCTATTTTTCCAATATTGAATTATCTCAAGCGCGAAAAGGATTTGAAATTTGCAACAACAGAAGAAACTGAAGAATGTGTTGAAATCGCGAGTAAAGGCTAAACATAGAAGCTTGGTGGATCAACAAATTATCTTTGCAATAAAATATTCAAAATATATTGCGATAATTTGCTTCGTGGATAAACTTTTAAAAAAGGTACATCAGAACCTCAATTATTAGGCAGCAAATTTGTCGCCCTACGGTGGAGAGTCTAGTTATAACGTCAGTCCCACCAAACTTCGCTTACTGGAGCGGCGAGTGAGGGCACAAAATTAGAAGTAGTAACCAGCATTCAGCCCTACTAGGGTGATCTAAAAATGCATTGCAATTATTTCTCTTTCTCTAGAGAGCAAGACACACCCCCAAAGTGCCACTGGGCACTTCAAAATCCCATTTAATAAACATGGGAAAATTGGGAATTTCCGAAAATTTGAACTCATGTTCCAGGCTTTGTTTTAAACGTACCAAGTTTTTTATGCGTTCAAGAGGAGTGTATTATAAATGAAACCATACTAATAACTTTCATTTCCAACCCACCCCCACTCTCTTAGCAGCGCACCAAATATGACTAAAAATGAAAAAAATACATTTTTACGTCTAATTGTTACTTTTTAGCAACTTCCGTCGTTTTTTCACACAAATAATTACTGGTGGACAATTTGAATATCTACCATGACTTTTCGAAAAATGTTCAATTGTTTACCTAATTTTAAATTATTTAAACATTTATTTATACCACAAACATGTAAAAACTCATCGTATATTGTAATTGAAATGCAATATTTTGTCATTGTTTAAAGCAGTAAATTTTTCTGTCCACTTTTTTTCAAATTAGTATCCTATGCTACTTCTTGTTAAATAATTACATTATTTTGATACATTTCTTCTAATAAAAAATTGCTGTTTGTTTGGAATAATTTTATTTGCTCAAGCAGTTATTTTTCGATATCTAAAAAAATAAAATAAAATAGAAGACACACAATTTATTACGATTTAAAAGCATTTTTGGCAAATTAATTATTTAAACAAATTATATTTGTTTAAACATTTAAAAAGTGGTAAAAGTATTCTTTCTATAAACTATAGAGTCAGAAACATAATTGTCTGTGTTCTATTTTACATAATTTTTTCATTTATCAAACAAAAACTGCTTGAGTAAATAAATATTGTTTTAACAAACAGATATTTATTAAACACTAAAATAAATGTATGAAAATTATCTAATTATTTAGAAAACGTAGTACAGGATACAAATTTAAAAATAAAGTTGATATCTCGCTGTTAAATTTTTAAAAAATTTTGAAAATAGACCATAAATAATTATTTAAATAATTACATAATATTTGTAGAAAAATTTACTGCTATTATCAATGACAAATATTACATTAAAATCAGTGAATATGATTATTTTTTACATTTTTTGGGAATAAATAGTTGTTTAAATAATTTGCATTCGTTTAAACAATTGAAAATTGTTTAAAAAGTCATCGTAAATATTCTTATTATCCATTAGTAATTATTTGTATGAAAACGCTGACGAAAATTTCTAAAAAGTAACAATAATACGCAAAAATGTAGTTTTTTATTTTAGAAATTTTAAATTGCAGAGTGGCACATATTAATATTCGAATTTTGTAAAAAATACGGATTCTTTCTCTCCGAAATTTAAAAATTGCGGTGGGGGGGGGGTCATGCCCTGAAGCTTGAAAATCATTTTTTGGACCAACATAAGCCCCACATTATTTGATTTATTACCGAGTTAGTCGCGAAAAAAGTGCGCAGGTAGCAACTGAGCACTCCTTGCTTCTGGATAGTGTTCGCAGTCGACAAATTAAGGTAGTAGCGCTCATGGGTGGCAATGGACTGCAAAAGTTTGTGTAAATTTTAACGACATAGTAAGCCAATTTTTTCATGAGTAAAAACTAAATTCAGAAGCTTGGTTGATCCGAAAATTAACTTTAGAATAAAATATTTAAAAGATACTGCTATAATCTTCGCCGTAAATAAACTTTTCAGAAAGGGCTTAAATTTCTGTTCCTCTTTATGAATATTAAAAAACGGTTTCTACATAAAACTTTAATGACACATCTCTGAAAATCCCTACAGAAATTTCTAACAGTGTGGTTATAAAATGAAAAAAATAAATAATATTGGAATCCAGTTCAGATTAAATTTGATTATTTGAATGAATATTACAATTTGTAGACTATGCAAATGGACCTACTTTTTATCTTGGAATATTTCACAGACATTGATCAGAATAGAGGGGTTGAAGGTTTAATTTTATGCTTTACTGGGATTCGATCCTGAGTGTAAATTATTCTCCCTGATTCTGAATGGACCTGCAAATTTTAACAGTATTCCATATTCAGAGTTTGAAAAATCTTTTTCTTGACTGCATAATTATATCCCCAGACGGATATATTGAAAACTATTTTCTCTCGCAATTCATTTGAAGCTCTAAATTTGTTCTATGTTATTTATTAATCAAAGTCTTTTAAAAGAAGAATTTCTAATAGTGACATTTCTGACCAAAAACAAACTATTTTAACACACAGTTTAATTTAAAAAAAAAAAAACATAATTAAATTTTCGACAAAATAGTTGATTTTCAAGCTATAAAAATCCATTCGCAGCCAAATCGTCGAATTTTGAACTAAGAAAGATTAAAATTCCACCAAAAACATTATTATTTTTAACTGAAAATAGAATATTTAAATTTCCAGTTTAAAATTTCACTTTCTAACAATAGAACACAATTTTCAATGAAAGAGATGAGATTTTCAAAGTAAAATGTGGAATGTGAAAAAAAACAGTCGAGTTTTTAAATGGAAAAGAATTATTTTCCACTTAAAAATTATATTTCAATCAAGAAAGACGAATTTTCAATCTAAAATTTGTATTTTCAACTTTAAAACGTAAGTTTTCAACCCCCAACGAAATCTTTAAATTTTCTTTTTAAAAGGTTAATTTAAACACTTTTTAAAAATTAATAGAATGAATTTATAGAAAATTAAATAAAAATTTAGTCTGTGAAGTCTTTAAAAAATTCTGTTATTCTCTGATGATAATACAATTGTCTTAAATAGTTAATTAAAAAAAACGATGTCTCAACCAGATGAATTCAACCAAAAAGACAAATTTTTCGGAAAGTAGTTTAATGTCTAACCAAAAAGATGAATTTCCAATAAAATGTATAAATTTTTAACCAGATAGTTAAATTTTTCAATTGTGAAGGATACATTTTCAACCAATAGTTCAATTTTCAGTATAAAATTAGTTTCAAACCAAAAATATAATTTTTTTACAGGAAAGCTTATTTTTCACCAATTACTTAAGTTTCCAAATAAATAGATCAATTTTCAATTAAATATTTCATTTCTAAATTAAATCAGTTAAATTTTTAACTAAAATAGTTTTTGTAAAAATGTAATTATTTTATTTTTAATTCTATTTTTTACGATTAAAACAAACATTGCGCGGTCCGTTAAAGAATTATTAATAACAAATTTACGGATCCTTTTTTTTAGTGTACAAATTTTGTCTATTAATTTTTTTCGTACTTTGCATAGTTTTTAAAAAAAATTCATTTTTTATTGTTAATGTTGTTTTTCACGATTTTCACAAAAAGAAGGCATCCTATAAAAAGAATAGATTAAAAATAAATTTGTAAATCCTTTTTGCATAAAAAAATGTTGTTTACTTTTTTCGCAGCTTGTGTCGTTCGTCAAAAAATTACATTTTTTTGTTTATAATGTTGTTTTTTATAAATAAAATGAAAACTGCGAGTCTCATAAAAAAGTAATGATTAACGAATTTGTATCTCTTTTTTGTATCCACAACTTTTGTGCGTTTATATATTTTTAAACAGTGCGTTGTTTTGTAAACGCTTTTCATTTTCTTTTTTTTTAATTTTGTAAATACTCCAGATACTTTTTTACCCAAAAAATCATTAGGATACATTTTTTATATCTGAAAGTACTTTCAACAGCCGCAAACATATTTTTTAAATGTTAAAAAATAGCGGGTGACAACCATTTTGAAAGCACGATAATAATTTAAATTTTTTCAATAATGGCTGACTGAAGAACTCAAACTATTTGTAAAACACAAACGATTCTGAAAAAGTAAATTTGAATCATAAAATTTCTCTAAAAGTTATCGCGTCGTCAGACAATAGACAGCCAGATCGACAGACAGACAGACATTTTCGTGAAACTGTTTTTTTCTGACAGTTAAATTTAACCGTGACAAACGAATTTGAATCAAAATAGTATAATATACAAATTAAAGCTTTCAACCAAGAACATTTATTTTCTATCAAAAAAACGACTTTTCAACAAAGTAGAGAACTTTCTAACTAGCAAAGATCAATATTCAATTCGAAAAATGCATTTTTCACCAAACATGGAATAGTTACATTATAAGTACAAAATTTAATTCACAAATAAAAAAACTGGTTTTTATGAAAAAAATTTAATTTTTAAATAAAATGATTAATCTTTTTTGAAAACATGCATTTTTAATTGAATTTTTAACCGAATATTTGAATTTACAACACAAAAGGCGTTTAATCAAAAATGAACTTTTTTGTTGGAAAATCATATTTTTAAATTGCAAGTTTAACAGTTTTGTAGGTAATTTGTTAGAAATTAAACTTTTTTTGTTGAAAATTCATATGTTTAGTTAACAATTCATTTTTTTAAAGTGAACATTTTATAATTCCATTTTCAGATGAACATTTATCCTTTTTAGCTAAAAATTCAACTATTTCATTGAAAATTAATTTTTCTTGATTAGAAAGATCACATTCTTGATGAAAATTCTTATTTTTCTGTTTAAAACTTAGGGGTTTCTTTAGAGAATTTCACTTTAACTTTAAAAAATAATCTATTTTGTTGAAATTTCCTCTGTTTTGGTGAAATATTATTTTTTTTTACTAATTTCTTCCAATAAAAATTTAAATTTTCTTTTTTTAATAAAAAATTAGATTTGGTGGTTTAAACTTCAAATTATTATTGAGAAAATCAAACGTTTAGTAAAAAAATTTGTCCTTCTGGATTATAGATTTATCTTTTATGGTAGAAGGGTCATCTTTATTTTTGAAAATTTATGTTCCTTTGGTTAAAGGTTTTTATCTCTTGGTAAAATATTTTTGGCTCAAAAATTACATGCTTTTTTTGAAAATTTTAAAAAATATTGCAACTGAAATCTTAGGAACTAAAATTTTTTCATATTCCCTGTTTGGAAAGCCAGTATTTAGGGTCTGTGAAGTCTGAGATTTCAATATTTTTAAATATTCTGATGTCTCATTGAAAAATGTCGTAACCAGGATTTTCATAAAAAATAAACGATTAATTCGTGTTTAGCCAATAATACAAGGTGGTACTTTCGGCAGAATGAGGGAGGGGGGTGGCTAAAATAGACAAGGCAGCAGCAGCGTTGCGGAAAGGCGCAGTGTGCGGATACTCACATGCGTGGATTGTGCAATATTATGCAAGCGTTTTGATGCTCCTAATTTAGCAACAAGGTTACTTGAAGGCAACTGCTGACACTGTGGCAGAATCGAGAGTCGGATGTAATCGGGAATATTATTTTATAATGCAACAGTGAAATTTTTAGTGGTTGAATCCTTGAATTTTTTATTTCAAAAAGTTTTTTGCTTGTTATTGCTAGTAAAATCAGTCAGGGTGTACGAAAACTTCATTTTTAAAATTTCCTAATTTATCCTTGATCATTAATATTAAAATGCCACCATTTTAATATTGCAGTATTTTTAACATAGAATTTTTCACAAACGGAATAAAAAACAGTTTTGGATATAAATTTTAAATGTGCAAACTTATTCATTTATTTAAAACAAAAAATGTATTTTCTACTAAGAAAGGTAGCTTTTAACAGCATACTTGAATTTTTAATTGATTTTTTTATTGATCAATGAATTTCTACTTGAGCTTATTATTATTAATATCCTAAGCAAATTTAATAAAGAAATGCATCAATCAGGTATTTTATGACAGAAAACTTCGTTTTCTTACGTACATTTTTTTGTCATTAGGAACCTTATGCTAATTTTAGAAAACTTCGAAATTTGTTGATTAATCTTATAAATTTGTAAAGAAATTTGAAGATTAGATTTATATATTTTTAAATGACAACTTCTTTCTTTTGGGAAGTAAATGATAAATTCAGAAAGAGTTCATAATTTATTGATAAATTTTTTGACTTTTTTACACAATCTTGATAAACAAATTCATTACTGGGTCATCTGTCGACTGCAAAATTCTTCTTTTTTTCAATGTAAAGACTTTTTAATTGGGATTTTAACAAATAAATACATTATTCGGGTATGTGTCGACGGAAAAGTTTCTTTTTTTATGAAAGTTTTTGAATTGAGAAATTTATGATAATTTGACCAAAATTCATAAGAAGTTGATCAATTTTATTTTTTAAAGAGTAAACGTAATAAAAAATGAATTATCCGGAAGCTGCAGCCTTATTCCAAGAATGAAAGTAATGAGAAACATAAACTGAAAAGGCTGATAATTAAAAAAACTTTTTTTTTTAACAATTCGTAAATAATGTATGTGCTAATTAAATTTGTTTAAAATCTTATAGAGTTCATCAACTAATTTTGAATGTTCATGAAACTATCATTAAGTTCCCAATTAAAACGATTGAACTAAAAAAAAAACAATAATTTTTTTTCTCGAAAGATGCCTAAATTGTGCATGTGTTTACTATTTTTTTTTCTTAAAAAATTATAAAATTTATCAACTACTTATAAATTTTGCTGAAGTTATCATGAAGTAGCTATTTAAAAAGACTGATGTCGAAAAAGAAAAACAATTTTATCGTCCAACAATGCCCGAACAATGCATTTGTTTGTTAAATGCGTTTAAAAAAATTATAAACCTTATTAAATAATCATGAATGTTGCTGAATTTATTATACAGAACCTAATTCAAAAGACTGATATAGAAAAAACAGACTTTTTCCGTCGACAAATGCCCGAATAATGCCTGATAATGCCAAAATGCCTGATTAATGCACTTATTTAATCAGCTTGTTTGTCATAATAACAATAATAAGCTCAAAAATAAGATTTCTTCATCATTATATTTCCACAAAATTTCTTGCAATATAACTTTTTTTAAAAAAGGTAAAATTGTGGAAAATTGTAAAAAAAAGTTCTTTCGGCGAACGATTTGTTTATACAAATTCTTATTGATTATTATATAATATTGGAATATCTTTAACGAATGTTACTCTGTCAAACTTAGGTGATTTCAACAATTGTCATGTAATTGACAAGCACCAGGAATTTCATGTACAAAAAATGATCCTTTTTTCGTCATATTTGTTTATTTATAAAAAATTGAAAACAAGTCAATCGGTCAATGACGTACATAAATCTCTTTAAATCCGCATTCTTCGAGAATGTCTGATAAGCACATATTATACCTTCAACATATTATAAACTTGCACATAAAAACTGGGGCCTCCAGTAGAACCAATTGTTGGTTCCAAAGCAGCTGTAACAAAAGGAACGCAACTTGCTTAAAAGGAATCCAAAACGAGGCTCTAAATTATACAAGTTATTACCGCAATTTAAATAGATATACACTCAAACTCCAAAGCTACGAGCTCCAAAGATACCAGTGATCCATAGACACGAGCGTTTCGGCTCCAAAGGAGCGAGCGGAATTTTTCCCCTTTCTCCTGCCCTATTGTAGAGTCAGGCGTGCTGCGTTGAGGTCGACGTGCGCGTGCGCATAGAATGCCTGTGTGTGTTCTCACATATTACTCTATAAACCTAAACGTCAGAGGAGTGGGAGGCCCTTTCTAATTCGTATCTTTGGTCTTCACGAGTTCTGTATTTCTCGTATCTTTGGAGTTCGTGCGTAGTGACTTTATAAATATCATTTGCAGGTTATTTAGCAAAGTTGTAAACATAAAGGCATGTTCATATGTAAGAAACTTTTCATCTCAAGTCATCCGTTGATAACTGTAAACCGATCCCTAACTTATCAGCCTTACTTTTCAAGCGATTCGTTTCTTATGAATCAATAGAAAATTTTGAATTCTGTATGTTTCTCCTGTGAACGAGAAAGAATTAAATTTTCAATCAGAACTTTCTTGCTATAAACTAATAAATCCATGCATCAAAAGTTTTACAATCTGTGTTTAGGAGCGGTGCAATTTGCGACTGGATTCGTTATTTGCTGATTTTCGTGAAATGAGGCCACAAATGCGTCTTGAATGCCGGACGTCAACGTTCGTAATAGGTTTAGTCGGTTGGTTGGGTTGGATTGATTTGAAATCATTTTCCCATCAGTGCCCAGCCGGGATTAATTTCGGTTTTTAAGTCCGGCGAGAGAAACATTGGTGGTTGGTGGCGCGTAGGTCGACTCGTAGTATCGAGATGTATGCGTTTTAATACCGCAGGAACGTCGTTTGCTTTTATTTATTGTGGTTTCTGTTACGAGATATTGCAACGGACTTCGTCACTCGACACAGCTTTACTTTTTACCGCTCTATCTCTCTCTTCTTTTTTATAATTTTTTTTCACGTGTCGGATTCGTCGAGTCCGATAAATTAATTCGTTCTCTGCACCCGCGATTGCCTCACGAGGCGATCGCGCAATTCTTTGGAATATTATTCTTTGTTCAGAATTTTTAATTGTCTGAAATACTTTTCTTTTTCACACCATAATTTATTCACAGATGCTCTGAATTAAGTTAAATTTTTAGCGCATCACATAATATTGAATTTTTAACTTTTGATTAAACAATTCAGGTTATTTTAGATATTTTTTAAGCCAAAATACCATATTTAGGACCTATCCAGTTAAAAAAAATTGTTATGACGGGGTTAAGAAAAGGGTTTCCTTACCTATTAAGATGTAATTAAGTTAACCAGACCTTCCTTTACAGAATTTCTTCTCACTTTTCGTGCTTCTCCTCCCTTTATTTATCATCACTTCCCGAAATTCCCACCATTCTCCTACTTCCCTTCGACAGATTTACCCTCACTTCCTCTACTTCTCTGAACCGTACTTCTTTGATACTTTTTCTACTAATTCTTTCCTTACTTCTTCTAATTTCCCCTTGGCTACCCCTCCTATTCTTATTTCCGTACTCCTAACTACTGATATTTCCTCTCTCTAACTTATCTTACTTCCCCTCCACCTTTTCCCGTACTTCCGTTTCCCTGATTTCCTTCACTTAATTCCCCTTACTCGCCATCTCACTTTTCCGCTTATTTCTTTTTCCCTTTTCAAGCCATGACTTCCCCTCATCTAACTCATTTCCAATCATTCTGCCTACCTCTCGTCACTTCCCTAATCATCATTTCTTATTACACTTAAATTACCTTCCTTACAATTCGCTAATTTCTCGACGCTGCTCATACCTCAACTTTCCTTATTTCCCTTTACTGTTCCATACGCCATTCACCCTTCTTTCTCTTTCTTCATTTTCCCTCATGCGTTAACTTCATATTTTCTAATTTCTCCTTATTCATCCTACTTAGCCTCCTACTTCCCTTAATTTTTCTTAGGAAACCTTAGTAAACCTCACTTTACATCTAGTAATTTCCTTACTTTCACTCCCATCATTTTCCCCACTATTCGACCTTACTCTACCCTCATTTCTCCTCACTTCCTACACTTACTCGCATTTCTCCTTCTTTCCTACACTAATCTACTCTAATTCTTCCTTACTCTTCCTAAATTTCCAACGCTAGGTTCCCTTAACTCCTCTTCTTTTCATCTTACTTCCTAGACTAACCCTTTTTAATTTTCTCTTACTTTTCCTAAATTTCCGATCGTTATTTTCCTTTACTTCTCTCCTGTACCTCCCCTTATTTCTGCCTAATTTTTATACTTACCGTCCTTTTATTTTAACTACTTTTAATGCCTTTATACGTGCTCACTTCCTCTATGTCCTCTTTATTTACACATTCGCAGGTCATCTGCGTCCCCTATCATTTTTTCTACTACCCACTCTCACTTCTCCTCACTTCCTCTAATTGCCCTCGGCACATTTCTCTTTATTAAATCTCACCCCCTTCTCTCACCCCCTTGCTTCTATGCTACTAATTATCCCCCTCTCATTTCTCCCTCTTATTCTTCCCTTATTCCCTTTACAATCCCCTGTTACCCTATTTTTATTTTTCCTTACTTTTTCTTTAATAATGTTCCTATTTCCTATTTTTTATTTCAGCTAATTTCACTCCCAGCATGTAAGCTCACTTTTCCGTACATCCCACAGTGGAAGGGAATTATTATCGGGAATTTACAAATCATAATCGATTACAGCCTAAAATTCTTGATAGGCTTTGATCTTCTCTTCATAAATACTCAAGATAAGTTTCTGGAAGGCGACTTATAGCCCGATTTTTTTTGTTTGCTCCGTGAAATTGTTTATTTAAACAATAAGAACCTCAGAATTAGATGTTTTACGAATGTTATTTTTTTGTCCCACGAGAAGACTGCAGAGAAATCTTTATATATCAGAATGATTTCAGAGACATTTTGGGAACATTAATATTTAGTTTAGGATTTAAGACACTTGTTTTAAACAAATAATATAAACAATTATTTTCATACGGTGCTTAACCGAAAAAAACTTTATCTTGATGAAAAATGACTAAATATCTCGTAGGAATAGCATTTGGAATATTTAATCACCATTTATTAACAACATTTAAAATATTACGAAAAAACAATAAACATCAACTCGCGAGTGTTATTATTATCAAAAATAGTTTTAATAAATAATCCTTTGTAGCAATTTCACCACTAAATAAGTTGTTCTTTCGTTATTATGATTCCAATGCATCTTAATAGAAGTACTTCAATATGTAGCTTTAGTTTCTAAAAATTAAAATTTTCTATTATTGCTTAATATTAATATTGATTGCGAATAATTGACAAAGATACTTATTGAAGTACCTCTATTATGATGCATTAAAATAATCATTACAAAAAAAACCGCTTATGCAGTGATAAAATTGCTACACATGATTATTTGTTTAAAATATTTTCATAACAATAATAATAATAAATTTCTTTCTAATAAAAAAGCTCAATTTTTATGATAATAATTGATAATTATTAACTTATGTTCATCAAATATTCCATTTACTATCCTTTG
Source organism: Belonocnema kinseyi (assembly GCF_010883055.1). Taxonomy (NCBI): domain Eukaryota; kingdom Metazoa; phylum Arthropoda; class Insecta; order Hymenoptera; family Cynipidae; genus Belonocnema; species Belonocnema kinseyi. The sequence goes on from NC_046657.1 coordinate 154,897,343, forward strand.
GAGATATTGAGTCATTTTTCATCAAGGTAAAGTTTTTAAAAGTAGTTAAGCACCGTTTGCAAATATTGTTTATATCAATTGTTTATGCGAATTCACTTAAATCCTAAACTAAATATTAATGTTCCTAAAGCGTATCTCTTATTACTTGGATAGTTAGTGACTTCTCTGAAGTCTTTTCTTGGGTGGGGGAGGGGGGATTAACATTTGTAAAATGTGTGATGGATTATGAATAGCAAATTCCTAATACCTTTCACTGCGCGCGTCCTCTCAATTCCTCTAAGTGCCTCCTGACTAAATCTACCTGCTACAAGGGTAGTTCAATAAGTCCTTAGAATGACCAACAAATGGCGCGCGAATCACTCCAAATCATCTGTTTTCAGTCAGCACCACTCCCGACTAGATATATGGTGC
>NC_046657.1:154897853-154898909 GCF_010883055.1 Belonocnema kinseyi
AGAGCTCCAAGGAGATTATGTTGAAAAATAAAAAAAAATTTACCCAAAAAAAATTGTTTTTATACTTCATTCTGAGGACTTATTGAACTACCCTCGTATTTACCCTCACCCACTCAACTATTCTAATTATTTCTTCAGCCCTTCCCTCAAGCCTCATTTCCTTAAACAGCAATCCTCCTCTCCTCATTTTCCTTACTTGCCTCACTTCTTCGACTTCTCCTACTAAATATCCCCACATTTCTCCTTACGTCTTCTACTAACCCATCGCTCATTTACTTTAACTTCCTCCAATTCCCCTTAATCCCCCTAATATTCCCTCAATTGCCCTCTCTCATTCTAATTTTCCTCAGTTTCTCTCCCCTAATTTAGCCTCACTTCCTATTCTTTACCTCTCCTTACTTCCCCTAATTCGTGATACTACCCTTCTCACTTGCTATATGCTCCTCCTTACATCCCTCACTATCCTCTTTCACTTCCCCCACGTCCCTTACCCACTTCCTCAATTTGATCTACTTCTCCTGACCATCTCCTCTCACCCCCTCATCTACTATGATCATTTTTTCATAGTACCTCTTCCATATACCCTCATTTTCCTCACCAGCAATCCGCCTCTCCTTATTTCCCTTACTTGCTTCACTTCCTCTATTTCTCGTACTAAATATCCTAACCTTTACCCTTGCTTTCTCTAATAATTCATTCCTTATTTATTGCCACTTTCTCTAATCCCATTTAATCCACCTAATATTACCTTACTAGCCTCTCCCATTCTTCCTGATTTCCCCACTGTTTCTTACCTCATTTAATCTTTCGTTCTATTATTTCCCTTTTCTCAGTTTCTGTAATACCACTCTAAGCAAAAAAGTAGAAAGAAAGGATGTACGATCATCTAACCGAAACCATTGGGGTTTCTGCGCATGGCTAAGAAATCCTAAGAGGGACAAATACGTTTTGTATGAAAATTATATGAAGTTTTCTGTATTTGAAAATTAGTTTAGTTAACAATAATCTGGTCGACTTACCTGAAGTTTTTCTTCTTTAAAAACAGTTTTAAATTAG
>NC_046657.1:154899009-154937484 GCF_010883055.1 Belonocnema kinseyi
TCGTCAAGATATCGTCAGATCATACAAGTTATTTACGATATCGTAAAGACACCTTAACGACATTGACATAGGATGTCGTAAAGTTGTCGTAAAGATGACGTAACGCTGTCGTAAAGATGTCGCCAAACTTTGTGCCCACTGGGCGCTTTCCGTTCGTTAGATTTCAAATAAAGGGAGCATAATTTAAGGTTATATTAAGTGTAAGCTATGGTATCGTACGATAAATAGCCCGAAATTTAATTTAAAAATGTCTGTCAAATTTCCGGAAATTTATTAAAATGTTTAATAATTTATCGTAATTTCGCAAGTAAATATTTTAAGTTACTATAAATGGCCCAAGAGTCAATTTTAAAGATTTTTATAAATTTTCGGAAATTTATGACATTTTAGCTAATTTATAGTAGTATTACAGGTAATTTATTTTAACTGACCGTAAATTTCCCAAAATTCAAATTAGGAATATCTAAAAACTTCCTGAAATTCAAGAAAATTTTCGCTCATTTATAATAATTTTACAGGTAAATGGTCAATTATCGTAAATTACACAAAATACAATCACAACATTTTCATAAATTTTTGGAAATACATGCATATTTTAGTAATTTATGGTGTTATTACAGGTAATGTATGTTCAGTTATCATAAATTGCTGAAATTTAAATTTAAATAAATTTCCGGAAATTTATAAACTTTTTGATTATTTCTGGCATTAATACAGGTAACTTGTAGAAACATTTTTTGTAATTTATGATAAGATTACAAATAATTTGTGGCAACTTAGAACAAATTGCCCAAAATTCAATTTAAAAAAATGTTTATAAATATCCGAAAATTTATGGAAATATTTCGTTATTTATGGTAATTTTATAGTTAAATGTGATCAATTTCCGAAGATTTATGACATTTTTTGGTAATTTATTGTAAAATTGCAGGTAATTTGCCATATATTTCCTCAAATTTAATTTTAAAATGTTTATAAAATTCCGGAAATTCATGGCAATTTTTGGTAAATTATGGTAATTTCACAGGTAGCTATGGTGAATAAGGAAAATATTACCATGAAATTACCCAAAATGCAATTTAAAAAATTTTGCGTAAATGTATGGAATATTTTGTTAATTTATGGTAATATTACAGGTAATTTATAGCAACTTATCATTAATTACCCAAAATTGTATTTAGAAATCTCCAAAAATTCCGGAAATTTAAAGAATTTTTCAGTCATTTATGGTAATTTTACAGATAAATATACTCAATTACTATTAATTACCTCAACTTCAAGTTAAAACATTTTTATAAATTTTCGGAAATTTATGCAATATTTTTGTAATTTATGGTAATATGACAGGTAATTTATGGTAATTTATCATAAAATGCCCAAAAATTAATTTAGAAATTTCTATAGATTTCCGGGAATTTATGACATTTTTGTAACTTATAGTAATATTACAGGTAATTTGTGGGTACTTACCACAAGTAGCCCAAAATTCAATTTTAAACATTTTTATAAATTTCCGGAAATTTCTGAAATTTGTTAGGAATATTACAGGTAATCTGCGTTAACTTACCCTAAATTTCCCAATATTAAATTTTTTAAATATTTATAAAATTCCTGAAAGTTATGAAAATGTTCTGTCATTTATGGTAATTTTACAGGTAAATATGGTAACTTACAATTAATTACAGATATTCAATTTTAAAGTTTTGACCAATTTCCCGAAATTTTTGGTAATTTATTGTAATATTTCAGGGAATCTATGGATACTGAAGATGAGTTACCCAAAATTCAATTACAAAATTTCTATAAGATTCTAGAAAGTTTGGATAATTTACCGTAATTTGACCAAATAAATATGGTAACTTTCCATAAATTACCGAAAAGTTCTATTATCTGCTACCAAAATTTCCTTACAATTCTTACGGAGAGTATGCTGATCATCGTAAAACACGAGCTCATAGATGTATAATTTTCATTATTCAGCTTTGACTTGACTTTTTACTCCCTAGGGATTAAAAAATATATCTTTAGCCCCGATTCGTGGACGTCAAAAAGGGCTGAAATCATGAATGTGACATAGAAATAAATTTTCGCATGTTTCGTTTTGCCCGATAATTGAATTTATCAAAAAACAATTTATTTTAGATTACATTCATGAAATAGGGTCATTTTTTTCTTTTCATTAAGTAAAATTTTGATTTACCTATATAAACCCAAATATAAAAATTGATCAAACAAGTGTTGGTTACCTACATTTTGTAGTTGAACCCAAAAACAGCCATATCAAAATTGTGCAATATGAAAATTTGAAAATACCCTGAACATTATGACCACATTATTTTATTACTTCTAAAAATGACTTGCAGAAATCCGTAGGTTCTAATAATGATGATTGATTATGCAATCTACTCAGAAAAACAACGTAAATTACCTTCCTGAAAAGCAATTTATCACCGAGAATATATTTGTGAACTCCCCCATTCTGCGATTACGCGAATATATTTTTTTGTGCTGGGTACAGAAAAAGAAAGAAGCTCTCTCTCGCACTCCTGAAAGTGTGAAAGCTTTTCCATTTTTCAAGCATTTCCGGATGCTTTTTGGTACTATTGGTGCTCGACAAAAGAGATCTCCAAACTACTGCTTCGTCATGACTGTGTTCAACAAAACGTAGATTTGCTGACACGATGGGATGGAGGAACGAGCGCCCACGTGTATTGAAAGCTCCTGCTTATAACAATCAAAGGAGAAAGGTAGACGTGTCTAAGACGTACCTATTTTAAAATGTAACACAAATGCTTGATTTTACCTTTCGGGTTTTTTTAATTCGCAGAATTCTTGAAAATAAAAAAGAGGAAAGAAAAAGGAAAAGGCAACTCACCATATCCCCTTCGTTCTCATTCATCCTTTTCATTTTTATTATTATCAAATCATAATAAAACAAACACTTGTCAAAAATAATCACCAACGTTTCGTCACGCACACGACATCTTTAGCTAAAAAAAATTTTTTGAGCAGGCAGGAAGAGCAACGAAATCACGATGCTCTCTTCCTGATACCTGAGAATCAATCAATCAATACTCATAAAAACCAAAATCTTCATAAAAGAGAAAAAAGATTGTAGAAATTTCAAAAAAGAGGAAAGAAAAATAATAAAATTATAAGGGACACAAATTCGAGCAGGTAGAAAAAGCAGCGAAACTACAATACTCTTGCTCTCTCTCCTCATACATGAGAATTGATTGATTCTTTCTCAGATATCAGGGAGAGGGCACCGTGGTTTCATTGCTATTCCTGCCTGCTCACAATTTTTTGCCTTGATAAGGATGCTCTATGAGTGCCGAAACGTTCGTGATTATTTTTTGTCAATATTTTTTTAATTGTGATTTTATAATATTAAAAATAGAAAAGGCTGAAGAAATAATAAAGGAAAGGGGATTTGGTTAGTTTCTTTCTCATTTTGCTTTCCACGTTTTTATTTTTGTACAAAAAAATCAATTTTGTCTTTTCCTTTTTCGAAAATTTATCTATATTTTTTTGAATTGTAATTGGCAAAGCGTAGACCTGCATAAGACAGACCCTTTTTCACATTTAACAAAAATTCTTGACTTTAAGTAACTTTAAAAGCTACACTTTTCAGATTTTTTTTAATGTCCAAAATCCTTGAAAATAAAAGCAACAATCAAGCAACTCTATAAACATGCATAAAAATGTCTCAAGATTTTCAACACACAGATTTCAAAGATTTCAAAGATTTTCTAAATTGCAAGGTTTACATATATGTTACAAAGATTTCGAAAAGATTTGAAGTATATTAAATGATTTTAGCAAATTCACAAAAATTTTAAAAGGTTTTCAGAGATTTCTCGAATATTTCAAAGATTTCTAGGATTTCAAATATTTTACACAAAAACATATTCCAAATGATTTGACAGAAATCTTGAGATATAACCAAGATTTCAAGTATTTTAAGATATTTCAGGAAGTCAACAAAGATTTTAAAAGATTCCATGAAGATTAAAAAAATTTCCAAGCTTTTAGAGATTTCAAATATTTTACCATTTTTTCTGCAATTTCACAAAAATGTCAATATATCACAAAGATTATAAGTACTTTGGGAGATTTAAACAAATTATCAAAGATTTCAAAATATTTAAAAGATTTCACAAAGATTTAAAAACATTCAAGGATTTTAAAGATTTTCATAATTCCAATTAATTTACAAAAATTCACAAATGTTTCATAGGATTTCCTATAATGTTCAAGATTTTACAGAGATTCAAAGTATTTCAAAAGATTTAATGAATTCACAAAGATTGAAAAAAGGTTTCTATGATTTTACAAATGTTTCCAAGATTTCTAGAATTTCAAATATTAAAAAAAATCGAAAATGTTCCAAACGATTCCTACAGAAATTTGGAAATTTCCCAAAGATTGTCTTTACTTAAGTTTCTTTCAGCGGATCCCCAAAGATTTTAAAAAGGTTCAGAGATTTCACAATAATATCAAAAATTTCAAGGATCTTAGAGATTTCTAGAAGTTCAAAGATTTAACAAAAATTAAAAAATATTTTTAAAAATTTCACAGAAATGTAGAAATTTTACAAAGTTTATAAGTAATTTAAGAAATTAGAACGAATTCACAAAGATAACTAAGATTTCATGGATTCCAAAAACGACTTATGTTCGTGAAAAATTTAGAATTATTCAATTTATATTTCAGCTTTCTTTAGACCCTGATAATGTACCCCACCAGGATTAAATCTGAAAAGAAATTAGGCTCGTTTATAAAAAAATTATGAAAATATGCATTTATTTATAAGAATTATTTGGATTATTAACAGTTTTCATTACTATAAAAAATATCATGGTAAGGAAACTCTGAAAAGACCTTTCTAGATCGTTCTGAAAAAAATTAGATCTACAAATGAAAAAATGGTAAAAATGTGCATGTTTCCAATTGAAATTGTTTGTAAAATGAACAGCTTTTGATTATAAAATATTAGACATCCAGAAGTATTCAGCAAAACATTTCAAATTGATCCGCAAATAAATAAAGCTTACTTATAAAAAAACATGAAATATGCATTTGTTTATAAATATTGTTTATATTATGAACAGTTTATTAATTTGAAAAGATATGATGGCAAGAAAATAATGAAAGAGATTCATACTTCATCAAAAAAATTGGGACTATCAATAAAAAGTGGTGAAAATATTTGTAAGTTCGTTAAAGTTACTTAGAAATCGATTGTTTTTCTATTTACAAAAAATTTGATAGCAATATGTTTTTGAAAAATATCTTAAGTTAATTTCGCAAAAAATAAAGCAATTGTCTCTACTTCCCCTCCTCTCAGTCCCTTTATCACTCTTTCCATCATTTTCTTTACTTTCCGTCCACTTATTTAATAATCATTTCCCTTCCTCATTGCCCCTGATTTCACTGCAGTAATTTCCTTTACATATTTTTCCCTCATTTCCTTTCACCTGACCTACTTTTCCTTTCTTTATTTCTCCTAACTTAGCCACCTTACATTTACTACATCACCTTCCCTCAGTTCCCCATGGCTTCCGCTCCTTTCTATTCTCCATGGCTTCCTCTCCCTTAATTCCTCCAAACTCACCCTACTTCTTCTTAAAATCATAATTTCTCCTACTCTTTACCCCTCTGTTCCCCCTATTTCTTCTCCCATTACTTCTACTCACTTTCCTTAAAATTTCCCCTTACTACCTTTTCTCACTTATCCTACTTCCCTCCCTTACTTCCTTTACTTCCGCTCTGCTAGTACATGAACTCATAATCCCCTCATTTTCCTTAAATACCTTTGCATTTATTACCCTATAGCTGTTTCTTCCCAAATTGCTTCTACTTTCTCTTACTCTCACCGCCTTCTTCTTCTTTTCTCACTGCTTTTGTTACATCACCTCTCGATCATCCTATTTCCGATCCACTCTTTTCCTCCACCTCCCCGTCTCACTCAACCTACTTTCTATCTATTAATTTCTTCTACTCTCCTGCGCCTCACTTCATCTACTTCAATACCCCTTACTCCTACTACTTTCCCTTCTCTTCTTTCCTTGGTACTTCATCTGTCCCCATCTCCTCATTTCCCCTCTTTGGAGATAAGTATAATATTAATTTCTCGTCACGTAAACACGTTCCAGTCGTCTGGTATGTGGCGAGAAGCATTTGAGGAGAAGTTCTGAATTACTTGCAAAGTTAGCGGTGGCCATAAAATTGTTTTTCTATCCTTTTTTTGGTGTCAGTCTCGATCACCTCCGGTGATTTAGTTAGTTTGTTCCAGCGTACTCGTAAATATGACGGAGAGTTACTTTAAGTGATTGTACTTGATATTTATGTTCTGATGTTATAGATGAGTGAAGTGAAATATTGAATGAAGGAAATGCAGGCAGGTCAAAAAAAGGTCAAGTGCCCTTCTCAGTATAATAAATCAATCAACTATGACTCTCTTGATTCCAGATCTGCTCCCACATTCCCCCTTCCAGTAACCGAAGTTTGGTGGGACTGACTTTATAACTAGACACCAAACCCTAACAAAATAATGGTATAATAATAAAAAATAATATTATCTGTCATATTTTATTTAATAAAACGCATAATTATGCTTTAAAAATCTTTAAAACTCACAAATAATAATCATGTAAACCAATGCTTAGTTAAGTACATTAATTCTTATTTTTAATTGTTTTCATGATTTCTGCTGCACAAAAATTTACTTTCGAAATTAGGAAGAGCTCAGGAGACTGACTTCTTCTGTTATATTACTACTATTATGACTTTCTGCCGCACTCACTCCTATTGTGAGTGCTGTTCCGTTGATCATCGGAAGGACTTTTCTATTTTCTATATTTATTTCTCGTTTTTAGTGTTCTTGTTCAACTTTTTATAACTTTAAAATAGTCCCTTAACTATTCCGTTGATTTTTATCATTTTTTAATTTATATTATAATCATTACTCACAGCTCAAAGGACTTTTTCTGTGCTACTGCTATTACGACTTTCTCTAAGACTCACTTCTATTTTGAGTGCTGGTCCGTTGCTAATAGGAAAGTCCTTTGTGATTTCCATATTTATTTCTCGTTTTTATTTTTCTTGCTGCACTTTTCGTAAATCTAAGTTAGTCCTTCAACTATTACGTTGATTTTTATAGTTTTTAGATTCATAATATAATCATTTTCCACACCTGAGGAGATCTCTTCTGTGATACTACTACTACTAGGACTTTCTGTCATACTCACTCCTATTTCGAGTCTCGTTCCGTAAATAATCGAAAATCAATTTTAAACATCGTTCACCACTCAGGAGACCTTTCCTGTGCTACTGCCACTACAGCTTTCCCTAACACTCACTCCTATTGTGAGTGATGTTCTGTTACAAATGGGAAAGACCATAGAATAATTATTTCTCATGAGACCTTTACTATAATCATACTAATGCTACTATTACTTTATTGTGAACGTACTTTTATTGTGAGTGCTTTTCCGTCCATAATCGAAAAGACCATTGTGCATCTTATATTTATTTTTCGTTTTTAATGTTCCTGTTCTACTTTTTCTAAATCTAAATTAGTTCCTTAACTATTTCTTTGATTTCTATAATTTTTCAATTTATATTATAATCATTTATATTGTGACTGCTGTTCCGTCAATAACCGGAAAGACCTATCTATTTCCTATATTCATTTCTCGTTTTGATTGTTGCTGTTCCACTTTTAAAAAAAATCTATATTAGTTCTTTCACTATTCCGTTCATTTTTATAATTTTTTAATTTACAACATAATTATTTCTCATAGCTCATGAGACCTCTGCAGTGATACTATCATTTTTAAATTTATTTAATAATCATTGCTGATAATTCAGAAGATCTTTTCTGTGCTACTGCAACTACAACTTTCTGTCACACTCACTACTATTTTGTGTACTGTTCCATCGATAATTGGAAAGACCTTTGTATTTTCTATATTTATTCCTCTTTTTTATTGTCCATGTCCCACTATCTAAATTCTTCCTTTAACTATTCCGCTAATTTTTATAATTTATTAATTGATATTATAATCATTGCTCACAGCTCAAGAAACTTTTTATGTGCTACTGTTACTACGACTTTCTCTAAAACTCATTCCTATTGTGAGTGCTATTCCATCAATAACCTTTATATTTTCTATATTTATTGCTTGTTTTTATTGTTCCTTCTCCATTACCTGAATTAGTCCTTTAACCCAGTGGGCACAAAATTTGGCGACGTCTTTGCGACATCGTTACGACATCTTTACGACATCTTTCCGGGATCTTAACGACATCCTATGTCCATGTCGTTTCGGGGTCTTTGCGATATCGTAAGGACATCGTCAGATCATGCGACCACTGGGAACTTATGCGCTGATTTTTATAACTTTTCAGTTCTTGTTATAATAATTGTTTACAGGTTAGGAGACCTTTCTTGTTATAATGCGACTACGACTTTCTTTCACACTCACTCGTAATTTGAGTGCTTTCCTACCGATAATCGGAAAGACCTTTTTATTTTATAGATTTTTTTCTTGTTTTTATTATTCCCGAAACTCTTTTTATAAATCAAAATTAGAGTATAACTCGTACTGTAATGATAGCTCTTTTAATTTTTATTTATCTTTTTTATTTTTCTGCGAATTGTTATTATTGCTTTTTTGTTCTGCTTACGGTCGTTTTTAAGCTCTTCTTTACTTTCCATTCATGAATTATAAAATGAATGTTCACTCGATTTTCATGCAAAACTGCAGTGCTGTTTTCGCAAGTCGTGCTCGGACTGAGCTTTTGAAATCGTAATTCTCAGTGCCACGTACCATGAATGAGTTTCACGCCTCCAGTGATTCGTTTTTTGTCAGCATTTTCCTACTCAATACCCGGGGGCTATTAGCAGCTTTTTTCGCAACAACTATTTTTTACATTTCCTCTTTTTTTTGCTTTTTTCCCCCTTTTCATTAAAAATGGCTTCCAGTGAAATCCAGAAAACATCACATATATTTCGGAAAACAGAAGTTGGAGAGAAGACCAGAATAACTGGCAGTGCCAGTAAACTTAACATACCCGTAATCTAACATTTCTTGAACTACTAAAATCCTACAAATTATCCAATCAGAGAGCGCCCACATAAACTGAAACATGGATTTTGGAAATTCTGACTTACGAAATTCAAAGAGTTTCAGTTCTCGGCATGCTTGTGATGACCCAACCGCGGGATGAAAGAGAGGCGTTGTTTAGTCATGCGTGACATACAGCATAAGGGCAGTACTAGGGTAGTCCAAAAATGCATTGGAATTTTTTTCTGAAAATAAAGAAGTCAATATATTTTTAATGAGATTTGCAGGTGGTGCAAGCCTGACGTAGTTTAAAACGTATTTCCCATAAGAAAAAATGCGTTGTTGTAAATTATATTCAGAATCATAAAAATTAGGCGAATAAAGTTAAAACTGAACCTTTTTTCTTCAGAATTAGGCAGAGAATAAAAATAAAATATAAGTGTTTAAATATCATCACCATAATTGGGTTTTATAGAGTTTCAAAAAAGCCCATAATTGAAAAAATATTGTTTACGAGTTTTGGGCGCTATTTATAATTTTTTGCAATGCTATTAACGCAGATTGTTTCTAATACATAAAAATACTATTTTTTAAAAGTATTTAAATATTGATACCAATTATTTAAACAATTAAAAAAGGTTAAAAAATGCAGACAAAACCGCAAATTTTCAACAATTATTTAAATAATGATAATTATGAACAATAATGAATTAATTTCACAATTATTGTTATCAACTTCTATTAATAAATACTTTGCTAGTTGAGTGAAAAGTTAACAAAAAGTAAAAAAAATTGAGAAACATTAACAACTATTTAACATTAACATAGAAAATCGCTTTCCACTATAATAATTTATTTAAACAATGAAGTTTGTTGAATTCCAAACATTATTACTGAAATGTAAGTGAAAAGTTGATAAAAAGGTAAATATTTCATATAAAACCAGAACTCTCTAGTATTATTTATATTAACTATTAATAATAATAATAATAAATATTTGAAAAAATTACATTTGTTAACATTTATTAATTAATTACCTTACTCTAATTAAAAGTCCGAAAAAAGCGGACTATTCTCAGATAATATTATTAACAATAATAATAAATCACTTAAATAACTATATTTTTAACAATAATTAAATGTTACCTTACTCTAACTGAAAATTGGACAAAAATTAAAAATGTTCGGAAAAACCACGACTTTCTCATTCTATTCCGAAAGAAAATTGCTAAAAACAAAAATAATTTGTTTAAACAATCATGTTCCCTAAATTTCAATAATTATTACCAAACCCTAAGTGAAAAATTGAAGAAATTTAATTGTTTTAGACAAAACCGCAATTTTCTAGCATTATTATAATTGAATATTAATAATAATCATAATAATGATAATAAATAGTTTAAAGAATTAATTTTGCTAACTTAAATTAATTATTCAGCTTACTCTTATTAAAAATTGGACAAAAGCTGAGAGTTTTGTACAAACTGTAGTTGCTAGAATTATTCTAAGAGAATATTATTAACAATAATAATAAATTGTTTGAAGCAGTATATTTGCTAACAGTAATAAATTGTTACTTTACTTTAATTGAGAATTGGACAAAAAATATAACTTTTGTGAAAAAATCACTACTTTCTCACTCTTTTCTAACAGAAAATTTCTAAAAGCAATAATAAATGGTTTAAACAATTTAGTTTAACATGTATTTATCAGCCTAAAGTAGGATTACACGTATTAGAAACCATTTGACTTAAGAAAATGAAAAAATTATAATAAGCGTAAAAAACGCGCAAAACCCATTTTTTCCCTTAAGCGGTTTTTTACATCCTATAAAACAGACTTCCGGGGGTTAATACAATTTACAAAAATTTCTTTTTTCTTGTGGGAAATATGTGTTTTCCACAACATAAAATTAGACTTTTTCGTTGTAGATACGACCGAATTTCCGGGCGTTATGCATAAAAAATTTTGAAAAAATTGGACCACGCCCTGATATGGACGTTTTTTTATCATTACAAACCGCTCAAATCGTTCTTGTGAGTTTTATACAAATAATATGATTTTTAGACTTGAAGCCAATTTTTCCATGCTACTGGTACCACTTTGCAGTAGCGGAAAACTACCAAGCTGATGCCAAAAGAAGGCACATGAATATTTGACTTTTCGATCGGGTTTGCTGGCACAACGATAATCCAGTCTCCTCGTTATGCGCTCGTTAACTGTGTATATATGCATAATAGGAGGCTAGTTTAATATTAATCTATGGACCTGAGCAAACGCATTCTCGATTGCGCAAGCGGAAGTACTTTTGTTTATTTTTCTCTGCATGTCTTTGCATTCATAACTGCTCTCTAGAATTTTCAAACAAAGGTAGTAGAGTTTCAAGTACTGTTTAATTAAATTTGGAGTTTTATTTTCTTTTTTCTCTTCCCTCTCTTATTTCTTCCTTCTTTACATCCACCCCCTCACTTCCCCTACTGTAATCCCTTACTTCATATACCTTGTTTATTCACAAATTTTTCTCTGCTACTCACCTCTCCTTCATTCACCCCACTTTCCCTAATTAAATTCCTCTAAATTGACCTATTTCCTTCTCTCTTATTTCCGCTCACTCCCTTTCACCTAACTTAAAAATACATCTCATACTTTCGCTTTACTTATTTTCCTCTTCCCTGGCCCTCTTCTCTCCTCTCTCTTCCTTCTCTATATTCAACTCTTTTCACATCCCCAGCTAACACCCCTTTCTTAAAATGTCTTTCCACCCATCACTTTTCCTCCACTACTGACCTGCGCTGCCCTTATAGTCCTCCCTTCACTTCCTTTAGTACCGACTCTCACTTAAAATCCTTGTTTGCTTTTACTTCATTTATTTCTTCACCCCTTATTATCTATACACTACCTCACTTCCCCAGATGACACTCCCTTTCTTTACATTCCTCCCTCACTTATCATTTGTTTCCCCTATTTACCTGCACTCTTCTTCTAGCCCTCTTTTACTTCCCTGAATACCGCAACTCACTTCCGATTATTTCTTTCACTTACCCTCCCCTTAATTTCCCCTACTTCCCCTCACCATATTTCCTGTAAATTGAACTATATTCTTTTCCCTCATTTTCGCTCACTCCCTCTCACCTTAGTTACACACACTTCACATACTTACCTTTCACTCATTTTGCTATTTTTTGACGATCCCTTCTCCCTCTTTTTCCTTCTTTATATCCATATGTCTTTATACCCTCAGCTAACACTCTTCTTTGCTAACATACCTTCCTACCTATCACTTTTCCTCCACTGATCACCTGCACGGCCCTTATAGCCCTCATTTACTACTTACCCTCACTTAAAAGCATTGTCCTTACTTACCTATCTCTCAATTCCCATTACCACCCTTATCCTCATTTCCTTTCACTTCTTATATTTCTTCTCCCTAATTTGTTGTCACTTCCTCTTATTTTCTCTCATCGAATTCATCCTCACTTCTTCTACTTTCCCTTCTGCATTCTACCTAATATCTCTACCTCTCAACTCATTTCCTAAAACCTCAGGTCCCCTACTTTCTATATCCTCATTTCTCCTTAAGTTACAAATTCCTATCCCCTCATTTCCCGTACTTTTGCTCCCCTTATTTCCTCTAACTTTTTTCCCTCATGCCACTCTTCTCAACTTTTAATAGGTTTGAAGCCAAACCTGTGACTGTTGGGAGAAGTATTTCTAGTCATAACCTAACAAAAAAAAGATTACTTGCAAAAAAAGAATTCAATCTTGAACAAAATAATTTAAACTTCCACAAAATATTTGATTTTTTTACCAAATAGCTGAATTTTCAATTAACTAAATTAATTCTCTACAAAATACAAATCTTTATCAAAGTTTATACATTTTTAACAAAATAGGTGAAGTTCTAACTGTAAAAGATGGGTTGTTAACCAAAAATGGTATACAGTGAAAATCTTCAATAGCCCTCCCTCCTGTAGCCTTTCCAAGAATTGACACCGCGCCGCATTTTGGTGTAATAGGGCTGCCTGGGGTGCGCGGGATCAGCAGCTGTCACTTATGCGAGCAGCCAGGCGTGAACAAACAAAAGCGGAGAAGGGTATATTGAGTTAGTTCGAACCCATTGCTAGCCCCGAAATCGGTGCTATGGAAGATTTTCGCTGTAGTTCAATTTTCAGTTTAAAAAAGTACCTTAAAGAAATTGAATTATCAACCAGTTGAATTCAACGAAAACAGAATTTTCAACCAAATCGTTAAGTCCTCAACCAAATAGATGAAGTTTTTACAAAGAAGATTAATTTCCTATTCGAATTTTCAAACAAAATGTAATAACTTAATTTTTAGTTCAAAAACTAATTTCTAGCAGGAAAAGGCGATTTCTAATCCAGTTGAATTCAAATAAATGAGTAGATTCTTGTTCCAAATTGTTGAATCCTCCATACCAGTCCTGAATACATTTGCAAAAGGAAAATTAATTTTTCACCCAAGCAGACGAATCTTAAACGAAATATATGGACTTTCTACGAAACAGATGAATTTTCCACGTATAACCAATTTTTAAAGTTTCAAACCAAAAAGACTTTTTCAAAGAGAATTGCAGTTTCCAGTTCGGCAACATAAATTAAATTTCTAAGAAGAGCGTTGAAGCAAATTCCTGCTTGAATTTTCAACTAAAAAGTTCATTTTTCCAATTGGAAGATAAATTTTGCACTTACAAAGAAAAAATATTAACAAAAAAAGCAATGTACAGCCAAGCAGTTGAATTTGATGCCCAGATCAAGAAAAGGATAGTGAAAGTACCTCAAAATTTGAATTGAAATAGAAATTTTTTTGGTTTTTGTTTTCGTAGCCTATTAAGATCTTAATCATTTTTTCCTCTCACTCCTATACAGAAACAGTTTTCCAATCTCTACCCTTATTTCCCCTCCCCTCACTTCACCCCTCGCTAACCATCTCTTCCATCACTTTTCCATCCTCTACATTCTCCTCTTCTTACTTCTCCAGCGAACAATTCCCTTCCCCTAAATATCTTCCCCACTCATCACTTTTCTTTCCCTGCACTACCCTTCTAGCCCTCACTTAACTTCCCTAACTATCCTTCCGCACTTGACATAATTTCCCTCGCTATCCCTGACTTCTCCTATCCTTATTTTCTTTCACTTCACCTACTTTTCCTGTTCTTAAATTCCCTCGTCTCTTCTAATGCATTTCCCTTTACTTCCTGTCACTACTTGCCACTCATTTTTCTCACTGCTCTATTTTCAATCTCCATATTTCCCCTTACTTCCTGTCACATCATTTTTTCTTATTTCACCTACTTCCCTTTCCCTAATTTTATATTACATTACCTCTCCTCATTTCACAGCACTCCTCCATCCTAGCGTGCCCTACTTTCATTGCGACATTTCCCCTACTTTTCCTGCCCTCAAATCCCCTATTCTTTTACAACTTCATGTAACTCTGCCAACATTTCTTGCAGAGAAGACAACCCTGTAACTGGTCGCAGAAATAATCCCATGTCTGATAAATACAAAAAAACAATGGATATAAAAAATCATTTCCAGCGAAGAAAGGATGTAAATTTTCTATTTGTTCAATTGAATCATTTGGAATTTGAAATTTTTCTTTGCCATACGTATATAATAACTGATTATTTGCTTATAAAATTTGTTTAATAATGTATAAATGATATGTAAAGTTAAAAATATATCTTTTTATTTGTTAATCTGTATCATTTATAATTTTAAATCTCTCTTAGAAGCTTATGAGAGTTAGTATGAAAAAAGTGATGAGAAATCACTCAACCAGCAAAGTAGAAATTAGCAATGGGCTGCAAGTGAAGGGGAAGTGAGAGAATTACGGGCCAATGAGGAAAGGAGAAGCAGAGGCAGTGACGGGAAACAAGGAGAGGCAAAGCGAGAGAAAATTATGGGAGGAGAAGGAGTGGAATCAGGAGAAAATAACGGAAGAGGAAGTAGGTATAGCTCGGAGAGAAGAAGTAGAAAAAGCTAGGGAAAGTTAAGGGAGGAGAGGCAGATGAACTGAGAGAAACTAAGAGGCAAGTAGAGGAAGTAAGTGGAGATGAAATTAGAAGAAACAAGGATAGGATAATTAGAGGAAGGAAAGAGAAAATACAGGGAGGGGGTGTAGAAGAAGTTGCGGAAGTAAGAGAAAGTAGAGGAAATAATGAAAACTGACGGAGACTAGTAAAATAAGTGGAGGAAGGACAAGTAGGATGGTGCAGGTGACAAGGAAAGGAAAAGTAATATCCAGATAATAGAAGCAGAAGAAAATGTGGATCAATTCATATAAGGTGGAATAAGAGTAATTGGAGTAAAATGAAATAAGATTAGTGGAAGAGAAAAGAAGTAAGGCAAATGATTGGAAAAATTGTTAGCAGAGAAGGTAAGGAGAGCCTGCAGTATAATACGAAGAAGTTAAGTCAGGGAGAGTTTGCGAAGAATAAAGTGTGGGGCGGAAAATTAGGGGAAGATTAAAGAAAGAAAGGAAATCGCTCCGGATACTACTCCACATTAGGAGCCGTTCGCCGAAATTTAGTGACGAAAAACAGAAGTTCGATAGTTAGTCAATTTGTACGGAGAATCTCATGACCGTCAATATTAATATTTACAGACAAAAAATTGCCGTTTGAACTTGCAAGTTGACGTTATCGCGAAACAATATATCTTGTGAAAGCTGCATGGGTAAAAGGTGTCCGTGACCAGACACTCGACAGTGCTTCAATGTATTGAGCACTGCGAACGCCCTATTGCCGCGTCAGGGTGTGTTTCCTGAGGATGCGAAAAGAACCACCCCACCCCACTCATCTCCTTTGCTCAGTCGGTAATGGAGGCTAAACCATGATTCACAGTTTCTCACCTCACCCTCGATGACTACGTTTTATGGTCATTTATCATGCATCCATATCTTTTCGGATATACGCAATCACGCCCTTGGCGAAAATCACTTTTGGTATACATAATTATGCAAGGAAAAAAAATCCTCCTAAGCATCATTACTAACCTGGCTTCTCAAGGAATATTAAACAAAATCAGATTGAGGTTTCATCGTGATTAATCTTATTCTTTCACATTATCATCAGGGAAAATTTTTTCATAATACTTCCCTTACTCACCCTTACCCTTTAGTGGTAAGCGTAATTCCGTTGCTTCCAGCCTCGTTATACTGTGAGGGATCAAGGAATTCATTTGTGAAGAGTGAGCGAGGACAATGTAGGAAAAGGAATAAAGCAGGCGGTATAAATTTCAGGTCAATTTTAAATTCTGTTTATTTAAGCGAAACGTTCGTTCCAGAATGACATTGTGACACAGGTAGTTAAACAAACTCTCTGGCAATAACAAAGTCATCATATATCATTAGATAAACAAAAATAGGCAAACCGAATGATAACCCTATAGTAAGCTCCCTTCTCTTTACTCTAATCACATCCAGTGAGTAAAGCTCTCTACGAGGGCTTATTAGTATCCAAGAGTGTTCGTTTTAGGCATCTCTTACTCAAATGACGATCTTTATCACACTTTTCTCATACAACATTTCTCTTCTCACTTTCCTGTTTTACTCACTAAGAAATCTTAGATTTCTGCCCGAGAAATCTTCAGACAACTATTCAAAGAACTCTTGGAAATCTCGCAGCAATATAGCATTCTTGAGAAATCTTGGGAATCTTTGGCTAAGTGTGGTTAGCGATAAGGTTGTGTTAAGCATTTCAAAATTCACTCCTATCTGTGGAACAAACAGCCGAATGATTCCGAACGCGTCCGTGTTCAGCCGAGTCTAGAGAATCCCACGTGAGTGCAGATTGCGAGCAGATTTGGAAATCTCGGAACTCCCGGAAATGTCAACGAAATATTAGAAATCGCCTTTAGAAGATGAGCAGATCAGGGAATCTCGGAACTCCAAGAAATCTCAACGGAATCTTAGAAATCTCTATGAGAGATTTATTTCAAACTAAAAATATAGTAGTTGACTTTGCGACAAAATGATTAACATTTGACCAAGAATAGTTGTAATCTTTTGCTGGACTCCATTAATTCATCTTAAATGTACTACGGTATCAAATAGTCTATTTCCTTTAACCTGTAACCTCTTTAACATTTGGCCTTTGAAAAATGACATGTGACCATTCAACTATGGGATTCAATACATGATGCTAAATCTTTGACTTATAAATATCGACACGTGACCTGTTACACTTGAAGTACGTCACTTCACTATTGTTGTTAACTTTTAAACTATGATCGTCCACACTTTCTCTGTGACACTTCACCCTTTTTCTTTGATACATCATCTTTAAACTCTAGTCGTGAACATTTGACACTTGACTGATGATGTCCCACCTTTAATCTATAACCCATCCCCTTTAAACTCTGACCTTTATGCATGATAAATGACCCTTCATCTGTGTCCCTAAACCCGTATCCCTTAAACTCTGACATAAGACATAGGGCTTTTGACACTTGACTTATGACCTTTCAAATTTGAACTTTAACCTTCAATAAAACCTTGCTTTACCCTAAAGTATTTAAACTCTGACCTCTTTAACACATGTAGTTTTTTAAATTGACGAATGACCTTCGAGCTTGAACCCATCCATTTTGAGCTGTGAAGTAATGAGCTTTCTGGATGTCCCTTTACCTTTGTTCTTTAACCCATCATCTTTAAACTTTGACGGTGAACATCGGGCCTTCGACCATTGATTTTTGTTGCTTCACCTTTGCTGTTTTACTGAGTACCTTTAAAAGCTGACTTTTAACAGTTTTCTTATGACCCTACACCTTTTTACGATAACGCAATCATCTTTGAATGCTGATAATTGGGTCTTTGTCACTTCACTTTGTTCATCAATTTATCACCTTAGATTGTTTAACTCATCCTTTTATAGATTAATCCCCTTGACTTTTGACTATGACCCTTCGCCTTTGAGTTTCAAAACCCTAATTATAAACTATGACCTTGAAATGTGACTGTTCGTGAATTGAAATATTACATTTACACATTAATAACTGATCTCTGAGCTTAAATATCATATATTTGACTATCGCCTTTGATCTTTATCAAATCAACTTTAAACTTTGAATTATGACAGCTGGCCTTTGACACTTGACTTGTGACCGAAATTAAAATTGTACCTTTGTTTAAAATTTGCGAAAATGGGTTATTGCTTTCCTCTCTCATACTTTCCCTCCCCTGCTTCCCATGCTTCACCTCCTTTATTCTATTTTACCATAATTTCCCTCTTCCTACTTTTCCATCCTCTACTTTCCCCCACATCTTATGTCATCTCTATTCCCCTCATATACTATCCGCACTTTTCTTTCCATGATTTTTTCCCCACATTCTTCACACTCTATTTCTTTCCATTTTCTCTACTTACCCTCCCCTCATTTTTCCTTATTACTCTTACTTTCTCCTTATTTTTCTACACTTTACCTACTTCCCTCTTCCTTTCTCTCACTTTTCCCACTTTGCTCCTTTTTCCCCTAATATTTCTTACTTCCCCTCTCTCTTTTTCTCCTCACTTTCCCTACTTCCACTCCCGAAAGAATCCGAGGAACGAATGGACACCCGACCATAAATATATAGCTAATTATTAGCGTATGCTGTTTTTCTGAAATTGATTCAGGTAACTAATATAGGCTTCAGTTGAATATGAATTCACTTTACTTTCAACAGAGGGATGCTTATAATATCCTTACTTTTTTAAATCCTTTTTTGTGACGTATTTTTATATTATTCCTCTCATCCCCCCTTATTTTCTATACTTCTACTAACCGTACTTGTCCTAAGGTACTAACCTTTAATTTCCCCTGGTTCTTTATTCTCCCATTTCCTCTTACTTCCCTTAATTTACCCTTGCTTCCTCTCACTTCTTCTACTTCCCTTCCCATCCTTACATTCTACTTCTACTACTTTAGCCCTAATTTTCTTTCTCTGCCTTTGAGTACCCATCTTTTTACCTCAGTTCCTCTTACTTGTCCTACTTCCTCTTTCATTCTTTTCTCTTACTTCCACCACTTCGACCCTCTTTTCCTCCCTCTACCGCTCAATTTCCCTCCTTTCCCCTCACCGGCCTTTTCAACTAAGTTTCGCTACTGTCTCTTTTAGGTAAAAGTACGACGGACGGACCGAGGCAGGATTGTAGTAGCTTGAATTCTCAAATATCCTTTTTTGAAATATTTAAATATAATTGAACTCATTTCCCCTAACTTTCTATACATCCACTGTTCTTATTAATTCTAATTTTCTTTGTCTTCATTCATCCTTATTTACCTGTATTTCGTCTTACTTCTCCTACTTCCCCTCCTAACCTTTCCTCTTCCTCCCACCACTTTGCCCCTCTTTCTCTCCTTTCCCTCATTTCCTCTCTGTGTCAATTTTTTTTTCACTTCCCTTACTTCCCCTTCCCGGGAAAAAGTACAAAGGCGGATGAATTGCAATAGAATTTTCCTGTTATTCAACGTGAAACAAAATTTTTTTCCAGAATGCATCAAGTAATTTCGTTACTCTTTTTTCATTATATTATCAACACCTTTATGTTTGAGACAAATAATAAATGTTTGCAACAAACAATTATACGTTTTGCTGAAATTGCTTTTAAGGTAATTAACCTTTTAAATGGTCTTTGACCCGAGAAAATGTCTTTAGGCTTAATTAACTTAACTCATTAAATGAAAATGTAGAATTGTATAAGAAACTTAATTAACAAGGATTCGATATTATCGAGAATTTTTAATTGGTTATTCTACTAATTCGTGTTTCATTTTATTAAATTATATAGTTAAACTATTTGTAGAGACAATTTTGTATCAGAGCACACTTTATATCTTATAATTATTGTTTTTTATTATTATTAATTATACTTTTTTGATAAATTATTAATTAGCTAGAATTTTAATTATTATGTAAAAAATTTAGCAATTTTTGTTAAAAGCATTTTTTTTGTTAGAACATTAAATATTTTATTAAAAATTTTACAATTTGTTTATATTTTTTCTTTTTCTCGACGAAAAAAAAACTTTCCTTTTTAAAAGTTCAAGCCTTTTTTTAATGCACTCATTTTGTGGAAACTCTGTCGTATTCATCGAAAATTAAATTTTCTTCATTGAAAATTCATCTTTTTGATTAAAAATTGATTTTTTTTGTTCAAGAATTTAGTTACTCTGTGAAAAATTGTTTTTTTTTTGCTTCAATTGAACTATTTTTTAATTGAAACTAATTCTTTTCTGTAATATGATTAAAAATTACCTTTCTTTGTTATGTATTATTGATACTCTTGGATTTTATGATTCAATTTTTTAGATTATTATCATAGAAAGTATTAAATTTTCATAAAATTCTCCCTTACCAAACCCCAATTTTGTAAAATCACTTCTTGATAGGATGCGTAGGTTTTGTTTTACTCGTAAAAAACAGCATTAAAAATAAACTGACAAAAGTTAAGCACCAAAAAAATTAATATCTACAAATTTGTTAATGATCATTTTTTACAGAATCGTAGTTTTTTTAATCGTTAAAAGCAGCATTAACAATAAAAAGTTTACCTTTCAAAATAACAACTTTAGCAGGATGCCAATTTTTTGATATTATGCGTATTTTTTGATAGGATGAAATGTTTTTGATAGGATGATTTTTTTGTTTAGATCCTAAAAAAAAACATTTAAAATAAAATATTTAATTTGTAGATAAAAAAATTTTAGTAAAAAAATTTTAGTAATTTTAGTCACAGCGTGAAATAAAATGTTTAATATTAAATTTTTTTTTTAACAGTAGGCTCATTTTTGTTTAATTATAAGACCAAGGCAATGAAAATGTAATCAGAATGTGTTTCTTAAAGCCCAAGGAGATTTGAAAAAAAAGGATTTACAATCACTAAATTACAGTTGTCGATGATTTTACCTTTAATTTTAAAGGTCCGTGCATAAATTTTCGGGAAGTACATAGACTGAGCGCGATTTAAAATAAAAATATTTTCGGCCGAAATAACAACTATTACATCTTTTATTGAAAATTAATGTCTTTCAGTTAACAATTTAATTATTTTGTTGAGAATATAAATTCTTTATTCTCAATTACATTATTTTGTTAAAAAATTATAAAAATTTTCTAAATTCATCCCTTTAACTCGAATATCCAACTATATTTTTGAAATTTTTCGGTTTTTTTTTTAATGAAAATTTTTTCTTTGAAAATTCATCTCTTTTATTTGAAATTCTTTCTTGCGGTTTTAATATTGATTTTTTTAGTTAGAAATCTAACTTTGTGGGTAAAAATAAATATCTTTTTATTGAATACAGATTTTTTACAATTTTTCTTTTTTGTTTTAAATTAGACTGTCTTTTATTCAAAATCAATTATAGTTTTTGTTAAAAATCATTCATGACGCCTGGTTAAAAGTTTTATTATTTTCCAAAAAGGCTTGAAATATTAATAAATTAAATCTTTACAAATTGAAATCCAAGTAGGTCCAAAATTAATTGCATTTGAAAGAATTTAATCCCCTATTTGGGATTTTTCTTCAGAAAAATTTATAATTGAATTTTGAAGAGATTTATGTGGCCTGATTTTCATTTTTGTTTTGCTTAAACTTTTAGGTTAATGCAAAGAGTAAAGAAATAGCCGATTTTGTCGTTTTCTTCTTGTTTATCTTCATTACATGTTTTTCCTATGGTCACCATTTTCAGACTTTATGCGTGGTGGTATTTTGAACGAAAAAAAATTATTATATTCTTAAGTTACTTTTATAAACAAATTAGTTTAACAAATAGTTTACCAGATGAGTTCCTTGCTTTCAAAGTAAATTCTTGCGCGAAAACTACTTGCTTTCATAAAAAAAAATAATATTCGATCATAAAAATTTAACATCCGATATTTCTTATTCATTTGATAAACAAATGCCTCTTTTGGACATTTAAAAGCATCAGAAATCTTGTTTTCTTTTAGTCTTCCTCAAATTCTATGGCCAGTGATATTTTCTGATATAAAATTATCATCCTATATCTTTTATTAATTTTTGGAACAAATTATACGAAAAAATTTACAACTTGAGCAATTCAAAGACAAATGATATTAGTTTTGAAATTTTTTTTTCTCTAATACATGTATAGCAAAAGAAAATTTTATTAATTACAAAATTAATACAAAATATTTGATGATAATTTTCCATCATAAAACCTCACGGACGACATTATTGAAGGAAAATCAGGGGATAAAAACGACTTTTTCGACCTCTAAATGACCAAGTTAGAAGTTTGATTATATAATTTGTTTATAAAATCTATAAAAAATATACGATGATATTTTTCCATCAATAAACATCAATGGAGATATAAATTGAGAAAACATGACCTGCGACAGAATTTGAGAAATATTCACATAAAAAGCGATTTTCTTCTGCTTTTAAATGTTTAAAGTAGGCATTCATTTCTAAAATTTGTAAATTAAATTAATGAAAAATATTGGATGAAAATTTTCCTGATCGAGTATTATTTTTACGATACAAGAAAGTGATTTGAATACAAAATTATACTTTTCAAATGAGGAATTCATAGTGTAGACATTTGTTAAGTTAATTCGTTTTGTAACAATTAACTCGACAATGTCATACAATGTTTTTTACAAAAGGCTACCCCTGTGCATAAATTCCGACATTGCTTATCATAGAAAACATTTTTTCACGAAGATAAACAAAACAAAACAAAACAAAAAAATCGACTTTTTCTTTACTCTTTGCATTGACATAAAAGTTTACACAAAAAAAGTTCAAATAGAAGCCACATCGATTTCTTCAAAACTTAATGCTGAATTTTTCTTTAAAAAGAATTCTAAAATCGGTTAAGAATCCCAGCTACAAGTTATTTTGAACCTCGTTTTTTGTTTGACAAACACGTAAACATAAGTTACCTTGAAATGAACCTGAATTAAACGATAGTTGAAAAAAAATTGATATCCCGCTATACCGGATAAGTTGGTCCAAGGGGTTGAGAGAGAGAGAGAGAGAGAGAGAGAGAGAGAGAGAGAGATGTTTGCAAGGTCAGCGAAGTTGCAAAGTTTACGTAGTGGCACTATAAGAAGCCACAAGCAAGAAGGAAAAGAAAAATGGTATGGAGGGTTCCGATTTACCGTGAAGGCCATTGTGGGTGCCAGTGGCGTAGCTAGTCCAGAGGGGCCCTGTATCACAATTTCTTTAGGGGGTCCTTTTTAGGAAAATAAACAAAAACCTTAACTAATTTTTTTTTATTTGGGTGCCCTCGGACCTCGGTAGTCCCGTATCATTGATAAGGCTAATACGGCGGTAGCAACGCCCCTGGTGGGTACTCCTAAAACGTTCGCTAAAGCGAGGCCCCAGTGTATATGGAAGCTTGGAGAGAATAGAGAAATACTTTAAATGGATGAAAGGAATTTTCAATACAGTCCACAATCTCAATAGTTCTGTACTTAAATTACGTAAGAGCTCAATGGGGGGGAGACATTTGTTAGGATTTGTTACGGTAAGGGAGAGGGGTTCTTTACTCCTGGACGTAATTTTTGCAAATTCACAAAAACTTTTTCATAAAGATTATCTTGTTAGTCGTAAATTTTATTACTTGGTTGAAAATTAAACAATTTTCTTTTAAAAGCATCCTCTTTGGTTGCAAATTTAACTTTTTTTTTCATATTCGTCTTTTTGGGTTAAAACTGCAACTCTTTTCATGGAACATTATCCTTTTGTTAAAAATTCATATTTTGTTGCTGATGAGTCAACATAAATCTTTTTGGATTGAAAACTAATTTTTCTGAAAATTTGTTTTTTTATTAGAAGTTCATCTTATTCAATGTAAATATTGCGTGTTTCTTGGAAAAAGTACAACTGGTCGGTTAAAAATTAAACTTTTCCCGAAAAAAACTTCCTTTAGTTTAAAATTCCTATTTTTGTTGTTGAAAAGTCAATTTAAATCTTTTTAAATAAAAATTCAACTCTTTTTTTGAAATTTTTATTTTTATTTAAAAATTCACCCGTTTTAGTGAAACTTTAATTTTTCTTGGATTTAAATGCATCTGATCGATTGAAAATTGGACCTCTTTTAGAAACTTTGTCTTTTTGCAATTGAAATTCACCTGCTATAGCAAAAATTACATCTTTTTTCGATGAAAATATAACTATTTAGTTTAAAATTTATATTTGGCTGTTAAAAATAAACTATAATCTTTTCTGAATGAAAGTTTATTTTTTCACAGAGTATTTTGTCATTTTTTAATAAAAATTCATCTGTTTCAGTACGAAAAATATTTCTTGGAAACAAATGGAATTATTTAGTGGAAAAATAAACCATTATGTAAAAAATTGATCCTATTTGGGTGAAACTTTGTCTTTTTTATTGAAAATTCGCCATTTTGGTTTAAAAATGCATTATTTTCGGAGAATTCATTTAAACTCTCTTTAGTTGAAAGTTGAACTATTTTGTTAAAAAATAATCTTTTTAAATTGATAATTCAAATACTTGGGAGAAAGTCAAACTACGTTGTTGATTTTTTTCTGATTGAAGTCCTATTTCTGTAGTTGAAAAATTAACTGTTTACTCAAAATGACTTTTTTTGGTACAAAATTAATTTTTTAACTGAAAATGTAACTTTTCCATTTTTTCAAGATTGGTATTTTTCATTTGAAAATTCTCCATTTTTAGTTAAAAAATAATTTTCTCAGTTTTAAATTTCATGTTTGTTGGGTAAAAATGCATCAGTTTTGTCAAAAATTAATTTTTTGCTAAAAAGTCAAATTTCAGTTTGAAAATTTAATCTTTGTGAGGAAAAATCATCTTTTAGTCGGAAGGTTCAACAACTTAAATAAAATTTTATTTATTTCTTGAGTAAAAAATCTGTATTTGTCAAAAATTCGTATTTAAAAAAAAATTTTTTTTGCATTTCATATTTTTTCATTGAAATATAAGCGATGACAATTTTTGTTGGACAGTTATTTTTTGAAGTTGAAGATTTTGAATTTGTGTCTTAACTACTGTTTTAGTCTGTTTAGAACTGATTCTATGTCAAAAATATCACAAGAATAGAATACTGGTATTTGAATATTAATGACCAGGAAAATGAAAAATTAGTCAAGGAAAAATCAGGTAATTTTGAAAATGAAGGTTTCGTCACCCTTCCTAATTCTACTAACAATAAATAACAAAATATTTGTAGAAACTAAAAATTACCTGCGCCTCAAGGGGGGGGGGGTAGAAATATGTTGTTATTGTTTGTTACGAGGGGTGGAGGGGATTAAAGAGGGTCTATAATCCATTATGTAATTTAGATACGGCCTAGAACCTTCGACGGTTGACCTTGTGACGGTTGACTGTGCAAGTTGAGGAAAATAGTGGAAGGGGAAGTGGAAAGAAAGAGAAGAGTGAAAAACATGGGTCAGGTATTGAATTTTGCTTAAATTAAAGCTAATGTAATTTCTAACAAATCTTTCGAGGCATATTTGAAAAAAAGTTCTTTTTATTTATTTAACAATGAAAATTCATTTTAAAAAAATTTTTCAAGATGCCATTTTGTAGAAATTTATTTAGTTTATGCAAAATCGCACACAATTAGTTGGTTATCTTTTCGTGAATGACGTCCTGCAGTATCAGATATTTAAAAACTTGTTGACAGTGTCAGGAAAAGCTCAAGAATATCAGAAGAGTTGAACTAAATGTGAAGAGCAGGTAGAAAAATTGAGAACAGAATTGATAATAGTACTAGAGTGCACAATCAAAATGAAAGTTGATGAAAAACAGAGTAGAAGTGGGCGGGACGGATAGTATGAACAGAATAAGAAGAAAAAATAAAAGGTTTTAGAAATAGGAGCAGAAGACTAGGATGGTAAACATTTTAGAAGGTATGAAATAGTGAGAGAAAATTAGATAGCAAAATAGTAGAATGAAGATGGTAGATTGAAAAAATATGTTACGGATTAGCAAGGAAGGGTAGAAAGGAAAGGCCAAAAAGGAGATAAGTGTTGTTAGGTAAGGTACGAAGAATAGTGAAATATGGAAAACCACCTGGGATACATCAGATTCCAAATGAAGTCTAGAGAATTCTGGGAGGGAGGCTAAAAGAATCGGCATGGATAATGTACAATAAAGTTTTGTGAGGAAACAGGTGGCCACAGTTATAAAAATAGGAGCTAGTAGTAATCGGAGTGAAGAAAGGTAAAGGAGCAGAAGGGGAAGAAGAAAGGGAAAAAGATAGATCAATCGAATCAGACAGGGTTAAGGGAAGAAATGGGTTGACATTTTCACTTGTGGGACCGAGATAAGACAAAACAAGTTATGATGAAAAAGTTGATAAGAAAAGAGTTATTAAGGAGAGTATAGGAACCGTTAGACATACAAGAAGCAGATTAAAAAAAGCAGGTCAAGAAGAAGCTAGTTTCTGGCTGGTCAGAGAAGTAAGACAAGGTGGTCCCCTGAGCCCATTTTTATTTAATACATTAATTTTAGATCTAGAAATAGAAATTAAGAGGAAGGGATGGAGAGGATTTAGGATGTGAAGGTAAAAGTTATATACGCTGTCATAAGGGGATCATATAAAGTGTGCACTTTTTTCTTCGTGTACAATATTTGCTTTTGAGCACATTTGACAACTCGTTCTGAAATAATGGTTGGCGTCTATAATTAGGATGGAAAAAATGTATAATTATTGCAAGCGGTGCAGAACGGACGATGGCCGAGGGTGTTTTCGCCGGCGTGTGTTTTAACACCGCAGCGCGGAAACCACAAATCCGCGAGAGCATGCAAGTGCTTTTGAGTTTACACAAGAGCCTCTGCTTTTGCGTTGCAGTGGTGACTATTACGGTTTATCGGAAAAATAATGAATTTGAATTTCACACTCGCCTACTGATAACGCACAACTATTTCTGATCAGAGTTCGAATTCACCAACCGCACTAAAGCTGCCAAATTTGGCAAGGGTGCGGAACGGTGACCCTGTATAAACTGCAACTACGGTTTCCCTTTATCATTCGAAATTGCATGGCACATGAAATGAAATTCATGGTGCCTATCTGGTATTGGGTTGTTGATCAGATTGTAAAGTAATTTTTTCGTAGTTCTCTTAAGGATTCTCTAAATTTAAGGCCCAGATCACAACCGGATTTAATTTTCTGGCGCTGGGAAATGGTAAATAACTTGAATATCGCTTAAATTGAAGCGGTAAGGGTTTTCTCTAATCTGAGTGCCAGCAAGTTATAGCCTTGTTTTGATCTAGGCCGCCTCAACTCAACTTTATTATTCTATACCAATTTCACTTTTCACTTCCCTTCCCTTCTTACTTCACCCTCCTCAACTTTAACTTCCCTGAATTTACTTCAATTCCCTTACTCTCGCTCTCCTCCCTTTTCTGTCCTTACTTTATATTTCAATACCATCTTCTTTGTCTTATCCTACCCATTTTCTATCCACATCAATATTTTTTTTTCAATCCAAATTCACGCCTATCTTTTTTAATATTGTCTTCCTTACGTCATATTATCATACGTCACTCATCGTTTGTATTTTTATATCTATTTTTCAATCTAAATACTCGTCTATCTTTTTCAAGACCTTCTTCTTTATCTCATCCTATCCTTTTACTATCCACATAAATCCTTTTCCTTTAATTTTTCAATCGAAACTAAAGCTTATTTTTTCTATTATATTATTTTCACTGACCTTTTATTTTTCTCATCCTATCCTTTATAATCCATGTCAATATTTTTATATGTCTTGTTTAAAGTAAATTTCCGTTTCTCTTCTTTAATCACATCTTCTCAATCTCATCGTATCCAGCATCTTTTAACGTCTATCTTTGTCTATCTCTTTCTCAATCTGAATTCACTCCTATATTTTTCGGTCCCTCTTTTCTACGAGGGTGATTCAAATATGATCGAGACAAATACTCTCACACGTTAATTTACTATCGAATAAAAGTTCACAAAATATAGTGTTTCTAGGTATTTTCTCTCACAAGTTACGCATTTTTCCCACCTTTCAAGAAGGTTTTTGATCCCGGTTTCGAAGAATTCCTTGAGCAACTCGTACAGCCATGTGCGCATGAACTCCTCTACCTCGCCGTCGGTATTGAATCTTTGACCTTCGAGGGCTTCTTTCAGTGGTCCAAACATGTGGTGGTCGCAGGGTGATAAATCTGGACTGGGGGGAGGGGTGTTCCAGTAATTCCTACCCCAATTCCGACATTGTATCAAGCGTGAAACGCGCGGTATGAGGGCGCGTGAATTTTTTCTCGAAGTTCAACAGTTTAGGAACCCATCGCGCCGTTACTTTGCGATATTAAAGGTGTTCGTGGATGATAGACTCTACACTATCAATACTGATGCCGAGTTCAGCCGAAATGTCTCGAACATTCATCCTACGGTCCTCCAAAATCATTTGTTCTACGCGGCGAATGTTGTCTGGTGTCATGCTGGTTCGCGGACGACGATCATGCGGCTCATTCTCGACGGTTTCGCGGCCCTCCTTGAATGCTTTGACCCATTTAAACACGGTAGCCCTACTCAGGCACTCACTACTGAACTGATTTCGCAAACGCAGAAAAAATTCCGTGTTTTAACGCCTTCCCGCGCTAAAAAACGAATGGCAATACGTTACGCAACGGCGGTCGGCTCTTGATGTTCACTCATAGTCGTAGCACGCGCGTCAAACATGCGCTCCCGACGAAAACTATGACAGTACATACTCAAGCCACGACCTTCAAAATATACATGCGCGCCATCTACAGCGTTTGTCTCGATCATATTTAAAGCACCTTCGTATGTCATCCTAACCTTCATTTATACACGTCAGTCTTTTACTATCACTGTGTCAATCTAACTTTCCGTCTATCTTGTTTAATCTTCTCTTTTCTGCTTTGTCCTATCCTCCACCTATCTACATCAATCTTCTCCTGTCTCTGTTAATCTAAATTCCCGTTTATTCTTTTTAATCTCATCTTATCTATCTCATTGTATCCTACATCTATCCCTGTCAATTATCTCATGAAAAATTAGCGCATAAGACATTTGGTGTACCACCCCTTAAATACTTCGTGTGCTGCCTCTAACATTAGAAGGAGAAAAAAATATAGCGAAACCTAATGGAAATAAATTTGATTTAAACGCATCTCGGCGACGTCGCGGTTGCTTTCAGAGTTAACGTCGAGCTTCTCTTTGTCTGGAGTTCAAAGCCGTTCAGCCAGTATTAAAAAGGACCTGACGGCTTGATGGAACGCCTTAAGCAACATTCTTTGCGTTGCTGAACTCACAGCTCGTGAAGTTCGGTTAACTCTTCAAAAGGACACCCGGAGGGCATTGGAAAAGAGTTAATCTGGGTCCGTTGAGTAAATACTGTCTTCCTCTTGTCTTGTGTAGGGTACCGACAGTTACTGTTGATGTCCGATGTCGCCTCCAGTGGATGTTTCCGTCGCCGCAAGATTTTATGTCAGCCTTCTCTCTTTAAATGACTCAGTGAATTGGTTTAATATGTGATATGAAATTAATCAAGTCCTTATTTTATTTACAATAATAAAAATCAAATTACTTGTAAACTTCAGGCTGAAAATCTTCATCTTAAGTCCTCTTTGTATTTTGTAGCTGTTTCATATTCTAAGTCACCGATACATCAGATTCCTGATTGACTGGCAGGTTATTTGACGATCGTAGGATCTTGAGACCCAAGCGAGAGCCACGCAAGGCAACCTAAAGCGCTCGGGAACGATGAAAAGCGAAGACGGGACACTCTTTAGGTTCAGTCAACTCTGTGGAAAATGAATGGCGACATTCAGCGCACTCTGCAGCCGACAGGAGAACTTCGCTAAGCGTCCATGTGTTAGTGCATGTATATGTATATTCCCCGTCCTTACACAGTGGAAACAAAGTTTGGTGACGTCTTTACGACATCGTTACGGTATCTTTACGACAACTTTTCAACATTCTATGTCCACGTCGTTTCGATGTCTTTGCGATATCGTAAGGACATCGTCAGATCATACGACTTATTTACGATATCGTAAAGCCACCTTAACGACATGGACATAGGATGTCGTAAAGTTGTCGTACGGACGTCACCAAATTTTGTGCTCACTAGGTATGTGTATTTAGTCTCAAATCAATTTAACAAAAAATAGAAGTAGAGACAAAATGAAACAAATAAGTAACGAAAATTTAGAAATGAAAGATAATTAGGATTCTATTTCTCATTTCTGTTTTTCATTAACTTCATTTTACCTTAGTTCTTAGTGAAAAGAAATAATTACTTCGCGATTCAAGAAGTAAATTTCCCCCTGAATTTCCAGTAGATTGCACCTACTTTAAACCCACTGTACGTCTTGGTAGGAACTTATAACCTATCACTGGCTTGTCATTTTTCACATCCACAACTACTCACTGTACACGTTTTGTTATTTATTTGTGAGGATTTTCTAACTTTACTAGTGCATCATGCAGCAGACAAAAACAAACAATTTAATTTTCGCGCACGCACGTGGCCTTGGCGTTTCGCGTCAGCGCCATCTGTGACTCAGTAACGGTAGTCACCTGGTATTAGGCGTTGTCGTCCGTCGGGTGGTCGGTTGTGACGCTTATTATTCATCATTTTTTGACTAAGGGGCCGTACTTAAATTACGTAACGGATTACAGGCCCTCTCTAAAACCCCGCCCCCCTGTAACGATACAAAAAAATCTATCCCCCCCCTCCCTTCTCCTTTTGTACGTAGTTTTTAGTTTCCAGAAATGTTTTGCTAGTTATTGCAGGTCGAATTAGGCATGGTATCTAAGAACTTTATTTCTAAAATTCCCTGATTTTTCCTTGAGTAATTTTTCAGTTTCCCTCATGATTAATATTCAAATACAAACATTTTAATCTTATAATACTTTTAACGTCGAATTTTATATACAAAATAAAACAGTATTTCAGATAGAAATTGAAATTTTTTTAATTTATTAATTTATTTTAAACAAAAAGTTTATTTCCTATGATAAAAGATAGCCTTTAAACAAAATACTTGTTTTTTCAACAAAATAATTACATTTTAAACAGAATAGTGGAATTTTCAACCTAAAATGATATATTCTAAACAAAAAAGTTTCATAGTTTATATTTCAATAAAAGAGATGGAACTTAGCAACAAAAAGAGAGTTTGAAACCCAAAAAGAGGAGTTTTCAGCAAATAAAGATTTTACACTCAAGAAAAAATTAAAGTATATCTAAATTGTTGAAACTGACGTACTTTTACCCAATAAAAATAAAATTTTACAATCAGGTAATTTTTTTGACCAAAAAGGAGTATTTTCAACTAAAAAAGATTAATCTTTAAAAAAATTGTAAAAGTTATATTTTCAGCTTAAAAAATATTTTTAATAAGAAATTTTTTTTCTAATGAAC
The DNA here is from genome assembly GCF_010883055.1 of Belonocnema kinseyi. NCBI lineage: Eukaryota > Metazoa > Arthropoda > Insecta > Hymenoptera > Cynipidae > Belonocnema > Belonocnema kinseyi. Next base: position 154,930,468 of record NC_046657.1, read on the forward strand.
AGTTAAAGTTGTAACCAAAGACAAACTTTCAGTCAAAAAAGTACATTTTTAACAGTGTAGTTTAACTTTTACCTACTTAGTTGAACTTTAAATTAAAAAATAATAATTTTTAACAAAATAGATCAACTTTTAACTAAAGTGATGAATTTTTAACTAAAAATATAAATCTTAAAAAAATGATTTCTTACAAATTGAATCAACCAAATCTTTCAAAAAAAAAAAGTTGAATACTTAAGCAAAGAAGAATTTTCAAACAAATGGTTGCATCAACCAAAAAATACTTCTCTTCTCTTTTCAATATAAAAATATTAAATTTAAGCATCAGTAAATTTTCTAAAATATATTTACATTTTCCACAAGGCAGTAGCATTTTCAAACAAAGGTATGATTTTAAAAAAAAATAGTTTAATTTTCAACAAAACAGTTGCATTTTCATCAAGAAAAGCTAACATTTCTCTTAAAACTGATGAATTTTTAATTTGACTTTTTTTTAAGTTGCACTTTTATCCAGGATAGATGCAATTTTTTTTAAATCAGGTAAATTTTACAATAAAAATGATAAGATTTAATAAAGAGTTAAATTTTCAATCGTGCAGATGCATTTTTATTCCAGAAGGATGAAATTTCTTCTAAAACAGATAAAAAAATTTAATTTCCATCCAAAGAAGATTCTAGTTCACTTTCTAACCTCAAAATGAGAATTGTAAACAATAAGTTAATTTTATCTTAAATAGTCCGATTTTTAAACAAAAAGTATGATTTTTTAACAAAATTGTTAAAATTAAAATTATTTCTTGAAAAAAAAAGATCCTACTCCATCTTCACTCCATTGGGAATCGAACCACAAAACTTCCAATTTCCGGTCAGGTGCTTTTCCAATTAAACTATTAGAGGGATCAGAATAAGAACTCTTAATTCAAGATCATAACGCTAATTTTTAGCTAGGTGGTAATGGTAAAAGTAATTATTTTAAAATTTCTTAATTTATCTGCTATATCATCAGAGATTGTACCTTACCGACAGTAGATATACCCTCCAAACCATGAAGGCAGAAAATCTACACAATATCGATCAAGTCAAGAATCTTCAATAACAGAAAATACTTAACGTCTTAATAAGACTAGATGGAAAATAATATTTTTTAAATTGAAATTATTTCTTGAAAAAAAGATCCTACTCCACCTTCACTCCATTAGGAAAATTGTGGTTCGATTATTTTAACCAAACAGTTGCATTTTTGTTAAAGAAAAATGGATATTTTCTAAAACAGATGAATTTTTAAATCAAAATGACAAATTTTTAACGAAAAAAAAAGAGTTCAATAGTTCAATTTTCAAAAAAAAACAGTTGCAGTTTCATTACATAAAGATGGAATATTTCTATTAAAAAAGTTGAAATTTTAAATCAAAAATAGAAAAGTTTTCATCCAAAAAAGATTTCGGTCAATTCATCTTAAACTAAATATTTATTTTAAACAAAAGCTGAATGTTAAACGAAAAAATATTAATTTCGAACTAAAAAAAATGAGTCACTGAGTGAAAAAATGGCCGACGCTTACAGTGGGTGCGTATATACGAGATTTAACTGTTGAAACGGTTGAGCCGTGATGTGTTCTCATGAGTTTACGAGTGCACCAAAAAACACTTTTGAAAATATAAATAATGAAATAACGTATTATAATTAAACATAGAATATGCAGAATAATAGAAAACATTAAGTGTCCACAAGCTCTATTATTTGTTTGGGAAAAGGTTTAATTTTTAGGTTTAGAATTACTAAAACTTTTCCGTTATGTGTTCGTGATAAAAATTTTTTTAATTTCTACTAAATAAACATGATTATTTAATAATGCCTAATTATTTGGTACTAAACAATTTTAAAATGTTGATTTTTATTATCTGTTGAAGTATTTTGCTGAACTTTACTGCTTTTGTGAACGATATACAACAAATCTAATACGCAATTTAAGTGTCAAATTACAAGAAAGCAATTAAGGTATGGACGTTAATATAAAAACATTTTCAATTTTAATTTCGAAGTCCACTTTGTGAATAAAAATATTTTTAATAACTTTCATCTTGAAATTGTTGTTCTGCAATTGAGTTTTCTTGATTCAAAAAATATTTTTATATTCTAACTATTTATAAGTTCAAGTTTCTAAATTAAGATTTCATAACGACTTTAAAAATATTTTTCTAGGATTTAACGTGACAGTCTCATTTCTAAAATGTAATTTCAAAAATTCAATTTGTGAATTTCTATTATGTTTCTAGTTTAAAAAAATATGGAGATTCAAATCCACGTTTTTCCCTCGTATGCGCTTATTGGCCCAGCCTTATCTTCACCCTGACAAAAATGCGCCAATAAGAATGTCGGGACGTGAATGGCCAGTCTTATGTTGAAAATGTAACTATTTTGTAAAAAAGTCCACTTTTCTATCACAAATTCAACTACTTTGTTAAAATATTTATTTCTTTTATTTGAAGGTTCATCTCTTTCGTTGACAATACATTTTTGAAACTGAGAATTAATCTCTACCATTTTTAGTTAAAAAATCATGAATTTTGTTAACAATTCGTCTTTCTTTGTAAAAATGAAATTGCTTTATGGAAAATTTATACTTTTTGAATAAAAATTACTTTTTTCGGTTGAATTATCAACTGTAAATATTTTTTGGATGCAAAGTCGTTTTGTTCTAAATGCAACTATATTGTTAAAAATTAAAATCATAATTTTTGGGTGGAAAATTCGATTATTCACTTAAAGTTGAACTACTTAGTAAAAAAATTAATTTTTTCTTATTAAGGATTCATAATTATAGTTGAAAATTCAACTATTTGCCTTTAAATTAGGTTAAAAATTCAGCTTTTTGTAGATAATACTCTTTTTAACTTTAAAATTAAAAAATTTCTTAAAATTCAATTGACCTTTTTTAGTAGAAATTTAATCTTTTTGGTTGAAAATGTATCATTGTTGGTCAAAAATGCAATTTTTTGGTTAAAATATGAACTGTACATTTTCTCAGGTTTAAAAGTCGATTATTTCACTAAGAGTTGAACTACTTTGTAAAAAAATACGTTTTTTTTAACAAGGTTTTATAATTATGGTTGAAAATTTAACTATTTGGTTGAAAGTTTAACTCTTTGATTGAAAACTCATATTTTTCGTTTAAGAAATTCAACTTTTTTTAGATAATTCTTCTTTTTGACATTAAAATTAAATAATTTCGTTGAAAATTCACGTATTTTGTTTAAAATTTGTCTTTTTTGTAGATCATTAATTTTCTTGGTCGAAAATTCATCTGATTGGTTGACAATTCAGCAACTTTGTTGAAAATAAATTTTTTCCGTTAAAAATTATTTATCTTTATCTGAAAATGTAACTATTATAGGATTGATTAAAAATTAATCGTATATATTGGTTAAGTTTGACAATCGCTTTTTTTGTAGAACATTAATCTTCTTAGTCAAACATTCACCCGTTCCCTTGAAAATTTAACAATTTTACTGAAAATTCGTTTTTTTTCCTTGTTCAATTCAATTTTTCATCACAGCTTTTATCTGGAAATTGAACTATTCCATTTTTGGTTAAACTTTATCCTGTAAATTGTATTAGTTAAAACACCAATTATTTGTTAGAAAATTAATTTATTTTTTTTCGATTATGACTTAAAATATTATTTCAGTTTAAAAAATTTTTATTTTTAACCCGAACAAACTGAAAATTTTTAATTAAAAAAAGGAAATTTCGTTAATCATCAGCAATATTTGACCGTTCATTGAAAACAATCCATTACAAACAACTGTTAAAAACTATACAAATTTGAACAGAATGGTTCGAAATAGAAAGCCTTGAATTGTTAAATTTGTAATGAGCTAAATTTTAAGTTTAAACGCTAAAGTTTTAATTTAAAAAAAGATTCAGAATTAATTTAAAACTTGAAATTATTTCAAATAATTTGAAACACGATTTAGACATTTGCAGATTTAAAAAAAAGAGCTTTTTGAGAATTGTACAGTATTTGAAAAGAATAAAAAAAATTGTTGTAATTGCTAAGAACATTGAAAATGATTTTTTATTTTGACAAATAAATTTTAAGTGAGTATTTGAAAACATTTTAAAAATTAAAAAAAAGAATCCGGAAGATTTTAAGAAAATTTTTTTATTTCGCAGTTTTTTTAATATTAGGAAAAAAATCTAATTAGCAAAATATATCAATTTTCAACCCAAAGGCTTACTTTTTAACAAATTAAATTAATTTTCTATCAAATAATTGGTGTTTTAACTAATACAATGTATTGGATAAAGTTTCAAACAAAAATTGAATAGTTCAATTTCCAGATAAAAACGATTAATTTTTAATCAATCCTAGAATAGTTACATTATCAGATAAAAAAATTTTTTTAATCAAAAAAATAAATTTTCAATAAAGTTGTTAAATTCTCAACCAATAACATGAATTTTCGAACAAGAAAATTAATGATCTACAAAAAAAAACAAATTTCAAACAAAATACATGAATTTTCAACCAAATTATTTAATTTTAATGTCAATAAAACGAATTATCTACAAAAAGTTGGTTTTTTTCAGCGAGAGATATGAGTTTTCAATCAAAGAGTTAAACTTTCAACCAAATTGTCCATTTCTTAACCATAATTATAAAACCTTGTTGAAAATAACAGTATATTTTTTACAAAGTAATTGAACTTTTAGTGAAATAATCGACTTTTAAGCCCAAGAAGATGTACAGTTCATATTTCAACCAAACAATTGCATTTTTGACCAAAAATTATACATTTTCAACAAAAAAGATTAAATTTTTACCAAGCAAGGTCAATTTCCAACAAAATATATGAACTTTCAACAAAATTATTTAATTTTAAAGTCAAAAAGAGTATCATCTACAAAAAAGCTGAATTTTTAACCCAAAAATATGATTTTTCAACAAAAATTTTAATTGTCGACCAAATAGTTAAACTTTCACTTACAGTTGAAGTACTTAGTAAAAAAATTAATTTTTTCTTATTAAGGATTCATAATTATACTTGAAAATACAACTATTTGCCTTCAAATTAAATTTTTGGTTAAAATTGCATCTTTGTGCGTTAAAAGTCAACAATTTGATAGAAAGTTAAACTATTTGGTCGACAATTAAAATTTTGTTTGAAAAATCATATTTTTGAGTTAAAAATTCGGCTTTTTGTAGATGATACTCTTTTTTACTTTAAAATTGAATAATTTTGTTGAAAGTTCATATATTTTGTTGGAAATTGACCTTGCTTGGTAGACATTTAATCTTTTTGGTTGAAAATGTATCATTTTTGGTAAAAAATGCAGTTGTTTGGTTGAAATATGAACTGTACATCTTCTTGGGCTTAAAAGTCGATTATTTCACTAAGAGTTGAATTACTTTGTAAAAAAAATACTGTTATTTTCAACAAGGTTTTATAATTATGGTTAAAAATTTAACTATTTGGTTGAAAGTTTAACTCTTTGATTGAAAACTCATATTTTTGGCTGAAAAAAAATCAACTTTTTGTAGATAATTAATTTTGGAGATCATTAATTTTCTTGGTCGAAAATTCATGTTATTGGTTGAGAATTTAACAACTTTATTACAAATTTATTTTTTCGATTAAAAATTTTTTTTATCTGAAAATGTAACTATACTAGGATTGATTAAAAATTAATCGTTTTTATCTGGAAATTGAAGTATTTAATTTTTGTTTGAAACTTTATCCTGTACATTGTATTAGTTAAAACACCAAATATTTGATAGAAAAATAATTTAATTCGTTAAAAAGTAAACTTTTGGGTTGAAAATTGATATATTTTGTTAATTAAATTTTTTTCCTAAAATAAAAAAACTGCAAAATAAAAAAATTTCCTTAAAATTTTACGGATTATTTTTTTTTAATTTTAAAACTGTTGTCAAATAATCACTTAAAATTTATTTGTCTAAATAAAAAATCATTTTCAATGTTCTTAGCAATCACAACAATTTTTGTCATTCTTTTTAAATACTGTACAATTTTCAAAAAGCTTTTTTTTTAAATCTGCAAAAGACAAAATAGTGTTTCAAATTATTTTAAATAATTTCAAGTTTTAAATTAATTCTGAATATTTTTTTAAATTAATATTGTAGCGTTTAAACTTAAAATTTAGCTCATCACAAATTTAACAATTCAAGGCTTTCTAATTCGAACCATTCTGTTCAAATTTGTATAGTTTTTAACAGTTGTTTGTAATGGATTGTTTTCAATGAACGGTCAAATATTACTAATGATTAACGAAATTTCCTTTTTTTAGTTAAAAAATTTCAGTTTGTTCGGGTTAAAAATAAAAAATTTTTATACTGAAATAATATTTCAAGTCATAATCGAATACAAATAAATTAATTTTCTAACAAACAATTGGTGTTTTAACTAATACATTTTACAGGATAAAGTTTAACCAAAAATGGAATAGTTCATTTCCAGATAAAAGCTGTGATGAAAAATTGAATTGAACAAGGAAAAAAACGCATTTTCAATAAAATTGTTAAATTTTCAAGGGAAAAGGTGAATTTTTGACCAAGAAGATTAATATTCTAAAAAAAAAAAACGATTTTCAAACTTAACCAATATATACGATTGATTTTTAATCAATCCTATAATAGTTACATTTTCAGATAAAGATAAATAATTTTTAACGGAAAAAATTTATTTTCAACAAACTTGCTGAATTGTCAACCAATCAGATGAATTTTCGACCAAGAAAATTAATTATCTACAAAAAAAGACAAATTTTAAACAAAATACATAAATTTTCAACGAAATTATTTAATTTTAATGTCAAGAAGAAGAATTATCTACAAAAAGTTGAATTTCTTAAACGAAAAATATGAGTTTTCAAGCAAAGAGTTAAACTTTCAACCAAATACCAGGTGTATACATATGAAACCGGTATTGCCATCTAGCGGCTAGTAGGCACACTTGTAGGCACTGTCGGAACTTACCATTTGTGCTAATTGGCGTA